>NC_092866.1:43294453-43380229 GCF_032062135.1 Pyxicephalus adspersus | reverse complement strand
GGGGTGCTGGTGGCATTAGGTATATATTAGAGGGATACTGTTGGCACTTAATTTAGGATGGAGGGTGCTGGTGGCTCTAAGTATATGTTAGATGGATACTGGTGGCACTTCATTTATGTTGGGGGGTGCTGGTGGCACTGAGTATACATTAGAGGGATGCTGGTGGCATTACATTTTTGTTAGGGGTGCCTTTAAATATAAATTAGGACAATGTTGTTGTAAGTGAGAAATTGGTTAAGAAGATTTGGAAGGTTTTTCTTCACTGGTGGTTGCACAGTGCCCCTGTCCAAGGCATTTTGCACACAAGATGGGTTGAAATCACATGTGCTGGTAAGCTAATTCTGTAATTTGTCCATCTCAGCCATTAATGATAGATCACTAAAATTTCCATAGTAGGTCCAGTTAACATGCTAGGAGAAAAAAATGCACATATACTCATTAAGTGTAATTAAGTGTATGAATTAGAATTCTAGATAATTGTGAGTGAATATTTCTCTGTGATGCTCAGCTTGCTGCAAGACATAGCAGAGTTTTGGATGAATATCATGGAAGATGTAGCTGGATGGGTATTAGTCCAAACTTTGCTGTAGTAGCTTGCAAACCTGTAATGGGAACCTCTCCTTTCACACTAGCTGATAGACTTTTTAACAGCTATGAATATTGGCTCTTAATATAAAATAAAGGTTTCCCTGTATTGGAGAAATCAAAGTGTGCTAGAATAGAGTAATAAATCAATAACCAATTATTTAACAAAAAACAGATAAATCAACAAACGTCCTAGATTGTAAGCTCTTCGGGGCAGGATTCTCTCCTCCCCGTGTCACTGGCTGTATCTGTCTGTCGTTTGCAAGCCCTATTTAATGTACAGCGCTGCATAAGTATGTTGGTGCTATATAAATCCTTTTTATTATTATTAATAATAATAATTTCTATACAGCATAAATGTACATATACAAAAGACACCTAAAATAGGACAAGGGATGGTTGGTAGCTGTTACACCTATCTGGAGTCTGTCCAAGGTGCTAAATGATAACCATGATAAAGAAGTAATACCCTCTGAACAGGAAATGGGTTGCAGAATAGAAATAGATGAATAAGATCTTTGCTGTGTCCAGCTCTGGTTTCAGACCGCCAACAAATAACTCCACAATGCATTCAACCAATACATATCAACTGTGCAAATGTATGGCATGCTCAGCTCCAAAGCAGAAAAAAGGGGTTAAATGAAACAGCTGACATTGTCAGGAATAATTAATATGGTAGTGGACAATAATAATGTGCAAAGTGCTGTAGCCCATGGCAACCAATCAGATGTCACCTTTCATCATTTTAAAACAGTCAGATCAATAAGGGATGATTGCTAATGTGATGATGTGAATGGCTGCATGTGCACATTGCTCTTTATTGTGTGCTATGCAAGGCACTAATTATAGTCAGGGTGGAAAGGTAGGGATAATGATAATTGGGGGAGATGTATAAAGGGACCAGCAGTATATCTCTGGCAGAAAAAGAGTTAATCCAGCTTTGTATTTGCCTGACCTCCATTGGTCTCCGTAATCCTAGTACACAGAAGCAGCACTGAGACTGCAGATAGAGTCTCTATATATAACTCTGCAGTACTGAGCGACGACAAGGACCCTCACTGGCACGATAGTATATATGCTCAAACTGTCTACTGCCTAGTAATGCTTTGTGATTGCCACAGCCGAGGCCTTTTCAGTACAACCTACAAATAGAATCTGCACTTTTTAATAGTGACGCATTGAAGGCACTGTACTACAAAATATTTGTAAAATGTCACCTGAATGCCAAAATTCTGCTATGAACAATAGCGCTGAGCACTTGGTAATGCTTTCGGTACAAATGTCACACAACTCAATTATACGGCAACTACTGAATCTCAAATATTCATGAAACACATCATCGGAGACCAGAGGGTGCAATCACCCCCTGGCTTTTCGTGTCTTTTGGGGACCCAAGTGATGAGCTCCCTCAGGCAAAGTTCCCAGCTTAAGGCAGGAATAAACAAAGTGAAAATGTCATAGAAGACACTTTGTAAGATAATTGGGTTTGTGGATGGTGCACAAAGAATCAGAAAAAATTGGGGCCATATTGTCAACCAACAACCTTTGATTGGTGAGAATGATGGTTGACAATATGGTGCGGATAATTTAGTGCAGCCTTTCTCAACCTTTTCACCCCAGAAAAACCCTTAAAGATGAACTGTCAAAAAAAAAAATTCCCCTTATCCTTTGAGAGCCCCTGATCCCTCCGAGCCTGGCCTTGATTTGGTCCTGCGCCGTCCTGGAATCCTCCTTCGTCATGGCGTGGAGGAAGCCCCGGAAACAGCCATCTTTTTCTGTATTGTTCTGCCTAAGTCAACCAATTTCGCACTGTGTAGGCGCAAGATCGGGTGACGTATCCTTCAATAAATTCTGCCATGCGTAAATGTGGTAATTTTTTTAATTGTATGGAAAAGCTCCGAAGCTACCGCTATGCCGGTAAAGAATGAATTGGAGCACAGAGCCTTCTGGGATACCTATGTCACGTATCCCAGAAGGCTCTGCGCTCCCATTCAGTCTTTACCGCCATAATGGTAAAAAACCGAAGGGGGAGTCTCCCCTTTTTTGTTAAAAAAAAGCACTTACAGGAAAAAAGAAGATAATTTTTACTTTACATATCACCTATTTTGGTGATAGGTCCGTTTTAAATATTTTTTAATATTCAGGTCTTGGAGAAACCCTACTAAAATAAATAAATCGAAGCTCAATTGGAAAATTCTTCTTGTAAGGATGGTCAGTGTGAAAAATGTTCCCAATATAGTGGTGGACAAAATGCCATTCTTATAGAGAACTAAAAAGATAATTAGTGTAATGCTTGTGGCTCTGCCATGTAGTGTTAGATCTAAAATATGCAGTCACCATCAGATGGGAGGACAGTCATCTAAAATTCAAAAAACTCATGTGAACCTCGGAGAAATCCTAGCGTTCCATAGAACCCTGGTTGAGAATGGATGGGGGTCTAATTGTCTATCAGTTAGGTTTCCCCCATTGATGGAAACCTGTTCCCAACATCAATCAATGTAATTCAACATCTGACATTGATAAATCTCCTCACAAGTGTTAACATTAAATTTGTTTCACTGACTTTCTTTTACAACTTTAGAAAGGCAAAATTCACTGAATATTGGAAGACATTTTCAACTGAAGCTCATAATTATGTGCTGAAATTCTCCCAGTAAAGTAATTGTATGAAAATGGAGGATACCTATTTAAAAATAGTAAATTTAACTATGGTCACTGTCTAAGTAGTATCGGTGGTATTTCAATAGTTAAAAGCCCAGGTTATTTAGAATTTTATTATAGAGTGGCTGCTTCGAGGTTGAACCTCATCTGTTGGTGAATAATATATTCAGATATCCTCCTCCTCTTAGATTGTAAGCTCTTCTGAACAGGGTCCTCTCCTCCTGTGTAATTGTTTGTATCTGTTATTTGCAATCCCTATTTAATGTACAGGGCTGAGTAATATGTCAGCACCTTAATACTGTTTATTATTATTAATAACATTAACCACCTGGGTGTACATGTCTAGATTTCTGTTCCAAAAGCGTTACACTGTTTTTCATGAAATTTTTTTTTTTAAATTGTAGACCTGTAACTTACAGAAATATGTCCGAACAGGGTTCTAGTAGATATCATGAATATAAAAAATGTTTGAAACACACAATCATGTAAAAAAAAAAAAATTTTAATAAAATTAAAGACACAAAAAATCAGCTTAAACAAGAATACATAAATAAATGAAAAATACTGAAAATGCGATAATTCGGTATACTGTATAGTAATATATTTTTCTAAAACACCTCCCTAGTGTCCGTCACATACCTATCGACAAAACCACATAAATATATTTTCTATTATTTTGTATTGGACTGGATACAGGACTTTGTATTCAATCCAATACAAAATGAGAACAAAATTCAAACTCTCATTTTGTATTGGATTGAATACAAACTCCTGTATCCATTCCAATACAAAATGAGAGTTTGAATTTACCAATTACATACTTTGTATTTATTTTGAATTATTTTGTATTGGATTGGATACAGGAATTTGTATTCAATCCAATACAAAATGTGTTTGAATGAGTTTCAATTTGAATTTCCCGCACACGTGCCGACGTCATCGCCGAGGGACACGCACGCGCTACGGACGAAGAAGAAGAAGCCGGCCAACTTCTTCTTCTCCACCGGCCGACTTCTTCTCCGCCGGCCGGCTTCTTCTCGGAGAAGGCACCCGACGCTGGAGGACGACGCTGGAGGACGATGCTAGATGATCGCAGCGGGACCAGGTAAGTGATCGATAAACCCGAACTTTTCTCACTGTATCGCTAGGGTGGTTAATGATAATAATATTAATAATAATTATGATGATAATGATAATATTATTATCCCTAACAAGATTTTCACTTGCACCCAACAAGCATGGCCATTACAATGCAGATTGGTGTTGGCCTTCTCTAATAAATTATTCAAAAGACAGAATACAGAAAAAATTGAGGATTCTAGCTTTATGTTACATTGTTTCTATAACTGTGTGACTAGGGCACCACCACTGCTGCTATAAAATTCTTATTGATGCCAGCACTGTGGGGCTGTTTGTCCACAGTAATAGTCAATGTGCTGTCTTTAAATTAGGCAATAGAGATTGTCAAAGAAATGCGAAAAATGTATTGTGATTGTAGTGTATAATGATTGTCCCATATTAAGTCAGTGCAATTTGAATGCTGTTTAACTATCAGTCATTTTTTTTGCATTTCATTGACCATTTATATTTAGCAACACAGCCAGTATACCTCCCTGCCCCACACTCTCATTGGTCAGTAAAAGAGCAGCTACAGACTGATGAGTTTGTCTCTCTCTCTACACATCAGGATATGTGCATGCATGACACCTGATTGGTTCCCTATTGCTCCTCCTCATTTGTAAGTGCTGTTCATTATAAGTACAAGGAAATACTAGATGCATAATCAAGTCAAATTTTAGAATTTTTGTAAGTTGCATTTATTATACATTCCATGATTTGAAAACATTAACTGGTGTTAATTTGTATTGTTTGCCTTGTGTTCAGCTTTTTTGATAAATGCTTCATTAAGAACTCGAAAGCTCCATTCACTAAAAATACGCTATGGACCCCCTTTAAAATATGTCCATTAGGGAGTGAGGGTAAAAAATTTAAGAAATGGAGAATGTTCTCTTATACTGTATGTTACTTTCTACCTATTAAACAGGGAGGTCTATCTATAAAAAGAATATCTAGCCTTTAAGAAGTTTTTGAAAGAAATCCAGAGCTGCCTGAGATTCTTAGATGTGAGGTCTCGGAGTTAGTGAGCAATGATTTACGCCTCCATAGTGAATTCTTCCAAGCTAGGCTGCCAGCTCAGCAACTTGATGGAAAGCCGTGGAAAGGGGGAGATTTCATTGGTTGTAATCAGCTGCTATGACATCATACAGCCTCTTACAGTAAGAGAGACGCTGAAAAAGCAGCTAAGTGGGCGAGAGATTTCGAAGCACAGCAGCTCCTAAATGCTGCTGGTCTGAAATGAAGTAGAGACAGGCTGTTTGTTCGATGGTGGAAACACTTAGCCTCATTTTCTAAGTGAATGCATTTCACACAGTGTACTGATTGTCCAATTCTGGCCTGGAGATTCCTCTGATGGGCCTTAGGAGTCCCTGCATGACAGTGAGCAATGTGAACGCACTGTTTCTGGCGATTATCTGATAATCTGAAGTCAAAAGGTCATCTCATGCTGGTCATGCTGAGCCTGCCCTTGGTATTATACAGTAATTACACCAAAATCAGGCACTTCTGAGCCTGTCCCTATAATCTCCTTTGCAGAGGACACTCTGCAATCTACAGTTTGTGTTGCTCAAACAATTGACAAATCAGTGTACTCAGACACAAGTAGGAATTTTGTACTTTACAGTCTGTGTTGAGAACATCAAACAATAATTGGGCAATTGCATGCCAGAAATTACAGAAAACTACATCTGGATTCTGAACAGGTTGGAAGCATTCCATGAACTCACCATCATCCTATATTGTGGGAACTGAAGAAAATGCAACCTAAGATATAGAATGATCATGAAGAATGTCCTAGAAGAACTTTTTTCAACCTTTTTACCCCTAAGGAACTCTTTGAAAGTTTTTTTAGGTGTTAGAAAACCCATACTTTTTGTAGGCCAATGGAAAATGAGCCTCTTAAACTGATGGCCAGTGGAAAGAATGTTCTTATACAGAACCCTGGTTGAAAATGATCTGAAATTATACCAAAGGTAACATACCCATTGCACAATTATACAAATTAAGTGGATATATCCTACCTGAAAAACATTCACCTCCCCCCCGATATCTAACTCACTATAGCTACTGGGGTTTCTTCTTCTAAAAGGTCTTAAATCTGAGAATTTGAAAATGTTATATGTTGTATTTCCCAGTCTAAACACACCCTGCTTTCTCTTTGTTCACCAGTGATACATACATCAAAATTTGAAAGGGTTGTGCAGCATAGGGTCATGTGACAAGAATCTGCACTCCTTCTTTGAAGGCATATTGGAAGCATATATACATGGACATCCTGAGTTAAATTGTATAGGGCTTCAGTATGGATTAGGAGGGTACCTGAATGTAGGGAAATACATGGCTCCTTCTAGTGGCTAATATGGTATCCCCTGTATTTAGTACAAAAACAAAAATATTCAAAGTATCAGAATTATCAAATTCTAGTATCAAAGTATCAAAAAATACAAAAAGTAACATAAAAAATGTCACTTTCACACATAATTGTGATCACATAAAGTATCACAAACAAATACATTACATTTCATTACCTCCTCACTGTATTGAGTTCTATCAACTCCAACTATCTACTGTATATCATATTGATGCATATATGTGTGTATATATATATATATATATTAGCACCCAATCAGTGTTTAGTTAACATTTCCACACTGATATAAATTGTTTGTCATTGGCAGCTCTACACTCTACACATATTTTCTGAACTCATTGACTCGGCCTGCTTGAACTTTATCCTACAGATGCAGAAATCCCAAAATAATCCAAAGACGTTTGCAAATCCCTCCTGCAGCAGAGTGGCTCTGGGCGGGATCTACATCACCATGCGTCATTTTAGGGGGTTGTGAAGCTCATTGGAAAGGGGAGGGAGTATTGTGAAGAATACAAATCCTTCAGCATTAACAATGGCAGCTATTGTGGTGTGTACAAGCAGCAAAGACAAGGCATCTGTGCTGGAGCTGGAAACCATTCAGTGGCACAGACAAGCTGGTCTAGTTGAGTGGTTTAAGTTCTATGGGGCAGCCTGAGTCTTGAAAAGGTCATTGCCTTGTACAGTGACATCCTGTTTGTATCAGAGGGGAGTCGTATTCTATAAACAGGCCTAAAGACACCATATATAAGACCACACTTCCACATTACACAAACATATGAGGAGCAATTATGAGACCGTCTGCATATATGGAGAAAGATAGATTATTTAGGAAGACATAACACCAGCATCAGTTTTACAGTTGACCAATAGGGCTTGATTTATTAAAGCTCTCCAAGTCTGGGTAATATAAACTTTCATCAGTGAAGCTGAGTGATACAGTAAACCTGGAATGGATCTGGTCCAGGACTAAAAACATTTGCGAACAAATAGCAAATGATATTTAAGAAATCCATTCCAGGTTTGCTGCATCACTGATGAAAGTGTATCTTCTCCAGTCTTGGAGAGCTTTAATAGATCAGACCCATTGTGCTGAAAACTGTCCCTATTGAAATTCTTAGAATTTAGGACATATGGTCTTACAGCAGCCACACCTTGAGCAGAAAAGCCTGTCCATTGCCATCATGCTATACAGAAGGATTCTTGCCTTCTGTGTAGAAGCAGTGGTTTTTCTACCAAAGTCCAAATATCAAGGTCAAATATATATGCTTGCTGTTGATTGAAAGCCTTTATGTCTGCCTGCAGGTGATATGTCAAACGCCTGCATTAAAACATTTTAATTTAGGTTTATTAAGTGCAAGAATTCCCGTTTATTCTGACGGAAACCCTGTGTACTCTGCTATGCTCACTTGTTATCAATTATATTGTTTTTAGTAATTTTGGGGGGCTACAGAAAAATTCACTCTTCCTTTATGGTGAAGGGGGCGTGGGTAGATTTCTAGTCCCATCCTATGTTTTTCATTCAAAATCCAACAAAAAACCTGCACTCTTTGTGAAAATGCTACATACCCAGCTGGCCCTGACTTCACTGACATGGAACAGGTATGCAGAACGCCTGATTAACATCCTTGCTCCAAGGCAGAAATTTCAATAAACTGAAGCCAGGGGATCCTTGTGACAACCAGGTGACCAGCATTGGATGTGATAGCTTCCTACATATTTATTCCAGCACAGCTTCATTTCAATATTGTATTTCCTTATACGTATCTGTTTCCTGACATCTTTGCAGATACAATAATGACAGCCATTTATAACATACGGCGGTGTGTCTAGACATAACTGGCCATTATGTGGCTAACGGTTGTAAAGTGTCTCTTACTCTATTATGACTTCATTGTAGAAGTAGAGTGCAACATGGCTGATCCAGTGCTCCCACATTAAATAAAAAAAACTTGTTTTATCCTGCTGTATATTCAGCCAGAAATATCTCACATATTGAAAAGGAGTAAATGCAACAAGAATGTAATGACTTTCTTATTGCTGATCCTTTCATTTAATGACAAAAAAACTAAAAATTATTTTAGACCTCTCAGCCTTTCTTTAACCAATTTCTTAACTATCATTTTTCATGTTAAATTTCCTTTAAAAGAGTATATAAATTCATGTTTCTTAAGGTAGAGAATGTAAGGATTCTTCAAAAGTGTATGGAAATGCAAAATTACATTTAAAAAATTAATTGAACTTCTTTAAAGTTTTTTTGCTCACTTAACCCTACCCCTCTACCACAATTTTGCTGGGGGTGGAGACAGTTGCTCAGTGGGTGGAGCTGCCAATCACTGCCAGAAGCCACTGTCACGCTATAAAAGCCTGGGCAGGGGCGTGGCATCCGTATTTCAATATTGGGATTACAAGCATGTTGTGTATCAGTGTGGCATCCTTTATTTCCTATTTTAAAAGACACAAATTGAGCACACTAGGATAGATCTGCCTCTGTGCTTAGCATTGTCCTTCACAAAAAGAAAGGGGTTGTTTCCTAGAAAATATAGACCATGTATTTTATGACTGTATCAAATCTCCAAAATTCTTCAGACCCTGCTCAGAGATTAAAGAAGAACTACTTCCTATATTTAGTAACCACCAAGTAATTGCTTCCGTTGGACAGAATTTCTTAATTTCCTGTTCTGGAGACACAACAGGAAAAAATAAATCAATCAAAAGTGAATAGAATTCCCATTTTACATAGTTACCATAAGAACAGGTGTCCCCATTGGAGGATGTTTCTCATCTCTTGGTTTAGTGGGCCCTTTACAATTCTGGAATTCCTCAGTTTGGACAAAGTCCTTTTCCCAAATAAATTTTAAAAATTATCTTTAGATTCACTTTAAATATACTTTGTTTATTAGTAATAGTATTAGTTCTACCACAAGTGTACTGATAATTTTCAACCTGTCCTTTGCTCACTTGAACCCCCTACCCTGAGTAGCACATGCTCAGATCCCCTTAAGCTCCGTTCAGCATCGAAAAAACAATGCTTGTATTATAAAGTATGAAAATTAATTTCTTTACAATGTTTATAGATATAGAGATTAATGAGAGCTTGTTTTAAAGTACATTTACTATATTTTTACAAAACTTGTAGTCCCCGAGTTAAGGACATCCAACATACGGACGACTCCTAGATATGAACGGGGCTTCCCTGGTTGTTCGTGTGCAGGATGGAGGCTTGATGGGGGGAGGGGGGAGGTTTGCATGACTTGCAGAAGAAACCTTTTGCTAAACACAGCTAAACACTGAGGTTCTGGGTGATCTTATGAGCTGAGCTGATCTGTACCATCTTGTAACTCTTTATTGACCAAAACAAATTCTGCAGTTGTTTCTTTTTGCATATCAAAGCACAGCTTACGCCAGAAGATAATTAATGTCTAGCTCTATAATTTTTTTGTGATTAGCTAACAGTGAGGATTGTAAACAATAACTGACACCACGCTGCCTAATAATATGTTGAGACAAACATCTCTCCTAATTTCATTTATTAAAATAATGTAACTGTTCCGACTTACATACAAATTCAACTTAGGAACAAACCTGCAGTCCCTATCTTGTTTGTAACTACCTGTAGTTTACTTTGCATAGTCTTGGCATGTGTTTACTTAATTGCAATAGAGAAAAATCTGGTCCCTGGCCTGGCTGTGCTCTCTGCCTGGGGGTATAAATCTTAGGAATAGATAGACAGATATAAAAAATATGCACCAGGTAAAACAGCATCTACATACAGTATGAATTTTGACTTGTAATTGGCTGTTTGCCTTGAATTCTGTTTTAATGAAGTTCACACTGAACATCACATGTACGATATAGTTAAAGAAGGTCCCTGGCCTAGTTACATAGCCTTTAATGTTTTAAACTTTCCTACCAATGAGGGAAAATCTAATACACAGGATGTAATGTCCTTACAAGCTTTGACTTTCACCCCTTCTATTGACTGAAGGAAAATACTATTGACCCCCGGATGCTGATTTTCTTTTATTCTGGGAAGGTATACCTAATAGAAGATGTGATACAGTGAAATGTTTGCATTTGTTCTCATGTACTTTGCAATAACCCATAAAATAAATTGCAGATTTTCCAAAAGTTAATTGAAATACGTTCTGAAAAAATGGAACTTGTGACAAAAAAAAAATGGTCGAAAGGCCTACATTACTCTTGATGAAACAATATTTTTGGGTAAAAATGAACAAATCGAATTTAATTAGGATGATGGCTGAAATGTGATCACAGGCAGAAATGTGAGGCTGATCTTTCAGCATTTGGCAGCATGTGCCTCTCAGGCTTGGCAAGCAGTCCCATTAATGTCTGCACAAAGCATTTGTCAGAAGTCACTTCCTAACAGCAGCGAGTGGCTTTCCCCTATGTGCGCCCATTACAATGGAACATGTCAGTACACTAACACATGCGCTGTGCTTCTGTGTTTAATGGGCCCAAGTTTCTTTTTAATCTCTCAGTTTTAAAAAACATATTTTCTGAAGGTATTGTTAAAATAGGAATGTGATTAATAAACTACTGGAACTCCAGGAAAAATGCACAGCAAAATATATACATAGGGTCTTTTTAACCTACCCAAGGGATATCAAATTCACAAAGTTTTAAGATTAACCTAGGTCGTTGAATTAGCAGATCAAAGTTGGTAGCCACGGCCAATCACTAGCCTTTAATTGGACAGGGAGGGAGCAGAAGAATATTCATGGATTATCCCTCTTTTCTCTCAAGCCCCATACAGATGTCAAATAGATGTCAGATTTCTTTTCCTGGAAACGATGTTTCATAATCATTTCCAGTGACAGATGAATGAGCAAGCTCTGTACACACAGCACCACTCTGTTCTATGGAGAGGGGAAAGGGGGAAAATGAGTGACTGACACCCACTGTGCTCTCTTCAACAAGAAAGAAAAGTGGTCGTTTCAACAATCCACCAAGGCAGATTGATGAATGATACCGAGGGAATTCTGTACAAGTGGCAATGTTTTGCATGAGATGATCATCAAGCATCAAGAGCACATTGAACACTAATTGGCTGATAGAGCTACCCTTCCCTCTTCTAGGCTATATTTGATTCAAGCACCAGCTTAGCTCTGAGCCCACTGACTACAACTAATATAGCAGCCTCTCCCAACCTTTTTAACATGGGGGAACCCCTTGAAATAACTTTCAGGTCTTCAAGGAACCACCCTACTATAATTGCTATATCCACAGCTTACAGTGTGTTAGCACGGTGATCAGTAGAAAGAATGCCTCTTACATTGCTGGCCATTAGAAAGAATATTATCCTTACAGATAGCCAAAAAAGATCCTTGTTGTCACTTAAACTGACCTGAGTGATACAAATTGCTCATTTTTCAAAGAACCTCTAGCAACCTCTGGAGGAACCCTAGGATTCCACTGACCACTTGGTTGAGAAACTTTGAACTACATGCTCCTTTGCAAAAACGTCCCATGGACTTGAGTGGGGTGTACGTAAGAGTATGTCATATTTAGGTCTATGGGATGTTAGCTTGGCACTAGATTTTTGACAGCCAGAGGGATGTACTTGTGTGTGAGAGGGAAGGGGTATGGTTTACCTTGGTCTTTTAAGGGGCATTCAATTCTAAGGGGCAGATTAATATATATACAGTACAGTAACAATCACTTCTTTCTTCTTTGTGTTTTAAAATGAAAAAAAATCACTAGCCTATTGCTAGTTGTTCATCTGCAAATTGACACTTGTGCTGATTATCACTCAATAAAAGTGACAATAGTAATAAAGTCACAGAAGAACAGAGGAGATTGCCAGTTTATAAACTGGTGATCATTCATAAAGTGATGATCATGCTGATTGCCACTTTCATGAATGGGACACAGAATTTGTCATTATTTCTGCAGAAATCGAATCCTCAACTTTTTAAATAGGGCCCTTGTAGTTATTGCTATCCCCTCCCCCTACCTTGCTGCCTTAGATTGTTGCCCACATGTGCCATTACAGTAAATGCAGACTTTCCCAGGCTCCAAAAGAATCTTTAAAAAGGTATGATGTTGCAGAGGTCATGTCAGGTGAATCAGGTATATTCACAGTCTGTCCCCTATCAGAAAACATTATACTGATTTAATGTACAAGTTCACACTGCAGCAGGATAAGGTAGAATGCAGCAATCTTTTCTGCAACTCTTCTCTGACTGCAGAGCTTTAATGTTTCTATAGCTAATAAGCAGCAATATGACAGCAAATAGAGGGCAGAAAGAAGCTGACCTAAACAGAAATATAATCCTGAATATAGAAATAGGAACAACCTAGGTAATACACCTGGATCAGATCAAAATGTATATTGCCAGAGTATTCATGACTGATTTAAATAGTAAAAGAAGGAAAAACACAAGGAACCCCGAGGAATCCTTGGGTTTCATGCAACCCAGGCTGAGAACGGCTGGTCTAAGTAATGAAGGGACAGAAATATAGTAAGGGAGTTATAAGCCTTTAGTGAAGAAAGTCCAGTATATATTTAAGATGAAATCAGCATATAGTCAGGGGGATGACAGTCTTTTGCCAGGGTGCGAGCAGAAAATATTCAAGGTGAGGGCTGCATATAGTCAGAAAAAGGGCTGTAAATAACCGGGGAGACAGCAGCATATAGTAAAGATGAGGGCTGCAAAAAGTCAGGGTGCTGGAAGCAAATGGTAAGAATGTGGGCAGAATATTGCCACAATGCTCCGAACTGCAAAAGAACCTCAGATACCACTCTGAGCTAAGCAGTTTCATAATGCAGCACCTACATCCTGTGTTGTGCTTTGGCCAAGACTTTGGTATATGCACAGGTGTGAGTTTTTCCAGGAGTTGTTTGTTAATCTGGAATCACACAAGGGCACAGATCTAAACTTAGGTGACCCTGAACACTACACCTGCTAGGATCAGGGAAAAGGAGGCCGGTGCCTTGTCAGTATATAAATGAAAAGAATAGCATAGAGTCCATACAGGTGTAAAGTCTTCATACAAGGTCATCTGATCTGCAGAGCCCTATGCAGTTGTTCAGTGATGCATTCTATGGTGATTCAGCGTCATTCTTTACAAATGAAATGAGGGGCCACCATGGAAACAGCAGCAGCCATTGACACAGCCATTAAGGCCAAACCAGATTGAACATATGTAAATTAATAGTGATGACTTCATGTAGGTTTGATTTTATACTCAGTTGCTTTTAGGTTTGGTTTTATGATCTATGTTCCCTATTGCAATACTGTGTAGTTACCAATGCCTATAAATGACTGAAGGAGTCAATGACCCTTTTCTAAATGCATCCGACTGTCACTGAATGGTATTAAGGTAGAGACCAGTGTGCATGCATTTGAATACAAAAAAATTCACACATTCTGCCATTATCATTCAGAGTGTATAGTCAATTGCTTTTTTTACATTTTATGATAGGGTGGGAAGGGTTTAAACTCCTGTGGGTTTAGGGGGAACCATTGTCACTGAAACAGATGTCACCATTGGAAGATTTCTCCTATATATATATATATATATATATATATATATATATATACATATATAGATATGTTCAATAAGAAGTCATGGGATTTACACACATCTGCCATATGTCACACCTAGCATATCACATTACTACTTCCGGGTCTGAATGTCTTCTGGATCCCAGGGGCAATGATGCTTATTCATTGTCTAAGGAGCAGGCTGAAGCCACAGAGGTGACTTAAAGGGCTGAATTGCTGAACCAAGAAATAAGCATGTGACGTCTCTGGTTGTGTTTTATAGCAAACACATGTAAAGCCTGGCTATACAGGGCTGCACATCCAATTACATGTTAGTATTTATTCTCTATAGCTAGCTGCTTGCCTGCAGTTTCTCTCAAAAAGATTTTATTGCTTGGTGTAGAAAATGCTTGGAGCAGATGTAAACCCAAATATAATATTGGCACTGGAAAACGGCTAATTTTGGGCCAATCATCCTAGGACACCTACATCATGTCCCATATATTGATACTATCACACTGACCCATATTACAATTTTATGTGTTGGTTTCATCAACTAAAATGGGAATAAATTACAAGAAGGGCCTGTTCACACCTGTGCGTTGTGAGAATGTGTTATTGCAATGCATGTTGATGCATGTTATGTGCATTGGTGTGTTGTCATTCCTTGTCAATGGTACCTTGCCACTACTAACCAAGGCATATGGTTTGCAGAGCACCACAATGCAAGGTAATGCACTAATGTACACTCATGGCATTCATTCTGTATGGGGCTGCTGCAGGTAGAAGCTACTTGTTGCGTCTTCCCCGAGGCAGGGGATCACTGTAAGGTGGAAACAGCAACTTCATTGGCATTCTAAACATAGGCTAACTCACATGGGTAAATCGGTCAAAAATGGAAATAAGAGTACAAACAGAGGTCCACCCTGAGATGATACAAATAGTCTGGTCAGATACCTTTCTCTTATGACAAATGTGCAGTGTAGGTAGACATCCTGGAAAACTTGCTAAGGTAGAAGGAGTCTTTAGAATCTCCAGCTACATGGCACTTCTTTTATACCTAATACTCAATAACGCCTGAGAATAGCATAATATTGTTGGAGCCTTTGGAACCATTATCATGTTTTCAAAGCTTTGCATGTTCTGAACATTGTTGACAAGCTGAAACTGTTTCTGTGCTTTGCATGTGCCTTGCCTGACAATGATGGGATCTGAAAATGCTGCATGCATGATTTTTCTTCCACGCATCGCAGAAGTTGAACAAGTCATACTGAAAGAAATGTATTTTCTCTTGTCCAAGCAATTTTCCAGAATACAGAATACTGTTTGGAAATGCTGATAGTGCAAATGATGTGCCAAGGCATGACAATGCACAAGCTGAGGGGTACAATTCTACTTTTTCTTTGGCCTAATATTCTTTAAATTAATTGCATAATCTAAATCTATTTTTCAGTATGGTTGACATCATGCCTCACTGTATACAGTGACTTCTAAACCTGTTGCCAATATTTTATCTGAAAATACTCTCTGACAGGTCTCATAGGCAGCTCAACATCCAATGAGACATCCATAGGAATTGAAAGACATTGGGCCTGATTTATTAAAGCTCTCCAAGGCTGGAGAGAATACACTGTCACCAGTGAAGCTGGGTGATCCAGCAAACCTGGAATGGATTTCTTCAGTGTCATTTGCTATTTGCTAGCAAATGCTTTGAATCCTGGACCAGATCCATCCCAGGTTTGTTGGACCATCCAGCTTCACTGGTGAAAGTGTATTCTCTCCAGCCTTGGAGAGCTTTAATAAATCAGGGCCATTGGCTTTACATTATAACCCTGCAGCAGGAAGTGCTTTTAGAGGTAGGATCTCCATGTAACAAAATTTACTCCAAAAACATTTTTGTGTATGCAAGGCATGATACGCAACCTACTGGAAAAAAGTTTTAGAGTTTTACATACACTTTAATGATGTTCCTGCATAATATTATAGGCTAAAATATGGTAGAAGGGCAGAAGGAGCAAATATGCCTTACCAAAGTCCCATTCCAACAAACCAATTATCCTCCAGTCCTACTCCAATCCCTCTAACCTTTAGGTCCTGCATAAGCTACTACACCAGCCTGTGTCAGAGGAAGTCCCCGGGGACACCCAGCCAGCAGCACTTACAATGGCTACTTGAATAGGAAATTTAAGGGGCAGGACGCTATATGAATGGACTGCTGAAACAGGGGTATAAAATATGTTGGATCTGTACTCTCTTCTCCTTCATCTCCTTAGCTCCACCTAGTACCCTTGATTTATACTTGAAAGGGAACCTGTTAGAATTTGTATTTGAGAGCTGCCATGATTGAATGGATTTTAAAGGTGCCACTGATGTGGCTGACATCCACATCCTTCATTTTTTGGTGAGTCACTGACCCCCCAAAAATGCAGATCAGGAGTCCAGATATCATTACCTTTATTCTTGTTTGAGCCTATTACTTCAACGGGTGGTAAGACAAGGACCAGAATGACATATACAGCATGTTTACCCTTTAAAAAAAGCCCTGTGGCCTTGCAGCACCAAGGTTTTTGTTCTGATCACACTAGGGCAATTCATATGGTGTTCTGATGTTAGCCTGCTATACCCATAGGTGCTTTGATCTGCCCACACATTTCAGAGGAAAAATGATTGTTGCGCATAGGTAAAATTGTCACTTAATTTATAGTAAAAATCGTAGTATTAATAGTATATCGTATTAAAGACACATAACACCCATAGGCCATTATTAATGTTCTGTATAAGTACGGCCATGCAGAACATTTTAAAGTTTGGTGGGTAGAGAAGCAGATAAAAAAGTGTGCAGCAGTCACTAAGCCCCATTGTCTGTTAGCGGAAGGTCAGGGGTGTGTTTTGTCAGAATAATGTCTGTATAAGAGGAATAAGTGAGAGGTGTATCTTTGCTGTAATGTGTCTGTGTTGAATGTGTCTTTGTGTGGAGAATGGGTCATCTGCCTTTGTGTGTGTGAACTGACAGAAGGGGGGCATATGGATAATTTTCACATTGCCTGAAAGTCTCAGCTGAATAATTCCCTCTGGCTAATTACGCACCGGTCGGTCCTAACACCTGCTTCTCCTTCCTAAATAAATAAAAAAAAAACCTTTTAAATCTTAAATCTGCCTGGACACATCTCCCCCATCACCAAGCCCTTGAAGATCTGAGCTGGGGCTATTGTTCCCCTGTATGACGGATGGTAATACGCAAGCATGCACGCTACCAGCGTTGTCACAATGAACATTTACTCCTTCATTGCCAGTCCCTCGCACAATTATTACAGCCATTGAGCACACTTGCCTGTAGCATCTTCTAATCAGATCACTCACTTTCAGCTACACACTAGGACAGATTTAAATTATTTACATCATAACCTGTGCTTTGTAAAATAGAGATGACAATCAGTATGTCCATGCACAATAGGCAATTGAGAGATGTATAAAGCTGACACTAGTGAGGGGTGGGTGAGAGGTCACTCATATTTCAGCTGTCCATTCCTTGATTAAAAAGGGAGACATTCCCTATATTAGACCTGAGCTAAGACAATTTTAGGCTGACCTGACCCTCTATAGAAAGGAGATCACTAGCTATTATGTATCAATTTAGGAAATGTATCAGGTAGTTAGTTTTTTCAATGGAAAGAGCAATGTACAAAGTATATTAATCCTCAGCATAATCTAACATGAGATAGTATGTCATTATTTGCTGTGGGCTACAGAAGCTCAATGCTCTTATTTAATAAGCTGTCAAGTAAAATCAGTGCTCCATTTTAATGTCATCATTCATGTTTCACCAAGATCAGTCATAGAAAAGAGTTAAGATTTCAGGAACTGTTGGAGCCCAACTCTTATTATATCCAGCAAAGATATATATGTCCTCTCAGTTTTAAACCAAAGGACATTGATGACAAAAGAACATGTTAAAGCATATATGGTAACCAAGTAAAAAGGAAAAGTAGATATGCTTCTATTGAGTCAATTATTCCACAAATTGTTCTATAGAATATCGAGCAGAATTGGTGTTATAATGGTTCCTCCTAGATCCTGCGATAGTTAACAGTAAACTCTATTGATGCCTACAGAAAAGATTCCAAATGAGCAGTATGTATATAAAGTTGATACATTTAGTACAAAAGGTTCTTCTTTATATTACAGTTACTACAGCTAGCTGGCAAACAAAGACACTTATCCAAGTCTTCAATACCACCAATATAAAGGTGTTAGGGCCTTGAGTCCACCATGGACCTTACAATATGCAGAGTAGGAAGGTCCGGTACAATACAGCTTAGGATTCTGAAAGGCCATATGACTGTCTCTGCTTTATCTTTCTTTTACGACTCACAAACTGTACTAATTGCTGTCATTCCATAAAATAAATCCCTTCCAGAACTCATCTATGACATGTACAATTGTAATATTAGGACATTATTTCATTAAAAGTTGCAAAAATGTCGTCTATCTGAGAACTAGGATTTATTAATGCAAAGAGCAAGGTGCAGAAAAGAATATCCCAAAAGAACCCTTCAGGATTTGTCTTTTAATGATATATTCACATTGAACTGAAATCTGGTTGATTGTCATTCTTTACAGCACATGACGGCTGCTCTTTGCAATTCCTAATTAAATAAACCCTGGTACGACCTTTTCAAACAGTTTGGAGTAAGCCTCAGTTATTGTAAAATCAGTGTCATCTTCACACAATAGCAAAGTTCCCAATCAGCTGTTCTTGGGTATCGGTCATTACCATATGGCAGCTACAACCATACAACTATGCAAAGATTAAGCGGGTACAATGACATTGCATTTCTTGGTATATTTCCTGACTTCCAGTGTGTCCCCCAACGATTGCTCCTACAACTTGCTAATATTGCTTGGTAACTGGCAATTCTGTAGAAGATTGGTGTCAGTGAGTGTCATTTGGCCATGGCTTGCTTTGCTCTGTCCTCTTGTGACATGCAGGAAACACTGTTGTCCCCTATAATACAACCTATGGGAAGTTACTATATATCTTTTGATTAAATGAAGCTTGCCTCCACCCTGTTCCATCCCTAGTGAAACCAGGCCCATAAGCCGATACCGGCTGTCCTATCAGCCCAGTTTGTAGATTTTGGGTAATTTTTTCAAAGCATCGCTCATCTAAAAGAGGACCATTTCAGATGACAGGTACTCCTACAGAATTATAGCTAGCTCCCACCCAATCCTCCCTCCTACACCTTTGTTTCCGGCAGTACCCACCTGTCTGCCCCTTTCCCAGTGTCTTCTCAAGCCGGTATGGCCCAACATATTGCATGTGCGGCGTTCCACCACCATCTTTCCCAACCGTGGTCATCTTCTCCGTTCTCCTTCCACGGGGATCCAGATGCAAGGAAAATCCTCAAGAGAAAAGGGGGGAGGAGGGCTGGGGATGGAGAGGGAGGGGGGGATGGCTGTCTTTGCTTCTTCTCCCCCCCTCTCTTGCTGGATAAACCTGTCCGTTCTTGTGACGCCCAATTGAGATCCCCTTGGTCCTCACCATCAATAAAGACCTTCTTTTCTCTCTTGTCTGCTGCACCTTGTCTTCTCCTAGGTCCTGTCTTGATGCAGGGCTCTGGAGACCGGATTCAATGAATGAAACAAAAAAAGCGAAAACACACCCCAGTAAAAAAAAAAAATTAGCCTACTGCTTTTATGCAAAAAATATTTACAATTCTGGATTGATAAAGGTTTACGGTTGCCTTGGGGGAAGGTGGCCAATGTTAAGGTGTAGGGAGCATGGTGAGGATGCTGCCGTGTTACATACAAGCAGCTCAGCAGGGACCTGCTGATCAATCCTCACGCTCAATGCTAGAGGTGGGGAGTGAAGGGGGGGGCATTCAGCCCTCTGTAGCTGGGATGTTAGCCAGACTAGGATTGGTAGATGCAAAGCTGTTTTCTGGTTGGTGGCAGAAGGATGCATTTTAATTGGACTGAGGAGGGGGGTTACCTTGTGTGTAGGGATGTGTGACTGTGGTTTGCAACATTGTATCTTAATATGTTTTCTAGACAATTTCTGTGCAATGTCATTTAAACCACAATAAACTGAATGAAGCAGAACAAGTGTATATTATAATAATGTCTGGAAACAAACAACACTTTGATTGTCTGACACACTGAGGCTGATTTTTTATTGACTCCTGTTTGTGTTTTTTTTTAATCACATACCATCCAAACAAAGCACAATTAGGGGGATTTCTACAAACGGCGGTCTAAAAGTATTTCACAGGAGCATGATGTCTTTAAAAAGCAGCTATTTATTTGACTGTATTTATATACTGCTAGTATTATATATTAGGAGTATCTGAAAATGGACTTTAAAAGTCATATTGAGATAGATTTTGATAGTCATATTGATATATCCAATTATAAAAAAGTGATGGCTCCTAAATAACAAAAGCCCTGATCAATAATATATCTGGAAAGCATACATTAACATATTTTTATCATCCACTCCAAATAATATTAAAATATTGTCAGATAAAAAATTGTGTTTAAAGACATTACCATGTTGACGATCATGTGAGATTTTAATGATTAGATTTACATATGCTTTAAAGTGTGTTAATCATGGTGATGTATCAGATAAAACCACAAAAGGAAAAGTAATTAATCAAATAAAATAAAAGCCTTGATCAATATATCTGGTAGGTAAATAAAAATTCAATGCTAAAAGCTGAATTTAAGTATGTTAATGTCGTTAAACATAGCTTATTATCTGATCATATTTTTAAAATGTTTCTAGAAGATAATAAAAACATGTTACAATGTATATGGTAATATATATATTAATGTTAATGTCGTTAAACATAGCTTATTATCTGATCATATTTTTAAAATGTTTCTAGAAGATAATAAAAACATGTTACAATGTATATGGTATTATATATATATGGTATATATATTATCTGGCACTATTTACAATGTATAGTAGATAATGAGGATATGTTGAATATTATGTGGCAGATATATTCATAATCAAGGCTTTTATTTTATCTAAAATGTGATTATAGCCAGTACACCATAAAATAAATGTAACTCCAATCACTAAAATTTCATATAAGGTTTCACATGTTAATGTCTTTAAACACTGCTTATTATCTGGCTTATATTTACCTAAATATAGTAGAAACATAACAAAAAACATAGCTGCCTGATATAAAATATGAATATTTAAGGCTTTTATTTTACCTGACTTAACTGTAACCAAAATACCTAAATAAATAAAAACTCGATCATTACCATCTCATATAACCTTTAACATGGTAATGTATTTCAAAGTAATTTTTATTATTTTAAAATCTATAGATCTCTTGTGATTCTGCTATAAAGATCATTGGTCAGGTGTTTCCTGTTATAGGTTGACAACACTTCACCCCTGTCCTTCAATTGCTCTTCTGAGTTGTCACCCTGTCATTATGAACAGCTGTGATGACGCTTATTTATCGGGGGTTTTCCTTCATTGCCACCATCAGAAAGTCAGCTCTGAGCATATGACACCACTGCTGGAGTGCCTGTAAATAGGAATTAACATCACAGAGTTTGCAGGAGACTAGCAGGACTGAGATGCATCCCTGGTAAAATCGCAGCAAATGCTAGTAAAATATATTATCTTCAACCATTGTTTTATTTTGGAAAACTTCATATCAACTATTTAAAAAATAATTGATGAAGAGGAAGAGGGTCTCAAATTGTCACATCCTAAAATAGACAAGTTAACAGCAAAAAGGGGAACAGAAGTGCCAAACTATGGTAAATTCTTACCCCTGCTGTTCCCTAAATGACCTCATATACCTTGCCTATTACCCATTAGGTCTAATTTATTAAAGCTCTCCAAGACTGGAGAAGAAAGACTATCATGGGAGAACCTAGGTGATTCAGTAAACCTTGAATAGATCAAGTTCAGAGTTGAAAGCATTTTTTCATCCCAATAGCAAATGCTTTTTTAGGAAATCCATTCCAGTTTTGCTGGATCACCCAGGTGCTCCATTATCTTCTTCTCCAGTCTTGGAGAGCTTTAATAAATCAGCCTCATTGTGTCTGTCCATATATGTGTGTATGAACATATGACATTCTCATATACTAATTCACAAATCAATTTAACAAAATCGAATATTTGTGCAGCCTTCATGCCAGAAAGAAATAGTTTGATGAACACCATCAAAACAGATCACCTCTGACCAAAAAGACGTAGATCAGTCAGGTGGGAAAATTTTGCCCCGACCACCAGTGTTATATGCAGATATTGTAGACGTAATTGGGCTCTGAGATACACTTCCTGATGAGGGGTCTACTGACATTCAATGACCAGGGAATGTGCATATCAATAAAAACATTTTCTAAGGCTATTTGTGTTCCTCTACCTGCAGACCTGCTGTGGTCACAATAAAGAATTTCTATTCTCCCTGATGGATTTTTTTAGGACTCCAATAGGGGGAACTGGAAAACATAAAGGTAAGTTGGGCAATTTGTTTTTAATCATTATTCTAGCAATCTATGGTCCAGAAGAATATGAGCTTTCTAGGAACTATCTTTTTCCCATAAAAACTAGAAACATGAAGATGGGAAGGGGGTCACCACCGCACTGCACTTAAATGCATTCTTTCATATATACAGAGGGAGCGAAGAATGGAGGTCTTCAGGCCTTTTTTATATTTTTTATAGGATTAGTGATAAACATTCACTGAATTCATTCAAATGTGTAAAAGGTATCCTAAATAACTGGTGGTTATTAGGGGCAGTACCACTCTGTTTTCTGTCTAATCCAACCCAAGATGCACTCAACTTTTCCCCATGATTCACTCTTTTTTTACATAGGATTCAGTAAGAAAAAGTGAAAGATTTGGGAAATCTAATGGGAAAAAAGTGTGAATGTTGGGCGAAGAAAAATAATAAATAGAATCCTGCTAGCTTTAGTGATGAAAAAAATATCAGTATTGTAAATAAACTGATAATAGGTATTGAAATGGTGAAAGTGAACAAAGTTGGGAGGCTGCGGTACACATGTCAGCTGTACACATGTCAGCTTCTCGCCCAGGATGAGCCTTTTATTATTATACAGTATTTATATAGCACCATCATATTACACAGCGCTGTACAAAGTTCATAGTCATGTCACTAACTGTCCATCAAAGGAGCTCACAATCTAATGTCCCTACTATAGTCATATGTGGTTATTGTAGTCTAAGGTCAATTTAGGGGGAAGGCAATTAACTTTACTACATGTTTTTTGGGATGTGGGAGGAAACTGGAGTACCCAGAGGAAACACACGCAGACACAGGGAGAACCTGCAAACTCCATGCAGATAGTGTCCTGGCTGGGATTCAAACCTAGGACCTAGTGCTGCAAAGGCCAGAGTGCTATCCCCTGAGCCACCGTGAGCCTTACTGTTCTAATTGAGTCAGAATCATCTAATGTGTGTACATAGTTTAGCATGCTATGCTGAACTTCAAGGAACAAAATCCCTTACCCTTGCAGTGGGTCCCCATCTACACTGCAAGGGTTAACTGCTAATTTTTGTGGGCTGAATAAGAAGATATATACCTAACTTATTCCTCACTCCCCAAGCAGCCAGTATACTCCTTTGCTGTCTGATGATCAGGAGTTTGGGCAGCCTCATAGCTTCCACACTTACAATGCAGGACTGATGGTCAAGCATTGCACAGGATGACCACAAAGAATTGTAACCAATCAGGAAAAGAAAAGAAGATGCTTCAGTGGATCAGTTGCATGAAGAGGAAGAACCTGCTGAATACATAATAAATAGTTGCATTTAAGGAAACAATTTCACTTTCCAAAGAAGTTGTAATTCAGCACCCTCCTCCCTTTCAATACAGATACAAGGCTTCCACTTCCGCAACACACATTGATCAAAAACACTGGTCAGAACATGCCCCTGCTTGCTGATTGGACAGTGAAGGAAAAGAAACACACGGATGAGGCCCTCCTTCCACTCTCTCTACATTTTCTTCTCCTCTAAACATGTTCATTGTGATGAGAACTGCAGCAGCGTCTGATTGCCTCTACCAGACTGGTTGCTGCTGTACAAATTAGGCACTTATACTAGATGAGTTTAAAAGCAAATGTAATTTGATTTTATGAATACATAATAGCATTCTTTGGTCTTTCTTATATTTACATGTTTTTCAATTTCACCAGCAGTCCTTCTACATTTTTCATCAGTACATATAAGCTCCTATTACTGCATGTTCCTACCTGTAGTGTAACATCTTTGACGATTACAAGTAACATTATCTTCAATAGGATTTTGTCAGTTCACGCTTGTAATGTCATCCTCCTGGAGGATTCATTATTCTGCTTTTACAATAAAAAAATGTATCTGTATATTACTGTGCCATAAACACTAGTGGGGGTTTGTGATATATTACATTCAACAAGACCACTATTCATGCAGTCATGATGCCTTAGGGTTATATGAAATTCCTCCCACTCATTTCCCTTCCATGTTCATACAGTTTGGAAGCCTAGATTGTTTTTACTCAAAATTCATTTCTTATACTTAGCTGCTCCTTCCAAATCCTGGCTGCACCAAAATGATTGTACCTCTATCAACCTCAATTAAATATGAGATCATAAAAATGTTGTACAAGATGGGACCTAACCCTTGGTTGTTAAATGCATATGATATTGACATATAGGATAGATATTAGGGTAGTAAATTAGGTCTATTTGGAGCAGAGACCAGTCACTATGGGTTCTGGACTAAGTCCTGTTCTTTTGGATCTGTTTATAAGTTATATAACTGGTTTAATTAAAGGTCTGATGGGAAAAGTTTGTTGTTTCACTGATGACACAAAGGTGGGCAATATTGTTGATATGTGTTGGCATCCCAGGCCATGAGCTGGCATTGTTGAAAGCAATGGTGTAACTTCCTCCACTGTGACCCCTGCATTTGTGAACAGGGACTGGGAGCAAGGGATGGGGTCTAGGGAGCAGAGACTGAAAGCTGCAACAGCACCAACAGTTACTGTGGTACTAGGCACACTATCTAGGGGCCACAGGTACCAATGGTGTGGCTGTCTTGGTATCTGTGTAGGCATCAGGAGGGAAGCTTTAAAGCAGGTTTGTTGGGGACTAAGGGACTAAAGTGGAGGGGGGATTTTGCATTGGGTTGACTCTTTATTTCATGCACCTGACACTTCCACTAAGTTTCTTACGAACCCCTGCACCTTGCAGTTTGGCCACACTCATTATTCACTGCTGTGCGCTCTATTTATTTTTTTTCAGGTATACATGAAATTGATTTGCTTTTTGCTAACAAATGTTTTCAATCCTGGACAAGATTCATTCCAAGTTTGCTGAATCACCCAGCTTCACTAATGAAATTGTATCTTCTCCAGCCTTGAAGAGCTTTGATAAATCAGACCAATGATCTGGAAAAAGTATGCAGAATAGAAACAAGGACAAATGACACCAGAATCCCTTATTTGCATCTTTCTAGATTAGTAACACTAGGTCACTGAACCCAAAATGGAATTCTAGGGAGTGCTGTTGCATTGGATTGACTCTTTCATAAGCAGAGGGTTGCTATAGATACGAACACCAGGTACATGATTATATATGATTATTGTCACTATATAATTTTGTCTTACATTACGTAATTGTGTCAATATTGCGAGCTAAATTTGAGAATAATATATGCATGTTTTCGTGATTATAGATTTTCTCTCCTCTCTCCTGAAGAAGCAGATATCTCCGCAAAACGTGTAGAGAAACAAGTCAGGTTGTACCCCTTAATAAAGGAGACCCTGTAAGGTGAAACTAATGTGTTATTATGGTTTTAGTATGTTTTATGTATTTGGAATGAAATCTGTTTTTATTGTGAATATTAATAAAATGTTGTTATTTTTCTACAACCAGTGTTTTTGATACCGGCCCTAAAAGTCCCTGTGATACAACTGGTGTCCTTTTCTATGCGATATAAGGGATGTGGCCTCTCTAAAAAGTATTTATAGGTGGATGTATCTTTAAATATCATTCATAATCTTTGACACTTCCACTAAGTATGTTACATACCTCTGCACCTTGCAGTTTGGCCACACTCATTATTCACTGCTGTGCGCTCCATTTTTACCTATTTTTAAAATGTTAAGGGGGGGGCATCTTTTCCTGGGGGGGCATCTTTTCCTGGTCACCCAGGCTGTATGTCTGGATAGGAGAGTTTGGTTATAATTAAAAGAAGACAGCTGTCCTTAATTTCAAAATATATTGAGAAATACAAACACCTGCAATAAAAAAATTGCAGGAAAAAGGTTATTTCCCAAAGAGTGAGCAATTTAAATATAATTTCCGATGTATACTTTATCCCCACTACTGGACTACTTTTAAAGGTTGTCCATTTCAATTTCTGCACTTTGTGAAAATAGCAAATGTAGAAGAGCAAGTTTTATTTGAGCCCAACATTGGATTGAACCCAAAATCTCATTACCCAGTAGCATGGCTGGTGTCACCCAGGCTTTGGTATAGGAGCTTTGTAGATCACATTTCTGTGCTAACTTTCTAGTCAGTAAAAGCATTGTTATACTTTTTTTTTTATAATACCATAGTGCAAAATCTGTGTAACTTACCAGTGAAGGAAACTTAGAATTTTACAATAATATTATGGCGTTCTGGATTGTCTGAATCCAGAAGAGGTTTCTCTTTTGCTCTCAATGGAATAATGGCCATAGGTCACCATGCGCCTAAGGTAGATTGTAAGGAGAAAAGTGTCTGACATACCATGTGAATTCAAACTTATTTAGTTAAAACCTCCTTCATCATGTATTGACATTTTTCATACTGGGCAGATATGTCTAGAGTAATCCTGGGGAGACATGTTTAATAAATCTGCTCCTGAAACCTGAACCTGCCTCTACAGGATCACTTTAGGCATACCAGTCCAGTATATGTTTCCTTCCAACAGTATCAGCAAAAAGTCTGATGAAAAAAAAAAACAACCAAAATGCATCCACCAATTAATTGATGTAATTAAAGCTTTCCTCCCTTTAACTAAAAAAGGAAACTTGTAAGGAATCATGAAAATTGTCATTGTTGACCTTTTAAAAATGATAGTTGCCTGACTATCATGTTGAATCTCTGGCTTCATGACCAAGCGTTACTAATCAAGAAACATGCAAAGGGATTCTGGTGTCATTTGTCCTTTTTTTCTTTTCTGCATACTTTTTCCAGATCATTGACTCAGTGGGCCTGATTTATTAAAGCTCTCCATGGCTGGAGAAAATACACTTTTATTAGTGAAACTGGGTAATCTTGAAAACCTGGAATGGATTTGTTAAAGTCATTTGCTATTTGTTAGCGAATGTTTTGAATTCCGGAACAGATCCATTCCAGATTTTAGGGATTACCCAGCTTCACTGATAAAAGTGTATCTCCTCCAGTCTCAGGGAGCCTTAATAAATCAGGGCCAGTGGGTCTGATTTATCAAAGCTCTCCAAGGCTGGAGAGTATACATTTTTTATCAGTGAAGCTGGGTGATCCAGAAAACCTTGGAATGGATTTGCTAACAAAATGTTTTCAATCCTGGACCAGATCCATTACAGGTTTGGTGGATCACACACCTTAACTGATAAAAGTGTATCCTCTCCAGCCTTGGAAAGCTTTAATAAATCAGGCCCAGAATGTATTGAAATAAGTCAACAAGCATAACAGCCAGGTAGGATGTCTTGTACCTCTTGGATATTCAAAATGATGAAGGTAGAATTGCTTACCAATCCTGGATAAGAGGAAGTTCTGGGTACCATAAGTGCTGGTAGACAGGTTACAGTACTGCAGATGCAGTACAAGATACACAGCAGGTCTAGGAACAAGCCAAGGTTGTCAATGGTAATACAGAGTGCATATAAGATACTTTAGGGGTAATTCAAAAGCATGATCATGGTACAATCCAGGTAGCCAAAAATAACTCAAAACACTAGGCACGTCAGGTACATATGGAGGTGAAGACCAGTCAGCAAGGCATCAGACATGAGTTTAAAAAGGCCTTGCCTCAGCTGAGGAATGTGCATGTGCTTGAGCATGTTTGCTCATGAATGGGGGCATATAAGTATAGGCATGGGCCTGCTCACATCTTTTCTTACAGGCCTGCACATGAACATGAACTTGTGCCCCATCAAAACTTCATGTTTTTAAATAGGGTCAGTAGAGTAATTCCCTATATTTCTCTCATCACAGGTTTACTTAAAGTGTTGTGCATTTAAAGTTCCACACCAACACAATCTTTATCCATTGGAACCACTTGTATGATATCTAAATATCAACTGATCATGCTACAACATGCCTCTTTAGTATAAATTCTTAATGACTGAACAAAATGCTAACTGATCACTTTATATTCACTTGATCAATCTTTTAATTGTTGAAAAAAAGCCTGTCTATGCATTTGCCAAAATTCAATTAAACATAAATAATTTTAAACATAATAATTTTGCATTAATGAACTCCTTTACATTAATGCAAGTGACAGCAGAAAGCTACTTGCTGTCTAAAGAAATAATGAAATCAGAAATTCTTCCATATTATCTATTTTTAATTTGTGTGCCATCTGTTGTGCACAGGCTAGCCACAAAACAAAATAAACGCTAGGATATTACTGCCACTGAGATTAGACACAAAGCTGTAAGAAGGCTAGATGTGCTTATAATGCCTATTGTGCACCCAGATAACCCAGAATGAATTATTATAAGATAGAGATCTATTGAAAGAATAGGCAAGATCAGTTCAGCCAAAAAATCACGATTTCAGTTTCGGATAAATAATTGCTTTAATTTTTCTCTTTGGCAGGCTTTCTATTTCTGGACTTCCAGCTCTGCCTTCTGTATCTATAAGGAGAGGGACTCACATTTGTTTCATTTTATGATTACCCTACAAGGGCAGAAGGAGGAAAGTGCCCTGCTGGAACAAGGGAGATGAGGCCTGTAATGGTATAGAGCACTCCAACTCCCTAGTGGGTCATGGGCGTCTGACAGTTGGGCCATTGCTCTGGCTGGTGCACCCCCCAGCCGGGTCAGGAGACAGACCCAGCTGGAGGGGCGCACCGGCTAGAGCCATGGACCATGTCTCCCATACGCATTGCAGGCTTAGGGTGGTGGGTGGGTTGTGTCTCTGGACACAACCCACCCACTCTCCCATTGCAGGCTCAGACCTGATGTGGGTTGCTTCTGGCACCATGACGTCACTATGGGGGAAGTTTCTTCCCCTCTGAGTGACACATGGCTCCCTGAGCATGCACAGTCCGGAGTCTGTGCATTTAGTGGTCCGTGGGCTCCAGAAGTTTGGGGACCACTGTTATATAGGGCCTGATAGCTGGAAAAATCAGATCAATAATGTTCCCGGGAAATGCAAAGAGCATTGAGAGACTCAGCCTACAAACCTGATTTCATAATGCCATATCTTGGTGGCCTTATATGTTTACTCTGCAAACACATCCATAGTCAATTGTGTCATTGAGGTCAAAAGGGTTTAAAGCCCAGCTTTTTTATGTCTCCCTAAACGTTTAGAATCCTGGCTGCATTTCCTATCCTAAATCTGGAGCTTCCCCCTCCTTCTGGTCTTTAACAGTACCATTAATTACTTAACAGTCCATAAATTATATAAATCCACTTTGGGTGCACCAAAGACCTTTGCAAACCAGGGTAATACATTATAAAGATGGCAGTGGCATCATACTGTTCTATCAGCTTCCTATTTGATTGACTCCCTGCTTTTCCGAGTATTTTTTATGCTTATTTACAATGGCTTTGTATGTAACAAAGTTTTTTTAGTAAAATTGGTATTCTTTTCACTTCCAGAGCAATTTTCAGTTTTTTTACACACATCTTGAATGCAAATTTTAGGCTTGAAGGTTGTAATGTGAAACACTCAAAACATATTTTCTGATTTGGTAGAATAAAATGGTAGTAGTTACAATTTTTTTATGTCACATAATATTTGGGCTAATAAAAATGTTCTGAAAAAAATTCATGCAAACTAACACAATATAATCCTTATTGTTGGGGGTTTGGGTGTAGGATCTCTCTTCTGTGGACATCGCCAGCCACTCTGAAAAAGTTTTATCTATTCAGGTGCCCTGGAGGAAAAAGGGAGCTCAGACCAAAGTGCATTATTGAGTGTGTGTGTGTGTAGGGGGGGGGGGGGGGGTTATTCTAGGGTGGTCTATCACCCATTAGACCCACATCAACTTCACAGCCACTCAGATTACCAATGGCTGAATGCCCTAAGCTGCCTGAAACCATATATAAAAAAACACCAGTTCCTAAAAAGGGTTAGGTTAAGCCCTAAAAGAATGGCACAACACAAAAAAAATATTTACTATTCTTTTAACTAATAGGTACCTCTACAGGGCCAGTAATGTCCAAAGACAAGGCCCTAAGGAGATCCATCCAGCGCTGGCAGCTCCGGCTGCATAGTATACAGGATAGTATATAAAAGTTCAGACCACTGAAAAAAAGAATATAGTTCTGCTATGTTTACGTTTGAAACCTTAAAAGAGAATACAATCTGTCAATTGTTCAGTTATAGGAGTAGTAATAGAGTGGAGGATCTCTGTGTTCAGGAGCTTTGCAATATATTTGGAAAGTCAATGACCATAGACTTCAATACAATTTATCCCCAAGTTGAAATTTCAACAATTTTGGTAAAAAAAAAAAAGTGGCAGTTTTTTTTCTAATAGGGCCAGTCAGGACTGAAGAAGACCAGATCAGTGAAGGTGGTGCTTCTAGAGGGATCTAGTGTGTATGTGGACCTAATCAGTGCCATTCCATTCCCTGGAAGGGGGACTGCAGGAAACAGCATACGCCCCTAAGTTATGATATCCTCTGGTTGGAGCTATACCTTGAAAACGGAAAAGAAAGTGACAGACAGAGTATTCTATGAAGTTGTGTTAGATGTTTAGAAAAACAAAAAAATGTTTATGTTTTTTTAGCAAGGTGGTCTTGGTTTGAAAGTAATATTAGTCTGGACATTTTTATTTCATTATAGGCAGCTCAATAAATCCTTCAAATAATTGCCTATGGGTATGGAAGGGGTCATGTCAGTGAGAGTTTGAAACAAGTGTTCAGTTAGGCTTTATGGAGAGAATAGGCTTTATGATAGCCTAGGGTGGTTGGTCACCTCTGTAATCTACTTTCTCAGTATGCGAGTCAAGTGTGTCCTGTGAGTTAGCCCAGATGCACAGTAAATTTGTGGTCAAAGCTTTATTGGTGCTTAGACCAGCCTCTTTCCAGAATGCCCTGATGCACAGGTGGCTTGGGGTAGCTTATCCGACAAGGTATTACAAGCAGGCCACATTAGGAGCAGGTGCTGGCAAGGAACTCATTTAAATGACTTCATCTTCCTCACTGCACCTCAAGATTGCATTTGCTTACAGCCTTGCCATATTAACTTGGCATGGGTGGTAATGCCAATTGTTGTATCCTGAAGCTGTCTGTACTAAAGGTTATATCCAGGACCCATAATTTTGTTTAGAAAGAAAAATGTTTTTGCATTTCGCTGGTGATTACTTAGGAGACAATATGAAATTGTTGGCTTGTGTTAACCCAAAAGCAGGATATTCAGGTTACACTAATATATATATGATAATCCCAAATGCTGGTATAATGAAACAGTGGCAGTAGCTACTTTGTTTTAGTTATTGTTTTTGAAGATTTGGCATTTACTTGAACAGAATCAGGAGTTTATCTGGTTCTTAAGCAGTTATGTTAATTACCATTTGTTTAGTGCTGTGCTACATCTTCAACATGATCACATATTACATATCATGAACTAGAGTCTTGGGAGGGTCTGTGTTGTAAAGAACAGACATTGTGAAACATCAGAGAAAAAAAAGGGCGGTCTTGGTGCAAGCGCTTGAGTCACTCCTGATATAAGACACAGATAGACATAGGAAGAATGCAGGTTATAGGTGTAGGATTCACAAAGCATCAGGAACCAAAATAAACAGTGGGTGTAGCCAGTGTTTTGAAACCTGACACTGCCCACCCCTATAAATGAAAATGGAGAACAATTGATAAATGTAAATTTTGGGGTGTCAACCATTGTCAGGAATTGTTACAATCTCATTTTTTTCTTTTGTTATTTGTGCCCGATGTAGAGAGATTTCCATTCTCTTCCTGCCCTGATGAGAACAATAAGTGAATGGCACACTTTAACTGACATTTTTTATGGACCAAACAGTAAACATTTTTGGTAGTTTATTCATACAACATGTGGGAACCCGACCATGCAGAAGTATCTCTAATTTACCTTAGGTTATTGCTTTGGGAAGCTATGTTGAAGTTCAACAACCAAAGTTGCGCTTATCTTTTTGCTGTCTTCAAGGGAACCCATAGCCTGGAGACAGGACCAATGTTAGACTTTCTCCACGATAGGACCAATGTTAGATTTTGTCCATGAATGTTTCTGGTCTTGCTGTGGGGCCTAATTAAAAATATAACTAGAGGACTACTTAGAGGACTTCCTGCATTAAAGAGTATCAAGGGGGAGCTTAAGAAGGCGGCTCCACGTCATTGCGAGGAAGAAGCTAGATGTGATGTACCTACCTGTGCCTCAGCACTACTGTGACTGCTTTGCATAGGATAACTTTATTAGCAGGCTGCTACTATAGAAGCAGCAAGCATAAATTAACAAATTGCTTTTGTTTTAGATGCATGTCTACCCCTTGTTACCTATTAGAGCTGTTTCATGGGTATCTTATACCCTAATCCTTCTCACTTCCCAATAAAATGTTCAAAAAATGCAAAGTGACCTGGTTTGATTTGTTTGCTGTGACCCAATATCATATTTCCAGCAGCTCCTGTGGGACAAGGAGAAAATGAGGAATTGAATACAACAGAATTATGTATGCCTTTCCATATTGAACATAAGCCAGTGATAAAATAATGACTTTCTGATAATTGAGACCACACATATGGCTGTTAAGGGTTACATGGGACAAAGATGTGATAGCTGGACCGGGAGAACACACAAAAGTTTTGTTTATTCCAAAACCTCAACACATAGGAAGTCACAAGTCAGATGGAATACATCTCCAGTCCATAAAAAAAATCTTACCGTCTCACAGGCTTAATCATAAAGATCATATTCCTGTGAGATGGGTGAGAATCATTAGACCATTTTTATTTGCTCTGGAGATGTATTGTAATGGATTTGTGACTTCCTCCATGTGGCAAGATTTTTGAATAAATGGAACTTTTGAATTTTATCCTGAAATACAACCATCATTTCTCTGCTCTGTGCAATATTACAAGGAGAGGTAGATATGCTCTCCAACTTGTGTTGGCAGCTAGAAACCTAATCATCATATTTGGATCTGAGGAGCCATCCCTTTATGCAAGTGTTTTTCAGCCAGGGTCCTGTGGAACCTTAGGGCTCCTCCACGAATTGCTAAGGGTTCCATGAGCAATAAACCATTTGTACCTCTCAGGTCAGTTTAGGTGACACCAATGATCTATTTGGCTATCTGAAAGGGGGGCAGCCTTTCGACTGTAAGAGGCATTCTTCCTATTGACCATCAGGTAAATGCACTATAAATAGGGCATATCATAAATATCGGTAGGGGGTTCCCTAAGACCTGGAAGATATTTCAGCAGTTCTCCCATGATAAAAGGATTAAAAAAGACCTCTCTGTACTGTAGTTGTTAAGAATTCTGGACCTGTTGGACAGTTAGAGTTTTGACATTTTCCTGCACTATCCATGTCATACAAGGCCCAGAACACTTGGTGGCTAGGCGAGTGGCAGGGTGTACGGGAAGGCTCTGTGTGTTTCAGCTCCTGGCACGGAGTAATCTCTGCACAGGTAGAGTCCTGGCCTGCCATCATAGGGGAAAAGGGCAGAGGAGCAGGAGCCCAGGTAAGTACACACCAATTACAAAGGATCACCTATTGTGCCTCTGTGACCACCAGTGTAAAGGGAGCATACACATTCTATTTTCACAGATTATCAAAACAAGGAGTCATTTATTATTACTGCCACTTACCACCAGTGCAAGAAAAGCAAATTCCAATGTTTCTTTTGCTTTGTGCGCCTATCTCTTCTGCTGATGTCCTCAACCCTATTTCTGGCATCATAAGAATAGAAAGTGCAGAAAAAATACCCCAAATGGGGTCACTACTAGAAAAAAAAACTTGTATCTTCTATCTAAGATTTAAATTTTTAGTTGGGCAGCTGCTGTATGAATTTTAAAATGTGATCAACAATCACACAGAAGCCTGGAGCCTGGGCATTGCCCTGTATATATATTACACTCAGAAGGCAGGGCATTGCCCTGTATGTATATTACACTCAGAAGCCTGGGCATTGCCCTGTATATATATTACACTCAGGAGTATATTTTGATACATATAATGGTAATGTATACTGTGCTAGCATTCAAAGGCATTCATCAAACACAAGGATAAGCTGTAGACACCCAAAAGCCCTAGGAGGGGTTTGGACTACCTTTTTTGTATTTAAACTGCTTGAAAAAAGCTTTTGAAAATCCATAAAAGCAATTGCACTAGCGTTTGTAAGAGTTTGAAATTGGCAAAAATTCAAGTCTATAGAGGTGGCAGGAGTGGCAAGGCATACAAAAACACCTGACAACACTTCCACCTCCTACTGCCTGTCAAAAAAAAAGGGATACTTAATCGATCAATTTGGTCCAATGCAAACCACTCAAAACCACTTGCACAAAATGGTTCACATTGGACCAATTGGGTTGAAATTTTGTTGTAAAAAGTGTTTCAAAGGCAAATGAATGCACACTATATTCATTACCATGAGCATAGTGCATATTAATTGAAAATTGCCACACAAAGTTGTGTTTATTCTCCGGGATTGCAGGTTTGCCATAAACATTACAGAATGTACCCCGGTTTCCTACTGTTTGGGTCACCTGATCACGAGCACCTCTTCCTATTTCTAGGTTTATTGCCAGTATCCCCTAAAGGTGTGTAAATACTTTTTAGACTCTCCAGTATGTTTTGGAATAATTCACATAACATTTATCTGAATATTACCGTGGAGCAGAAATACCTGTGAACCCAGAATGTCTTCCTAGGAGCATTAGCCAGCCAGCATGAGGGGTAAGTTTGTGTTCAATGAGATTGTTCAATTCATCTTTATCCCCAATCTGCAAAACACAAAAAGACCAATCGCATTGTTTTGACTACCAAAACATGTGGCCTTATTCCTTCTTTTCATTTCGAAGACCATCTCTAGCCATCTTGATTGGTTATACCTAGATGCACACTGGTGTTCATATATTCCCAGTGTGCACAAGGGAGGCTGGGATTGCCAGATATCCTGGCAGCCAAAGTCATGCTTAGCAAACTTTACCAAACCTTAGCAGGGTGAGGATCAGGCAGGTAAGAATATTTATTGCAGAAGAGACATGTACTGTAATAACTACCTACTTGTATCGTTCATGTTAAAAGTAGGACATTGGTTTCTGAGCCTTATTGCATTCTTTGCAACATGAGGTCAAAAATAGTATAGTTTAATCAAACATTATTTTATGTCTATTGAAAAAATGCAAAATACATAGAACTGAGCCAGGAGATTTTTTTTGCCACCATGCATTTTAGGCACATAATGTGTCACTTGTATACATGCTTATTTACCAAAAAAACCTTATTAATATATAACTTACAGTCCAATGTCTAAAATTGGTTAGACATTAGATTTGATAAGCACATAGTAAAAATCTATTGAAAACATAGTCTATTCATATTAATCAAGCATTGATTGGGAAAGGACATTTTGTGAATGTTGCAAGGCCCTCTTCCACTCCTACATGCCAATGTGAATGAGCGTTTCCTAATAGCCAGCAGCCAATGGAAGCTCTTCCCAGGGTTGGCTATAACCGCACAACTCTGCTGGCTACCTGATTTACTTTAGCAAACAGCAGGGGCCGCTGACTTACATTAGCCTTTTGAGGTGAAGGGGGCAATTTGCAGCGCTGGACCAAGTTGGTCAATTGGTGTTTGAGGGTTATGCCCGGTAAATAATCTTTATCAGGGAAATATCAGGCAACTTGTTACCCGGTCACACACAAATCACTGTATGGTCACCCATATACTTAGCTTTGTAGTTTTGTTGGAAAAAAATCTCATTTCCACATCTGCATGTCTAGTCCTGTGTGATAAAAAAAAACATATGTTCCTGGTGCACTGTGAGGAAGGTCATCAATTGTAGGTTGATGAATGTATCCGTGTTGGAGAATTTTCCAGATCCCCAACATGAGTGGTGGGAATTTTTATAAACTATAGGAACCCAATGTTTCCTCACCATTTGGGTCCTCATTTTGTGTAGTGTCTATCTTTACTCTGTATAATGTAAGTGAATGCCAGCAGTCTTTCTTCTTTATAAAGTCCCATTACACTAATTTAAAATATGACATCATTTTACAAGTATTTATTCTAGCAATAAAAATATGAAGCATTCCTTTGTCACATTGTTTAGGACTATTAGTCTGCTATATTAGTATAGCAAAGATAACAGTGGTTTACTTGTGTGATTGTGTACACTTCTGTTTGCTCGAGATTGCCGTCTTCTGTGATTTCCTTCCACGTTGCATATACTTCTGCATTGCATTTTCGGGTTTGCCTCTCTTGGTTTCTGGGACAAGGTAGTTATTACGGTATGAGGTGTTGTGTATGGTCAGTTGGCTGTATGACAAATGTCTGCGAGTTAGCGTTTTGCATTGTACTTGTGTGCTGTACTGAGAAGAAGTGTGGGTGAAAGGGAGACAGAAAAAAAGAGAATTGGTAAAGATAATAGAAAATAACAAAGTGGGGGGAGGAGAGGGGGGCAGAATGGAAAGAGGATATATGATTATTGGTTGGGGGGAAGAAGGAAGGGCACAGGAGCAAATTCTAACTACATCCTTTGCCTCCTCTTTTGCCCTGGTACCTTCTCTGTGCTCTTTGTGAAGCCTGAGCAAGAAAGAAGTTAAAAAATTGCAGTTGTTTTAGGGAAAAAGAATTTTGCTTGTTCTTAATGTGTGGTAGATTCTTCAATACAACGATTAGTGGTTAGTCACATTTACTGGACTGATTCTCCAATTCTCAAGATGCTTTTCTGCTTATCCAAGCTGCTACTTCAGTTCCAGTGAATCTAGCTCTTATATCCTCACCGGAACACTAATCCAATGTCCTTTCCATTACTTTTAAAGCCCCGTCTCTAGGCAAAATATTACTCCCTTCTCGCCCCCTATAACCTATCACATATATGTCCTCTGGATAAAGCTGGTATTGGTAATCACATGTATTTTGGTGCTTACATCTGTAGAACACATGGAAGGCACATTTAACCCCAACATGAACGGTTTTATTAAGTGCCTTTAAATCCTGTCACCAGGGGAAAGTGTTTTAGGTTGGTATGTGTACTTTTTTTTTTTTTTTTTTTTTTTTTTAAAGATTTTCCTTTTACCTTCTGTTCTCTATTTTATGTCCAAGACAATAGGACATAAATAAGGATGATTTCATTTTAAACCGAGGCACAGACGTACAACGTTGATTTAGGCTTCAACCAAGTTGAAACGTTTCCCAATCATTTCTAGAGAGAAACATATTCAATATCCCTACCGTAGGAACAGATGTATGGAAAAACATCAGATAGGACAGTTTACTGCAGTTTCTGAGTGATTCCTGCAGGCTGCATAGCCTGGGTCTGGCAGAATGAAGAAGGCACACTTACAGGATGATTGTACAAACGTATAGTTTATGTCCTAAATCCTGCATGCTGAAATTGTTGTGCTTTAAGGCACAGTTGTATTTACAAATATAAATGACCCCCTTCTCGGGATGTCGGGATATAGAAATCTTGGCTTGTGGTATACTGCTCCTTGGAGGTGGGGCTTCTAATGGAAATGGTGTGACTGTGATGTTGGATGCCCTTCCTAGCTAGCAAAATGAATAAATATCAAAGTATAATTTTCCTTTAATCCAAATGCACCTCAAAGTGTATGTATGTAAATTTCAAACTCTTCTGCTGCATGCATGCGCTAATGCAAATGATCTATCCTCCTAAAAATGCATGCAAATATCAAAAAGGTTAAATAACACACAGATTTGCATTTAGAAAGCATATTTAGGCAGATGTGTTTTAATTATAGTACAATAATATATAGCCTGAGTGGAGGATTCTCCAATTCAGGATTTCCCTTGCCTAGGTGCTTACTGAAGCACAATGAAGAAAACATTAAACTCCATTCTACTTGCTAAATGATTTACAGTATATATTCACATTACCTTGTGTTTTTTGTGTTGTGTTCTGTAAAGAGATCTCTAACAGTCTGTTGTAACGTCTGTCTATGAGCATATCCTACACCATATCTCCTGTCTTGTGCTACGTACACAGGTCAGATGATTCTCATCCGATAATCACCTCAGGGCTAGTATCGGACCAGAATCTGACGTGTGTACAGCGCTCGTCCGACATCGTTCATGGATTCGTCCTAGCAGATCACGGATGATGAACAATCATAATACAAGTGAAGGGGAGAGAGTGCATTGGGGTGCCGCTCCGTCATTCTCCCCACTCCACAGAGAAGAACAGCATTGTATGTACAGTGCTCCTTCAGTCTTTTTTGTCATTGGAAAAGTTTGTGAATGATTCTTTCCAACAACAAATATTGAACGTGTGTACACAGCCTTATACCACACCAGGTGGCTTGTTGGCAGTCATTGACAATCTTCTTTACCATGCCTGTAGTCTCTGGCAATCTACTGATGTATTCTCTGTCTTGGATCATTTTCCTTATTTATGCTGTTCATGTGTGGTCCTTTGATGTCCCTCCATATTTGAGGTTATCTGGATCAAGTAATTTGACCACCACTTTCTGAGCCACTTATTTTCATTTTGGCATGTTAAAATGCATACAGCTTTTTGGTGTTTTGTTTCTCTTTTTCATGTTTTTCAAGTGTATTTTCTTGGTTTTGCAGTGAAAGATAATAGGTTGATTATAAAAGTACAAGATACGTTTGCCTAAGATCCATATCTAGCATAAGCACACCCAAACCCCAGTAGTTGTGTATCGGTGCTGGTGTTGATGATTTCTGGGCTTGTGTCAAAAGGCAAATGCAGCTTGCCCTTGATCTCAGATTGAGCTGCTTTTGTGGTAACTCACAATTTATTGATAAGTGCATTAAACCTGCACCTGCAGAAAGGAGTGGCCCTGAAGCAAACAAAATATATATTTATGTCAGTTTTTAAAATTGTAGCGGTTTTCTTTTTTTTTTTTTTTTTTTTTTTTAACTGTTTTTATTGAAGATGCATGTTTCTTTATAGAAAATTCTTCCTTATTGGTTTGGAATGTCAAGCTTCTGAAGTGTACAGAATAATGGGTATGAGCCAAAAAAAGATTCTAAAGAGTAATTTGCTTTATCCACAGCAAGGTTCAATCAGTGCAGCACAAAAAGGAAACCAAACCACTAAAATCCTCACATCTCCATGTCTCTGCTCTCAACTTATACTTGAAAAGTGAAAACTATTATAACCAGCTTTCTGTGTGTAAGGGAACAAATTATTTTTATGCAACAGAAAGCATACATTTTCACGTATGTATTGTAATAAAACCAGAAAAACACACTCGTATAATAAGGATAACCACTGACACTATGCCAGGCACATGACTGTGCAAGTTGCTGAACGTTGTGCCCAGGTCAGAGGCAATAATTGTAAACGCCCCACATCATTGTAGTCATTAATTATACCTTTAGTAGTGGCTGTGACAGTTTCATTAGGGAAAACTCAGTTCTTTGGTATTCTAAAGATAAATTTCAATTTATTGTTTTATAGGGTCTATTTGCACTTGTGTGGCTGTTTATGTTGCATGTTGACATTCTCTGTGTAGGTGCTGCCTATTTATTAAAATAAACGCCTACCACAGTGTTTCAAAATCTGGGTACTGGACCTCGCATAGTGTTTCGGCACCCCGTTGCCACTCTGCTTAGGCTTAAATCTAGCTGGCCACAAAAGGCCACCAGTGGGACAGCTCTGATCTAGATGAAGCCAATCCAAGATTTAAACAAACATAGCATTACATTGTACTCCCCAGCCCCTTTTTAGCTGGGTGCACCACCTGGCACTCTTCAGCAACCACCCAGCTGTTTTTGGGTGGTTACTGATGGGTTGGGTCACAATGCCACCCACCTACAATTTCTCCCCACCCAGCTTTAAAAAAATTCTGGTTTGAGCACTGCATTAGTGGTCCACTTACATACTGGATTGATGTGCCGTATTGATGTTAAAATATCCATTCTAGCAGTCGGATCGTTTTCCCCAATATCATAGGCTTTGCATTTCTCACATCCTATGCAATATACCACAATTATTGATAGTAAAATCAACTTTGTGGTTTATCCACACTTTTTTCTTACTGGTACATTATAAAGTGCCCAGATTGCATTTAAATGTAACTTTTTTTTCTTCAGGATCACCTTCTTTTAACATAGTTTGTTTTTCTGTATGTAATAAATGTGTATGTATGTGTGTGTATGTATATATATATGTGTATGTGTATATATATATATATATATATATATATATATACCGTATACACAATAAAATAAGATTGGAACAAATATTAGGATCACAGACCGATAAAAGTTTTTTTTTTTCCCCAAGCAACAAAAAAAATCATTTTCTACACAGGAGTTAAGGAGGGGGTTTGAATGTAAATAATTTATCTACTTTCCAATTTCAAAGTTTTAAGTAAAGTACAACATGTTTGAGAAGGATTTGTCTTTTTGTCCCAATAACAATTTGACATTTAAAAACATATTTAGCTGTATGCACAAATAATTATGTTGGCTTTATTACTACATATACTCAAGTATAAACCAAAATGAACCTGAAAATGTTCTTTAGAAAAAGAATCTTAGTTTATACGACATTATCCGGAGGCTTAAATGATCTACTGTGTATTTTTTTTTTCTTCAAGTAACCCATTATAGCCGATTCAAAAGTATAGGATACTGTATCCTGTAAAATGGGGGGGGGGGGGGGGTTAGGAGGCAGGGAGATAGATTAAGGCTATGTACACACATCAGATGATTCTCAGACACGAGCCATAGGGACAAGAATCTGACGTGTACAAAGGCTGTCTGATGTTGTTCATCGATCTCTCCTGGGGGATTCATGAACAACAGAAGATGAACCACCTCAACGCAAGTTTTGGGAGGGCGTAGCGGGGTGCCACTAGCTCATTGTCCCCTCTCCGATTAGCAGAACAGAGCTTTGTGTACAACAAAAATCTAACGTGTGTGTATGCAGGCTAACCCCCGTGCGATCTAGTTTTTCCCCTTGTTTTTTTTTTTTTTAATAACTATTTTAAAAGTAGCCATATATTTATATATTAACATTCAATTTATTGTCATTTCTGTAGGTTACTGTTTTGAATGACAAGTCACATTTTGCCCTTTTAAAGCAGATTATCCCCATCCAGATTTGATTGATATACCAGAAAGAAAAAGGTGTGGATTAAACATGAAGCTGATTGCAATACCAATACTATGGTGCATTTACAGGCTGTGCTTAAGGCAATGCCTTTTACGTTGTAAGGATGTCTGGAGTGCTATGACAAAGGATATGTGAGCATCGCTAGAATTATGTGGGGCAGTTTATGCTCCAACCTTGGGCTCCAACCTTGGGCTGCCTAAATCTTCTATAATGATGAGATACCTAATTGTATGTTTATTCCACTCTTACAATTTTGGGAGGTGATCCAAATGGAAATATATGAAATCATTTTGGGTTTGAGAATGTGTATGTATGTATGTGTGTGTGTATGTATGTGTAGGAAAGGGAACACTCCTGAAAAGAAAGCCATCTCCTTCGCAATGCATACAAAGGAGAGGGAACTCCCCTGAAAGGAAATCCCTCTCTTTGGCAATGCATATGGAGGAGAGGGAATTACCCTCTGGAGCCGCGGGTTGCTGACCCCTGACGGAGGGGAGGGGGGGGGCATTAACCTGGAACGAAATAGTGGCTAGGCCCTATCTGGCCTAAAGGCTGGAGTTTTTGGACCCCTAGTCTACCCATGTTTGAAATTCCAATGCATTCCAATAGGCTAATCTACACCAGGACGTTTCCTTGAGGCACGTTTATGAGCGTTATCTATAACGCTTCTTGCAACGTTTGAAAAATTAAAACACGGGGAAAAGCATTAAACGCTTCCATTGATTTTAATGGAGGCATTTTCCAAAAAACACAGAAAAACGCGGCATAGACATTTTCCAGAGTTTTGAAGGCAAGCTTTAAAACACAAATAAAAGTGCAAAAAAAGGCATATAAAGGTGTTAGAACGTTTAACAGAATTTTTCAAAAGCTCCGTTTAGAACCCAGCCAAAAGAGGGCCCACAAAAAAATTTGGTTGAACGGATTAAAAAAATTGGAACTTTTGGAGAGGAATTTTTTTTTATTTTTTTCTATGAATGGTTCTCCTCTTTGCATGTTATAGTAGATACAAGAAAGCTGTACTCAGAACAGCTATATCACCTATATATAAGCTATATATAAGGATATCACCTCCTTGCTGAGTATTAACTGCTTCTTTTTCTTTGCAAGGAGGCAGAGTAAACATTGTGTTATTACCGAATTTATTAACCTTTCACTGTCCTGCTATTTAAATAGCTCTTTGCTATTTACTGTATTTCCTTACTTTTAAAGCGGTTGGTGTGTTGTACTTGGACTATTATTGCTTTTGTCTCACATTAAATAGCAGAATCTTACAAATTAGTGGATTTAGGCTAACTAATAATTTTTCTCTGCTTTTTCCTCCGCCCCAAAAAGGCTAATTTACCATGTGAAAATTTGCAAATTACAGCCATAACGATCGTTGTAGCTTCTTTCCATGACATTAATTCCAAAAGATTGTGTCATAATTACAATGTTTGTCGGCAGCAGTTAGCGCAAGCAGATTTCAGGGAAATTATCTAATTTATCTGTCTGTACAATGCCGAGTGTGCCCTGACCTGCTATTTACATGTCACTTGAAACAAAAAGAGCTGTGCCCCATAGACATGTAATGAAATCGGGTTCACAAGGATGTGAATGAGAGTGGAAGCCTATTACTGCTGGATGATTAGGAGAAAGTTTTACTCTAGCCCAGCACATGTCTATTCTTTGCAAACCTCTAACGAGTTTTACATTATTTATATTTTATCCCATATTTAATTTTTGTGGAAAAATAACACATAAGGTAGATGGTCGTAAGGTAATGTACGTCTGCTTCCTGTATCAGAAGGGGTTCCTCTGGTAACACCTGAGTACACATGAGTGCTCAGTGTAATGCGAAGTAAATTAAACTTGAATTCCAAAAGAAAAGATTTGCTATTCTGTGAAGAAATCAGAAGTGTTAATTGTGCCTATGCAAGACCCTGGAAATGTTCTGGTTTTGTTTAGAAATCTTCCTTACAAAATATCATCTTTCTTCCTAGTATTTGACAGGGCAGTCATACTTAGGTGGGTTTAGTATCATAGCTTTATATTTGCAGTTTAAGATCCAAGGTACTACAGCCCCTTGACTTCAGTTCTTAGCAGAAAACTAGCACAAGGAATGGGAAGTCTGAAATAGGGTGAAGGTCTTCAGCAGATGATGCAGTTGTTATTGACTATTCATTTTTTGTGCTTTTTGCTATTTTGGGAATAGTTTCCACAGCAAAGGCCCTGTTTTTTTTTTTTATTATCCATACTGTAGCGTCTCTAGCGGGGCGGGTGGTGTTATTGACTTTTAAATTAGCGGTCGGCAACCGGTGATCTGAGGCTCTGGCTGGGGTGCTCCCCAGCTTGGTCAGGAGAAGGACCCCGCTGGAGGGGCGCACTGGCCAGACCCGCGGACCATGTCCCCTGTATAGATCTCAGACTCAGAGCAGTGGGTGGGTTGTTTCTCTGGAGTGGGTGGGTTCTGGCATCATGATGTCACTATGGGGAAGTTTCTTCCCCTTTGAGTGACGCACGGCTTTCCGCACATGCGCGGTCCGCAGCCTGTAAATTTAGTGGTCTGTAGGTCCAGAAAGGTTAGCAACCACTGTTTTAAAGCCTAATTCCTGCAAAAAAAAACAAAAAACATATAGCCTTGCAATTGGGGTAATGTGAGAGGCACTTTTACATAACCTATTCTTTGTAGGAGCAGTCCTACAGATTCCTCTATTAGCTTATCCAGGCTGTGGTCACAGGTACTGATGTCATTCCATACTATTCAGGACGAGTACCCTGCTTTGTAAGTCTGTCTTAGTGGGGCCGGACTGCAGCTTAGAGCAGTTGGATGTGAAATGAGCGCCAATTTATCTTTAGTAACCTTTACCTTATCAAGTGATAAACCTTTGAGTAGCCCCCACTGCAAGGGTTGGTTTTGTTTTCCTGCAGGTCATTAAACCTATACTAAAATTTAAACATGAATATAAAAGTGTGTTAAGTCATACTGGGATGAGTCAAGAGTCATAGATGTGCTGATGGTAGTTTTTGAGAAATTCTGCTTTAGGCAACCTTTAGTGCTAACTATGTGACTAAACACATAGGTCTTTGTTTATGGTCTGACTTCTAATGAAACACCAGTCAGTCCGGACTCTGATCCTTATATTCAAAAGGGATCACATGGCCAAGTTACTGGGTAATAATGTGACTTCCAGACTATGGGTGTGGGTTATGCAGCAATTTTCTTTGAAGGGAAACATATCTACCTTTAGCACTTCAATGCTTTGTTCAGCAACTTGTTTACTGATTACTGTTTTGGTTCACACATGTTCATCATTTTGCCAAAAAAACGCAAAAAAAAAAGTCAAGCAAAGCTGAGGTTATGCTTTTAGGCAGATAATAAACGTTTTATAAGGAACTCTCAAAGTTACACATTAGCATTTTAACAATATGTTTATAATTCTTATTTAGCAGAATAATTTTGGGTGCTCAGATCTGGTTATATGTTCAACCTATACATGTTCTACATCCTCTTAGAAGCATTCTTCATTGGAACGGTTCACTACCATTTTCCCTTGTTCTAATACTTTACCATGTGCTGCATAAAGTTTTTTTCTGCTTAACTACCGTACTTTTTCTTCTCCATCCTGTGAGTTGGGAAAGCAAAGGAAAGGCAGTATATTGATGGGGTCATTCCTCCTGTAAGCTTTTTCATAGTGTGTGGCAGACTGCATTGTTTATAACCTTAGAGGCCTGATTTGGCTGGAGCTCTGATCCCTTTTCTACAAGTTCTGATGCCTAGGGTTTTCAGGAAGATTGGATTTGTACATTTTTAGTAGCTATGTTTAAAGAAGAACTAAACACCACGATACTCACCTGTCCCTGTTTTGCTGCGGGGGTCCTCCATAGATGGTATCTTTGGCTATCTTGATTGGCTGGCCCAGGTTGACTTAACTCATTCAGTCCCATCCAGCACTGGGGAACACCGGGCATCTGCCGCTCAGTGATTTGGACTATTCTCCAGAGTGATCAGGCAGGTAAAAATGATTAGTGCAGAAAGACATCACCTGTTCTTTTCTGCAATGATGCCCTGCCTTATTCAAAACTTTAGTCCAACTTTAGTTCTGTTTAAATTGTTATATATAATATTTTTTTTTTTCAAGTTGGAAGTAGAAATAAAACTTTTTGTGGGCTAGATCAGGAGCTAGAGACTTAATAAACTGTTCCATATAGGCAGAAAATTGAGGATACCCATGAATAGGCAGACTGCATGCAACCCACTAAATAGAGTTTGGATCAAAAAGATCAAGGAGGCTTACTAAGCAAAAGTTAACACACTTGAAGTGAGCGGTCTAATTGTTGCTCAGGAGTGAGTATTTTGTTGTTGCTGTCACCCTGTGTGGACCATAAAAGGTAAAAACAGAAAAATAACCCATTGAAAGACCTTCTGGCAGTGCTTGTTACTTAAAAAGTATTTAGCGACAAGTCGGTGCAGAATAAAGGCCTTGTAGGGTCTTTATTCATAGCAGGTAGAGTTGGGTCTATTGTGGGCATGTCAGTGTTTAAGAGTAAAAAAAAAAAAAAAAAATCCTTAAAGCATGTCGTGCTTGTGCTGGCTTTAAATGAGTTCTAAAAATATGTCTGTAGCCTGCCGAGACTTCCACCAGCAAAAACGACGAGTTCTATTCAACCATATAGTTGTTGGGATTACCAGAGAACTAGTATTCATTTTTTTTTATCTATGTGAATCACATCCGTTGAATCTATATAAAAAAATGATGTGTTTAAGGGACTCTGTTGTGAGACCATTCACTTCAACAATTTATATGTGCATTTTTTCTATGCAGTGTTTTTGTGTATTACAATACACTGTACAAAAGTACAACACCTAAAGTGACCTATATATTAATGTACTTGGACACGCTATGTGTGCAAACATTGGAGATGTTTATACAGTCCCTGTTATTGACATATTCTTATCAGGTGTTCTCATGTAAAGGTACAGGTAAAATCTCCCACACACTTCCTTATCCATTCCTTGCACCAGTGCTGAGTGAAAGTCTCGAAGAGCTGTACCATTCATTAGTACTAAACAGTGGATGATTCTTAACATGCACAGTGATGAAGGAGGTGATGGGGGACCACTGGAGGAAAATATTCTGGGTTGTTCAGTGTTCTAGCTGGGGTTGTTAAAAAATGTACTTGTCTATCTTATTGAAGCCAGTTTAAACTTCTATTTATCCTCATTACCATTGTTACTTTACTTAGAGTTATAATAAATGAACAATAGGTCAGGGTGTAGTATTCAGTGGTAAGATGTGAAGTCATTTTACTCTGGAGAGAAATTCTTTCAATTACTTTTTGTGTTTTTAAGGCAGAAGCCAGGGGAAACCTTCCCATTAGGTTGCAGACAGCAAAAATTCATATACAGGTTTACATTCGAAAATCCCGCAAACTCCCAGACCCGCAGAGTGCCGAATTTTCGAAAATTCTGAATTTTTGTATTGCCTATATTTATACTGTTTTAGCTGCATCTAGTGGCAACTGACAGAACTACACCTGATTGGAATCGGCTTCCTCCGTGAGAATGCAAGGGTTATTCATGCCGGGAAACTGAAAGATCCAGATTATCGATGGCCGGATTTTCGATTGTCAACCTGTATATATGTTTTGCTCCTCCCTGTAGATTTGTGTCTGGATATTCTGTAAACAGAGCTTTCCTTCTCTGTGGCAGGAGTGAAGCTTGGAGAGTATGTGCTGTTGGAGAGGACAGCATTAAAGTTAACAATTGCTTTCCAGTTTAGGCATGTAAACACATCAATAGAACTGCTGGCTTCTATTTTCTATTTTTTTTTTTTTTTTTTAATCTTGATGTCCTTTGTGCAAATTAATTAGCTCTTTGCAGTATCCCAGCATAAAGTTTTTCTCTGTGCAGGAGCCCTCCAGCTTCCTGTAATAAAGAGCAGTCACTGCTCCCTATCCTTGTACAGAGTGACTGGTTTTGTGTACACCCCTTCTGTTATTTTCTGCAGTCAGCGCATAGTGGATGGGCTTGCTAGCTCTGTCCCACAACTGTGCATCAGTAGGGATGTAACTGCTAATTTTTTATAGTAAGAACTGTTTGCAAAGTATTTTTGATGCACACCCTGTGGATTTGTATCATCTAAGGCTATTTAGTAAAAATAGTAAAAATGTATCTAAACCAAAAACTTTTTTCCCCCCTAGTTTGGGAAGGATTATAACTCCTGTTTAGGTGTTAATTCAATTGGAGGCTCTGCGGAGAGATTCCTTGCTTCCTGCCTGGCAAAAAGGGCAGAAAAATCTCTTGTGCTTTTGCGTGTATTTGAAAAAAATTGCAATCCGACAGGTGTGGTTAGTTTATTGCAGAAAGAACGTCACCGACCCTTCTGCAATAAAGCACGCGTCTGGTTGCAATTTTTTAATTTTTAGCTATGGGGACCCTCAGGAGATACAATTTTAGTTCTGCTTTAAATAATAAAACTAATTATAATAACTAAATTTGGCTTAATTCAATGCATTGCAAACCAGTACCAACAATAAATTTGATGGAGGTTCTAACCATTTTCTAACTTATTCAAAGAAAGGTAAAAAAATATTTTTGGCACTCCTTAAAATTGTACACAAGATTCTTGATTATACCTTTAGTAGCAAAGCCAACCTTTTCTGATGTAAGGCTCTGGTCGAGCTTCCATGTTCACCAGACACCAGTCCTCCAATCTACAGGTAATGTAGTATAAGAGGTTAAATCGGTGGCAAGTCCAGAGAACAGGGGGCATGCATAGGTTATTGATCTGCCAAACAGGGTATCTAAGGGTAAAAGACTATGCAGTGTCGGTCACAGACAAAGGGGCCACTTAATATTTCTAAACGCTACAACAGGCCATTGGTGCCTGGGACTGGAGAGGCGGTAAAGACCTAGCAGCCAATCACTGGGCAGCAGCCAGAAAGTAATCTGTTCATTGGCTGCATGCAGCTCATACTTGACAATCTGCCTCTGTATATGTGTTCTGGGGATGCTGAGAAAGTTATCTCGGGGGAGCAAGCACAGCTAAAGGGAAGCATTAGATGCAGTGGCAGACAACTAATTCCTTGATTCACTGTGCTGCTGCAAGTGACGTCACCAGAAGCAAAAACAGTGCAATATACTGTGCTTGCACACGATCAGCGGCCAGATTAGCATCTCCTAACATATGAGTGTCCTTGTGACAGTAGTTCCTTAGTGTCACTGACAATTAGTGCCCAAATAACTGATAAAACCACACTTGGATTTTACATATAGGTTTGTTAGTTTTTTGTGTCTTTTTCCTTTAAATTGTATTGTTTATAAGTTAAGTTTGGTGTTGTCATATTTAAATGGGATTTATGCCTTGGTTTTGCCTTAATCTGTAGCATAACATTCATGCAGGGCCCAGTTTAGGTGCATGTTTTTACTTCCACATGTTTAAGGCCTGGTGACTTACATCCCTATTTATGGATGCTGGTGGTAATTCTTGGTTACAGACTGTGTTTTATTATACCACCTGACGTCAAAGACTCGCCTTGCAATCATGACTGACTCATACTTGCTGGATGGATGTGTATATGCAGATAAACCCATGTGGATTACAAGCACTGCTTCTATCTTTGAAGTTAGATTGACACACGCTCATCTGGCTATTCTTCATTATTGAATATTTTACTTATGTATTAGGATTTATCCTCACCGATGGGATTTTACTTGGAATCTCGTTAAAGATTATTCCCTTTTTATGCTGCTTTGTGCAGTAACAATTATTTCAGCTAAATGCTCTGCAAGGTCCTGGACCTATTAATGTACATCGACAAATTCCACATTTGCATATCTATGGCTGCAATAAGACTTCCTGTGATAGGGGCAATAGGAGAAAGATAAACCTTCCCTTTTTGGGACAAAAGTTCGCTAATACTGTTTTGGAGCTCAGTGTGTATGTATTTAGACTTTTCATATTTTATTCCTTTTTTTGAAAGGATTAGGCATTTTCAGCTCCATTTCTGTACTGTTTGTGTTTTTGTACATCTAGTACTGATAATTATTTGACATTTATTTGAGTGAGTTTTATTTCTTTTGTGTACTTGAAAAACCACTTTGCAATACCTCTAGACAAAATACAAGCCCAGCCCCGTGCATACATCAGGCCTCCACACCTTTGATGAAACATACAGTTACACCACATTCCTGAGCATGAGCTGTCACTGGAGGGCTAAACGTAGTTTCTTGACGATAAGGAAGTGTAATGAGATGAAGATAATATGAGACGAGAAGCTATACCTTGATCCATATCTGTTACCAAAGTTGTGGTAAGACCTATTGAATGTCTAGAATGTGTGGAATAGGAATATGGGTGGCCCCTAAGTACTGGAGGGGCAATATGAGGACTGTATGTTCTTTTATGTGCTAATAGGAGAGTTTAGGGTTTCTTCTTGACACATGCAAATGCCATGCTGTGACTGTGCCTGCTCTCTTTCCAGCTTGTGATGCCCTTGATATCAGTGCATGTGTGATACACAGCAGTTTTTTTAGTGGTGGTGTCTTTTTTTTTTGTTTGACATGGTCTACTAATGGGTTATATATTTCAGACATCCATATGGTAACACAGGGTTACTGATCACAAGTGTGTTTTTTTTTTTTTTTTCCTTTGTACAGGGATCTGAGGAACATACATTGTTGATGTAGTCTTTGTATTTGTAAAAGCAGAGATATCAATTGATTCCAAAATGTTTACCAGATCACAGAATTTGCCCATGATCCATTTTATTTTGCCTTCTTATCAACCTACTTCACTATTCTTGGTCTGGCCTTCACCCTGTTACTGTTTGGGTTCTTTTCTGTCTGCCACAATGCACTTCCGTCTTTTCAGCAGCAGTTTGTCAATGCTTCTTGGACCTGCCCCAGCATGTGACTGGGCAGTGAAAGGGGAAGCAGCATAACAATGTGTTCATCTGCCACTCTACGTTCCTGATCTGCCCACATGCATCTTGTCAATACTTGAACTTCACTTGTATTACTGAGGCTTCGAAGTGTGTGTCTGTGTGTTTGTGTTTAGAACATCTGGATTTAGGATTTAAAGCTTTTGACACAATAATACAGACATGCTATATGTAATTATGTGTGTCAAAAGTTTTATATCCCAAATCTAGATGTTCTAACTCCTTGTCTCCCCTGCATAATACACTGAAGAAACAGTATCATACCCTAATTTCAAAGATCTTCTAGTCAGTCTCCTGATTGGCAGGGTGCTTACCTTCCTGTCTAGCTTTGGCAGGAGCATGGCCTTGGTGGTCTGGGCCCACAGCAAGTTAGGAGAAACTCCTCGATGGGGATGTAGAGAGCAGTCATACATTTCAGAAAACATTTGTTACCTTTCCCTGGGCTAAACATTCTTTTATTTCTATGTCCTCATTTCTTCATTGTGGAGGTTCGCCTTACTTCCTTTTCCCACAGGTAAAATATCCCCATTGAGGGCATATGAATTATTATCATTCCTTAAAAAAAAAGGCCTGTATTGCTTTACTAAGGGCATTAGACTATTTCTATCGCTTCTGGCTAGTCTAATGCACCAGTCAAAGACCTACATGAACAGTAATAATAACTACTTATCCGCTGTTCTAGCTTTCTTTTTTGGTTTATTCACTAAACAGATTTCATGTCTTCTCCCCAGTTTTTTTTGTTTTTTTTTGGTTAGATGGGATATGTTATCATACATATACCGCACTGTGTGGTCAGAAAAAAAGGTAATGCTATGGACACGAGACTGTGCCTCCCTCATACAATTTGTGCACTGTTTGCCATCGTAGCAGCTGGATACTTGCTTCTATCACCTGCATCCCCCTGCTCTGGTAACATGACACTAATAAACTTTATGATAAAACCTTTTTTCCTTCTTGTTAACAATGGATCATCTGCTGAGAGGTCCCAACAAGGACGAGACCGGCTATGCATTTTAGTCCAGTGATTGCCAACCTTTGGGACCTCACGGACCACTAAATCCACGGAATCTGGGCCGTGCATGCGTGGGTAGCTGTGTGTCCCTCAAAGAGTAAGAAACTTCCCCCAGTGTGACGTCATGATACCAGAACCCCTCACTCTCCCATCGCAGTCTCAGACCTGCTTGCTAAACATCCTGGGGGGACAGTAGTGCAAGGCTGTGGATGCTAGAAAGGTGTGCCCACAGTATGTGCCCAAGGTGTGCTCCGCTACTGTCCCCCCAGTATGTTTAGCAAGCAGGTCTGAGCTTTCAATGGGATAGTGGGCAGGTTGTGTTCATATGGGGGAAAGAGTCACCGGTTGGTGACTGCTGTTTTAGACGCTTATGCTTCAAAGACCTCAAGGCAGAATGAACACAATATTGGAACCATTGCTGTTCCACTGATCAGATTTCCTTTCCCCAGCAAACCCTTCTGCTGAATGAATGTTGAATGTATCCCATTCTTCTAGAAATTGAATTTAACTCGGTATAGCTGACTGTGTTGAAAAGAGGAGGCAATCTTGTTAGTATTAATTTGAAAATGTCTTGTTCATTTATTTAATATAATTAGTTTAATTTTTATATATTTTTGTAAGAGTGGAATTTTTCCTTGCATATTAAAAAGGTGAAAATTCACTGGATGGAATTGGTAGTATTTTTTTTCCCATACAATATATTTGCACTTTTTGAATATTTTTTTTTTTTTTTAATGGCAATTAACATTAGGATTTGCACTTTCCTTTTTATATGCACAAGAATGTACAATACCTTTCAGTGCTCAACCCAGAAATTTTTTTAAGCCGGGTGGTAAGAAATTATAGGTGGGTGGCAGCCCCTTTATTGTGACCAAACTCTTTGGTAACCACCCAAAAACAGCCGGGTGGGTGCTGAAAAGTGCCGGGTGGTACGCCCAGCTAAAAGGGCCTGGGGAGAACCCTGCCTTTAGTACCAAGGCACCTGTATTTTGTGAAATCTGTGTTAGTGTTCCTTTGCAGATGAGTCCTGAATGTGTATAACATTGTGTGTAACGTGGGTACCATATATGTAACAAGAGAGACATCTAGTGGTGTAATTGCAGATGGCTCCAGTTCAGACATGACAATGTTATTGCCACAGATACGCAAATATTGTGTCACACAAGGTTTTGTACTTCTACAAGAGCGGTGTTTGGGGCAAAGTTTTTGCATTTGTAAATTTTGCAGCTTTTTGGATGTTTGGGTCAATCTAAATATACATTTGTATAGGAGTACCTTTGCTTAGCCAGAAAGTTTTCAAGTAGGTTTGTCTACTATTAGGGCCACTTCTATTAAGATTTGTTTAGCATTCCAAACTGGAGCTGATTGGTGCTTGACAAGCTCTAGCAAAGCTGCCTGAAGTTTGCTAAAAGCTTTGAAAATGCAGTGTAAAATCCTGCTGCACACACTGCTCTTTTTGCAAGCTGAAACCCATGTGAACAACATGTTAAAGAGGAAACAATAAAAAGTCTAATGTGCCATCTGCTGGCTGCAAATAAAAATGTAGTGTTTGTATTAATTCACGTTTTCCTAATATGAGCTTCCTTTAAATGTATTTCTGACTGTGATAAAATAGGTTAGAGTATAAAAAACACTTAATTCTTAATTACTTAAAGAGGATGACAAGCTACAATTACAAGTATGTATAGTCTCTCAAATATAAAAAAGGTAATACAGTGCGTAATTTAAAAAAATAAATAAAATATACATGGTTTCCTCCACTTCTACATATGCAGCCTGTGTTCCTAATGATAAGTAGTTCTGTTCTCTTAATATCTAATAAGCAATGTATCTGCCGATTAAAACCAGAATTGTGGCTTAGGCTAATATCACAGTTGTGACAAATGAGCGATGATGGCATCTACAAGGTCAGGATTACTTTGCAGGACACATTCTGTGAAACGTTGATCTGCTGGCTTGTGTTGCTCCTTCACCAGCTGGATGAACAAGGCGTCCCTCCCAAAGTCAAGATGGCAGGCTAGGCATTGGTCTTAGACTATAAATGAGTGGGTAGATTCTTCCCTAACACATCTTCCACACCAGTTAGTCATTGCATACCTTGTAACATAATTTAGAGGAAATGACACACAGGCTGTCTTTTTGCTAAATGAAATGATGTATATTTTCAGGTCCCCACGCTGAGGCAAAGGGTTTTCTGCATGTTCTGTATGTTTCTGTATGTATGCTGTGAATGTTTCAATAATTAGCATTAATTCATGTTCCTGTATTGATAGTGTGATATAAAAGTAATCCACATGAAGAGCTTGGAATAGACATAAAGGAGATATGGTGTTTACAAACAATGCTGTGCTCGTTATAACCAATATTTGAATTAAAAAGTTATGTGAATGAGTGCTGATGTCCTCAGTTACCATTTCTTAGTGTCAGCCCGGCAACAGCTTGGGTCTTGTTAGTTTGGAAGACACAGCAGATGAGCCTGTAGAAAAGTGTCCCCCTGTTTGGATGTAATTTTTTTTTCTATTTTTTTAATAGACTAGAATATTTGTCAGTTTTTTATTGTCTATTTCTTTGTTGAAAACTTGTTCCAACTTTCTATCTAGTAAAAGATTGCTGCAAGAACAGGAAGTGAGGAGAATCTATCTAACAGAGACTTAGATTTTACTGCTATCAGGAGTTTTAACCTTTCCACATAAAAGTTTGGGTCTAGATTTACTTAAAATTGTCCACATTACCGAATGGCTTGATGTGAATAAATTTAGTTTTCTGTTCATAGCATCATCTTGCCACTCTGAGTTTGGCATTAAACAAGCACTGGAAATTCCAATTGTATGATCAGCGCTCAAAGTCTTGGGCATTGGCCCCACCTTGCCGTTTTCTTGTCAGGCCTAGTTTTACCATGGGATTATTTTTCATTGGATGACTTGCAATGTAACTGGAAGGAAGAGAAACTGTATGTGGGTGTAATGGACCAACTTGAGTCCTGCGTTAAAAAATCTTTGGCTACAATCTCTGGCTATAATGGAAAGGGTTTTACAACGGTTATGGTGTTCCTACTGTCACAATATGGCAGAACTTGTCCATCTACTACAGACATTACTTAGCAGGACAGAACTTGTCTGCCCAGCCTTCTTCTGTTTATTTCAGAGAATGTTCTTCTGATGTGAGTGCAGTGTCTGATCAGTAAGGAATGCTGTCCTTCCCTCCCCATTTCCTTCAGTATTTTGCTATCCATGCAGTACAATAAAGTTGCTATGATTCATCATTGCTAGGAGCTTCACCTGAAGCTTTTAAAATTTGGCGTGAAGGACAGGGCGGGGACTGTGTATATTTCTTTTCTTTGGTTACATGATATCAGTTATTTATGAAAGGGTAGGACACCACAGGTAGTTCTTTCTTTTTCTTGTTTTATTCATATCTGTTTGTATTGGGATGTTTTTATATAAATTCACCTGCTGCAGGGTTATTTAAGGGTTGAGTAAGGAAGAAGATACAAATTCCGTATTGGTATTGGTGTGGATCTAGGCTTCACAACTGAATAGCAAATTGACTTATCACAGACTACTATTCTCTGGGTTTTTATATTTTACATTTTGTTCAGTGAAATAATTGCAGAATAACTGGTATAATGTTTTTTCCTTTTCTCTGTGTTGCAGGTGTTCATTGGTGAACTCCCCCAGGACTTCCTGCGCATTACACCTACCCAACAGCAACAACAGATACAGTTGGATGCCCAGGCGGCACAGCAGCTACAATACACAGGATCAATGGGGACTATGGGTCGTATCAGCATCACTGTGGTTCAGGTAGGTAACCATACAGCGGATAGGCATTTATATGACCTGATGTTAAAGGTTTAAACCCAACTAAACCCAAAAACTAAAGTCCTATTTTTGTAAAGAAATCATATTGATTTATTGTAAGTTGGATGGCATAAAATGATTGTGCCAAACTTTGAACTCTGAGGTACCTTTTACAAGTTGGTTACATTTGGTGCATTATATCAGAGGTAAGTTGGGGAGTTCGAGTTGTAAACAGCGGAATATATGATAGTGTTTTTTTTTTTTGTTTTTTTTTAATTTTCGTGTGATAAATATTAGTGCAAAACTGATATTAGATTGTTGGTATAGGCTGGGAAGTTAAAACCACTTGACATTTTTTTCATATAACTTTATAAAATTGCCATTGTATACTGTATTAACAGAATATATATTCAAACTGTACAGTCCAGTCATTAGACTGCTATCACATTTTTTTCCTGCAATAAATCATGTTGTTGGCCTAAACATAGATATTACTTAAACTTGTGTATTACTTTCAAACTGTACAGTCCAGTCATTAGACTGCTATCACATTTTTTTCCTGCAATAAATCATGTTGTTGGCCTAAACATAGATATTACTTAAACTTGTGTATTACTTTTATAACTTTCCACAACTTTTCCCTGTACTCCAGTTCAGACTCATTCACACAGAGAATAGGGCTTTTCCTTTGCCACAAAAGTGTTTCCTGCGTGTTGCTACTATTAAAATGTGAACTACTCCCTTGGTATACAGTCTGATAATCTCCCCATCATGGTTGTTGTCTAACCTGTTTAACATTTGCTACAAAAGGTTTTACATTTCCATTGACCTGTCCGCACCGCATGCTTACAGAGAATCTGTGGCTCATTGTAAATGTTATAACTGACCTTGTAGCCCATGAACAATGTGACTAATAAACATTTAAATTTTGTATTTTTAAATGTATTGCCTATAGATTTTTATTTAATGAATCATGTCAATATCTAGGCCAAGCTTGCAAAGAACTATGGTATGACACGAATGGATCCGTACTGTAGAATACGTTTGGGGTATGCAGTGTACGAGACACCCACGGCACATAATGGTGCCAAAAATCCCAGATGGAACAAAGTGATCCAGTGTACTGTATCACCAGGAGTGGATTCCTTCTACCTGGAAATATTCGATGAGGTTAGTATGAATGCATATTACGTTTTTCTGTGTCTGTTCACCAGCAGCGTTGTTCTCATCAATCCCTTCTATGTTACCTAAAGCAGCGGTCACCAACCAGTGGCCCGGTCCACGAGAAAATTTTGGTGGTCTGCGGCTCTGGCCGGTGCACCCCCCAGTGGGGTCAGGAGAAGGACCATGCTGGGGGGGTGCACCGGCCAGAGTGGTGTTGTCTGCGATAGGAGAGTGGGTAGATTCTGGCATCACAACGTCACTCTGAGGGAAGTTTCTTCCCCTTTGAGTGACACTCCGCTCCCCTTTCATGTGTGGTCCGGAGTCTGTAAAATTTCCAGTCCAGGACTTTCAAAAGGTTGGCAACCACTGAATAAAGTGCTTGATTGCAGCATAATGTTTTATACATTTAGAGGTACAAAACAGATTCTTAAATGCATGTGTTCATTGTAATGTAAGCTGGGGATGGACAATATTTGACCATTCATTTTGTCCAGCTAGCGTTAATCTAGACAAATCCACACAGCATAGCAGCTAAATTCTTGTTTCACTTCGCCACCTTCACGTTGCTGATTAGAAAAGAAATCTTCATCAACGTTTCAGGCAATTAGTGGGGAGAAAATCAGTTAGGTAATAAAGTGTAAAGAAAAATTTAACCACTTATCCTGAATGTGTTAAGCTGCGTACACACGGCAGATTTTTATCGCCCGATAATCGGCATCGGGCGAAAATCTGCCGTGTGTACAGTCGGTGTCGTCCATCGTCCGAACGACCGACCTGCCGGATCCACGGACGATGGATGACGACCGATCCTAATGAAAGGGAAGGGGGAGACCGCGCAGCAGGGTGCCGCTCCGTCGCTCTCCCCCTCCCCTCTCCATAGAGCAGAACAGTGCTGTATGTACAGCACCGTTCATGCATCGTGCAGTCCCTTGTCGTTGGAAAGGATCGTGAAAGATCCTTTCCAACGACTAAAATTGCAAGTGTGTACGCAGCTTTACTCACAAGATTGTCTATACAGAATATTCATTTGCCAGTTAAAAAACATTTATTTGCATTTAGCTGTTTGCCTTGAGTCCCATTTCATTTTTTCAATATTCATCTGACAGTGGTGGCACAACGGTTGCTGTCTGTGTACTGCACATAAAATGAAGCCTGAATCAGTGGAAAAAGCGTCTGATAAAAGCCTGTTTTTATATTGCAAAGTGTTTTACATTACCTGTGTAATATTCCTAAATTATCTCCTTTTTTTCTGTGCACATTTGGCACTGATGTTTATTTTTGGCCTTTGTCTGTAACTAACATTTTTTATTTATAACCATGCAGAGAGCATTTTCCATGGATGACCGCATTGCATGGACACACATCACTATCCCAGAATCCCTAAAGGATGGGAAGGTGGTGGATGAATGGTTCAGCCTGAGTGGCAGACAAGGAGATGATAAGGAAGGCATGATCAACCTTGTTATGTCTTACACGGTAAGAGCCTATTTCCATCCTAATAATGTTCACATCATTTCTTAGATCTCCTGGATGTTATGAGTGGGTTAACTTTTGTTCACATGATATGATTTGTGACTTATTTATTTTGTTTTCCGGGCAAATGTTTTATGGTGCCATTTTATCTTTTTGCTTTTTTTTCAGTCTGTACCTGCAGCAATGATGATGCAGTCTCAACCTGTGGTGTTAATGCCTACAGTCTATCAGCAAGGTGTTGGCTATGTGCCCATAGCAGGTAATTATCAAGGATAACCACAGTGCATTGTAAATGTCTAAAAGTCTAACATATTTTTTGTACAAGTTGTTGCTCTTTAAATCACCAAGTTTCAGGCTGTCCAAGCGAATATCTGCATGTATATTATCTCTGAGTTTGATATGTGTACAGTGAGAAGTGTTATCCCTTTTAATGTGTCGCAAAACAAACTGAGGTCAATAGATTAGGTGAATGTAGCAAAACGTTCAGTTATCACTTGTCCCACTTTCTTTTGCTTTGCTTATCTTCCTGTCAAAAGTACCATGCTAATTATTTTTGGTACAGTTGTTTTGCAGATCCTTATGTCTGCATGTCATGTCTATAAAACCATAGGGCAAATCTTTATTTAGGGGGAGCTGCAGGGCAGAGAAACCCATAAGTATTTTAAGAACTACCCATGCACATCCATTGCACAAATTGCCTTGTGTTCAGTTCTATCATTTCAAAAACCTAAAGACAACTTGTCACCTGAAAAAGAATGCTTGGCTATGTATCGGCTACTTAATTGGATATTATATCATTTTTACCAGCTCTGTCAGTGTCTGAATTAATATTGCAGTATAGTGATAAATAGACTGTAGTCGTTGCCATGTTGATCAATTCTCTGCAGCATAAAAGGACCCAATACTGCACATTTTCTATGGGAGCAGCATGGATTAAAAAATTGAAGGCAATTTCTGCATTGTGTCTTTCTGCTGATGTTTCCAGCTGCATACATTTGTAAAAATACAGATTTATAGAAGTAGTGACCATGACTTATATTAGAATAACTTCATTTTACATTTGCTGGAAAGTCTGAACTTTCATGTGAATTGTGCTTTGTGCACTGTAGCGAAAAATCCTTCTCTCCATATAAACTTTAAAGTGGACATTTATTCAAATGGAAGGGTCCCTAATGCTGGCTGAGCCATCTTCTGAAATCACCTACTATTTGTAGGTGAAAATGATACCTGTAAAGTTAAAATTATTTTTACCTTGCAGTTCATCCCCCTCATCCCATTGTGCCTAGGCAAAACGGACATCACCATCCTTCTGGGTAGAGTCTTGTGGAAAGCAAAACCAGAAAAATCTTTTCAGAAGACATGTGCAGTTGCTTGGGGTGTTCTCACAGAAAAAAAAAATGCCTGCTCTGCCTTCCACTCTACACAGAAGAACAGGGATATTATATCCAAGAATGCTGAATATGGGAGATGGAGTAGTGCAGTAGTAAATGAGTGCCTGGCTATATAATTTTGTTACAGATGAAAGCAAGCTTTCAGCAAAGAAAAATAAATTGTCTCCAGAAATCAGAAATGCTTAGGGCAGCCTATATATTTTTCATGACAGATTTTCTTTAAATGTAACTGTGTATAAACCAACAATGTTGAAGTTTTTTAGATAACTTTCCTTGTTAAAAGTATAAACATCTCTAAAATACAGACACACTGGCTACTTTTGTACCTGTACTTCTTGATATAGAAGTTATAGAACTGGGATTTTTATGTCCCGAATTTGCGTTCACCCATACCACTCTACCATCTCTAACTAATGCCTAGACCCACAGATACATAGGACGTTAATGTGTTTTGGCTGTAACTTTTTCTTTTGTACATACCTTAAACTTAATTTTAAACTTCTGATCTGGTTCATCTGCTGTATGTATACCTAGATCATTAACATTGTCCTCACTCTTTGTTCTGCTCATATTCTCTTCTGTATACACACTCCACCCAGGACTTGATTACTGGTCTCTGGGTAAGTTTCTGTACCTCTGTAATGCATGATATTTGCTATATGTTTGTCTTCACTTGTTAAACACCTCTACATCCTCAGCTTATGTTCAGTGCAAAGTACAAGAGTACCGTGTACGTGTAATATTGGATGTTTTTATGAAAAGATGTCACATTGCTGCCATTAAATTCTCTGTCTGAATGATATGACTATCCCTAAAAAAAATTCCTGCACGTGCCTAAAAATACCTATTAATCTGCAGAAATGCACTCGCTGCCTAACCCCTATTGTGGGCTGACAACACACAACGTTTTTGTGTGGTCAGTCTTGCCCATTGTCTTTTGGTAGACTACTAGCCATTCCCACTTTGAGATCTCTACAACATAAAGGCTAATCGTTCTGCAGTCTAGGAGGAATGAAGAAGCTAAATAGCCACTTTAAGATAACACAAGGACTTGGAGGGGAACTTATGGCAGTACTGCATTTCTGCCAAGATCAACAGGTTTTCCTTTTTTTTTGAGCAGATAAAACTATTTCAGTGGGTATGATCAAAAGCCAAATATAGGCAAATAAGAGAAGTTTATTGTTTGAGTTTACATACACTTTTTTTAAGAATATCTAACACTTTGGAGTTGTAATTTGTGCTCCTATTTAAGTAATTTGACATAACCTTCAGCCTGTGAATTGGGTAGACAGACTTCTAAATCTGTGATTAGGCCTTCTATCAACATACCTAACTGGTGAGGTTAGAAACAAAAGTACAGATTATTGCAGAATACAATAATGGGCTTGGTTTTTAGTCCTTTTTTTTTCACACTCCACCCTAGCTACTCCATAACATATGCACTCCATCTCTGCAGTATTTGCTTATTTCCCCATGTTTTAACCTTTTAAAGCCCTGCACATACAGTGTTCAATCTAGAAATTTTCATAAGCTGGGTGGGAAGAAATTGTAGGCGGGTGGCATCCCCAATATTGTGACCCAACGTTTCATTAACCAACCAAAAACAGCCGGGTGGTTACTGAAAAGTGCCGGGTGGTGCGCCCTGCTTTGCAATAAACTTTGCAGACTGTAGGATGGGTTTGAGCATGTCAGACCAATATGTCTACCAATTGTCTGTCATGTACAGCTCTTTCCCTATTGTCACTCCCTCCAATTCTGCCATACCCTGAGTTCATGCATGACATTTTCACTACATGAAGGTGTTCTTTATCTGGCTGGTAGGAGATATAATTAATCAGTGCTGATTCCAACAGTGTCATGTTCATTGAAAAAAGCAAACTTGTATTGGGTAGACCTCTGCCCAACAGCCCTAATATAGCTTTGTGTAGTTGGACTTTGATCGAACGTCTTACCATTTGTTTTCCAGCTTCAAGTAACCAAATGATATTCATTTGATTTCTTTATTTAATTTGGATTTTGGAGATTAATATTGCTTTTTGGTGTTAAGGAGTGAAAGGGGAATTATAGATTTCACCCTGCTGATGCATCATGTCTGGTCCGGCAGCCATGGTGAAAATTACTTGGCTATTTTTTGCTTTTGTTAATTTACAGTGCATCTCCATGTAGGTAGGGAACTAATAAATATTTCTTTGGTAAACAACAAACAGCTTTGTTTGGTGTGGAAGTTAGATCTATTTAGTGTGGAATTTAGATTTATTAAGTGTTTATCTGAATGCCAGTTTAGTGATCCTGAATTTTTCTGTATCTGTCCTCTCCAAATTTACCATACATTGACTTGTAGCATGGCACATACACTGATCAGCTAAAACATTAAAATCTCCTTCCTAATACTGTGTAGTTCCCCTGTGCGCCGCTAAAATAGCTTTAACCCATTAGGTTTTGGACTCCACAAGATATCTGACATCAGGATATTGGCAAGTCAATCCTTTAGTCCACACTGTCCTGCCTTTTTCCTATAGTACATTCTATGTAAAGGATACATACATCGCCTTCAACTAATCCTAAAGAAAATAGGATTCATCAGACCATGCCAACTTCATCCATTGCTCTGTGATCCAGTTCTGACACACAATGCCCATTGCAGGATTGTAGTAGTAGACGGGGGTCCCCATGGGCACTCTGAATGGTCGGTGCCTATGCAGCCTCATACAGAACACACCATCAGACACTGTGTGTTCTGATATCTTCATGGCCAGCATTACATGTTTCTGCAATGTTGTGTTACAGTAACTTTTCTGTGGGATCAGACCAGAGGTGGCACACACCATGCATGTGACTTTTTTACCTTTCCTCTTCATGATCCTGTTGAAACAAACCATGCAAGAGACATGTAGTGTTAAGGATTCAACTATGCAACATATATCAGTGGTAGGAAATTCTGCCAAGGCTATTTTGTGGAGCATTCAACAAAATAGGAGTAACGAGTCTGCTTCAGGGTGACCTGGAATGGAACAAATATTTGTTTCATATTTAACATGTAGGATCATTCAGCACTGTTAGAGATCAATGAATTAAGCAACTTTGTCAGGATGGAATAATGAATGCTGCCATGCTAATTTCTCTACACTCAAAATACTTGATATGTGCGTGCTTGTTCCAGGCCTGCAATTTAAGATGATAGTCCTGGAATCGGCACCTTTAAGAACAATGGAAGCTACCATAAATCTGTCCTAATGTTTTCATTTGAAGCACAGTTATCCTTTTAATATTAAAGCACTGAGCTTTGAATTAGCTAGTGTTTACCACCTGACTCCTTGTTCCAGGCATATATATTGTAATGTGACTGACTGATGCAGCCAGCTGTTTTTTCCATATAAAAACCCTGCAGAGAATGTCATTTTATCATGTATTTCATGAAAATGTGTAACCTTGTTTTCTTGTCAAGCATTGACCAAATATTGACATTTATCACCTGATATTTACTGGAGTATGTGCTGTGGTCCAGCATTTTGTTGGGGCTAGAGTTATTCATTTGAATCTTGAAATCACACCACTATCATTGTGTTGTAAATCTCCAGTTCTAGTAGGCACTTCTTTTTACAACATTTTTAAAATTGCTGATTCTTCTTTGTAGTACAATTTTAGATTAATCTTTCAGTTTACTTGTTCTACCCCTAGGCAGTGCAAAAGTGCTGACAAATGTTTCTTTATCTTGCTGTTTAAAATCTAGTGCAGCAGTTTTATGTCTTTGGACAGCTGTATAAAATAATGATCATCAAACATGTTCCTTTTTTTCTTTTCTTCTAGGTATGCCAACTATGTATAACTCCGGAGTACCAATGACTTTTCCACAGCCGGCAGTAAATCCCCAGCATCCGTCCTGGGAAGAAGACCTTAAAGCCCTCAAAGATATGTTCCCTTCAATAGACCCTGAGACCATTAAATTAGTCTTGGAGGAACACCGGGGGAACAGGGAAGCTGCAGTCAACTCCCTTCTACAAATGGCGGAAGACTCTTAGTGGCATCATCAACCACCTGCTTTGCAGATTTATTTAACCTTGCCAGTGTCCTTTTTTTGACTTGCCAAGATGGACTTTCCTTTGACTTCTTTCCAGCCCTTGAAATATACAATTATTGCTGCTCATTTGTGTTTGTGTATTTGGCTTATGTGCATTTAATGATGTTGGAACCTTCCATACATTCTCCTGACCCTGCAGTGGGATACCAGCCCTCTGTATTTGCTTTTAGTTGTATCCAGTGTGATTGAAATGGATCCTGCAAATGTCCAAAACTAATAGGCCAGAGAGAAGTTTGGCTAGCCTTTTTACCCAGTCTTTGGGTCATGCTCAGGTCTTAAGGTTAGCTAAATCTTGAGGTGATAATCTCCAAAGAGTAGTAGGTATTTTATTTATTTTACAAAAGGATACAGTGTAAAGGATCTACACAATATATTTCACAAGACTAAAATCTCTTGTTGACAATCCAATACTCTATATAAATAAAAGAATACCATGTAGGAGAGCTCATAAAATAAATGTATTTATCTGTAAATGTAAAAAAGAGCTTTTCATGAAACTGGCCATGAGAGAGCAGGTGGCAGATCAATGCCTGAAAATGATATAGATACCAATCTATCTAACTCAGTTTATAGACGAACAGACTTACATCATTTAGGCCTCTATCTCCGTATGCAGACATACACATATTTGCTGACATGTTTTGGTATACAAAAGTGTGTATATCATTGCCCTAATCTACTAATTTATGTAATTACCACCCAGAATCATGGTAGCTTTAGGAAAAGTTCCACTCGCTAAGGCATTTATCTGCATTGTGTGTAGGATGGGGTAGATTTTGACCTGTCTGGACCTTTACTTTTATGACCCAGTAGATAGAAATACACAATACTCACACCTTGGCAAAGCTGTGTTGGGAAGATTTTTGCTTTGCTGGCCTCTCCTTGTAACAGGCCCAGTAAACATTTTCTTGATTGTGGAACCCATGGTTTTTAATTTGTCACTGTATGAGCAAAATTTAACAAAATGAGTGTAGTGTTTTATAGGCCAAGCTTAGTATATAGGTAACCTTAAAGGAGCCACTGTAAGGTAATGAATAATATCCTTGTGTACCATAGTGCTGTAATAATTTTAGTAATTTCCTGATATTTGTGTATTCTGTAAATAAAATAGATTACCCAACCCACATGTACAATAATATACAAGCTATAAAAACATACAAGCTTTATCCTACCTAAGGAAAATGATTATGGTGTACAGGTAACTAAATTCTTAAGAAATTTAATAGATATTTTTTTTCTGGTGATGTCAACGTGGCAGCAAAACATTATTCCTATACAAAGGCATGTGTTCATTCATCTGTTTGTGATGTTATTGCAGTGACATGTAAGTGTGCAGGGGCAGTTAAAAGTTTTTAAGTGTATGAGTAATTGGAACTTTCAATAAATGGTATTAGAAGTTCTGTTGGAGTTACAGAATATTGTATACATTGATTAACTGCTGAGATCAAATTATTTATGATGATTTACATTTAACTCAATATTTTATTAGGTTATACAAAGCTGCACATTATGGCTCACAGGTTTGTAAACATTTTACCTTTATGGCTGCCAAAAGTGTTCTTTGCACAGCAACACCTAAGCATTAGTCTAATCTCTACTTGTTGCTGAAACTGAAGAAAGCTGTCTAGTTACTGTATGGTGTTGTCATTTTCTCTCATTATAGATTTAGTTTTTGTTTAATATTTAAGGGAACAGTAGCTTATAGCATTCAGATAGATGTTATTTTTCATTGGTATGACTGATAAAAGTGGGCAAAAAACTTGAATTATATTTTGCTGCCTTTTTTCTCGTATTAGATGAATGGTTCTCAACCAGATTTTCTCTAGAGGTTATTTGAGCAATTTGTGCTTCTCATGTCAGTTTAACTGATACCAGTTATCCTGTAAGGGTGACATTCTTCCCACTGACCACTATACTAATTTACTCTGACCCTTTGCATATAGTAAATATAGCAGGGGTTCCTTGAAGACATGAAAGTTATTTCACAAGCGTTCCCCCATGGTAAACGGTTTGGCAAAGGTGGTATGTAACTAATGACCCCTGTATTATATTGTATTCTTTACTGCAACATACCAACCCTGGATTGATCAAATTTTCCTTGGCATAAATTGCCATTTTGAAATCTTTGGTAGAATATCTGTGAAATGATTCAATGTCTTTTATGGATGCAGAACTGTTTCCAAAAATCTAAAGATACTCTTCCTGAGGTATATTACTTTGAAGTAAAGTGTTATTTGTTTGTCCTTTTTTTTGTGTGTGTGTGTGCCTTAATGTCATATAGGATGTGACCCCCACCAATGCCTTCGTTCAGCCCACTGGGCATATGATATTCTAATTCTGGTCATTTTGTTTGGATGGCTTACCTTGTGATAACCAAAGGGAAATTTAAATTTATTTTATGTAAATGGAATTTTTTGTTGTGTTTTTTTTTACATTGTTGTGTATATTTTGGAGAGCTGTGAATAACAATAAGCATGATTCACTTTAGAATTCAATTCACCCTGCAACACTGATCTTTGTTCTTAATATATCAGTTTTCCCATCTATTGAGGGGCATTGATGTGCCATGTTGTAGTCAGTAGTGTATGTACTGGCCCACTCAGTTTATTTTGCTTTCTTCCCTCTTCATAGATTTCAGGTATACTGAAGTCCATGTTTCTTCACTTTACAGAAGGTTATCCAAATAAGGACTTTAGCTTGTTTCCAGAGTTAGCTTGACTGCACACTAGAAAAATGTGCAAACCTTTGCAGTTGTTTTCTCGTTACTTTATGATTTGCTCATAATTGCAAGAACCCTGAAGAGTCTTCAGTAAATGATGATCTGTTGTGCACTATGCAATTTCTGTGATTTATTACGGTAATTCGGGGAGCTGGAATGATGAGAACAATTACTTTAAAAGTTAAAAGTATGGAACCTCTCCTTAAGATCTTGCAGAGTTCTCTTAATTCAGCCACACTCCAAATAGCAGCTTTTTGATCTCTTTTGATTGGGCACGGTCTTGATGAAGTAAACGCTATTCATAATGAAGCGGGTTTTGACATGAACTTACTCTTCTGTGTCTTGTCTGTATTGTCCCTGCATATCAAAATGTATATTCTGTGCTTTTATGAGCCCAAGCATGCAACTAGTCGCCCTTATTCGTGTACACAAGATGAAAGAACAGTATTAGTTTTATAGACATATCTGTATTAAGAATTAAATGCTGAGTTAATCGGTTGACTGCAGCTGAGTGAGCTTAGCTGAGTGCCTCAAACATCACTTTCATTTGCATTTCTTTTGTCTTTTAAAGGAAAGCTAATCATATTTTTAAGACAGAGGTAAGCTAGGTGATCATTTACAAATGAAGTCATTCTTGGTAACCAGTTTACACTGCATTCTGATAAGATTCTGAAGGTTACACTTCACCTCCCTGAATATATCTTCTTTCTCTTTTTCTACCTTGCACCCACTGTGTATGTTAGGTATGGTCATGTGCAGTATGCTAGTTGTATTCGATAACTGCAACTGTTGGGCAGAAGTAATATTTAACAATGTTGTAAAAGATGGACAAATCGGTCAGGTATTGGGAGTTGTATTCTATCCAAAAGGGAAAAATTTTACTTGGTTGCTGTGGGGTTGGAATTGGTTGAAATGTACCGATTTACACAAAATATTAATTGTATAGGAGTGATAGTATGGGGTCTGATTTTAAAATTGAGAATTCAAGGTCCATAAGTTTAATGGCGGTAATTGATTCATCTCAAAACAATGTCTGCCAATATTCCCCTGAGAACGCTGTGAAAATCAAACAAAAGGTGTTGTCTGCCCCTCACAAATCCCATTCAGATAGTTCATGGAAAATGTATAGTAAAGGAAAATCCCCTCTGAACAACTGCACATCGCCCTAATATTGTACCCAGAGCCAGATTACTCTCAAGGTTTATGCTCTACTTATATTCTCCTACCAAGGGAAGTGTTTTATCATGATTCGGGACTGGTCAGCTCATGGCAAGGGGGATTGCTGCATGTCAAACAAGCTGCCTCAGTAAGCACCGGATAAAAGTGCAGTGAAAATTCACCCGGCAGAAAAAATTCTGCTTGTTTAAAAATTTTAAATTTACTAAACACCAGTTAAACATAGTTAACATAAACTGATGAGCTGGAGTTAGTTGAAGATTTTACACACTGACTCTTTTAACTTTTACTTTAACTTTCCCACCACCACCTTTCACACTCCTGCCAGGAGCATTGAAAATACCTGAAATTCCTGGCTATGGGCTACCATGTATTTCACTCAATGGGACAATACTGAGCCAAATGGCAGGCATACATTGCTGTCATAAAGGACAGTCCATAGTACTATGTAAGCAACATTTTGATTAACTCATGAATTGCATGTTCTCTCACGCTCTCAGTAGATTAACAGAGTGGCAGGTAGCAACACAAACCTTATTATATTTTACTGTTAGTGATGAATAGATTGAATTCGACCCCTGCTTGCTTTTGTCCAAAACATAAAGTTCACTTTAAAAGGAACCTCTCATATGAAATCTTGACAAGCTTCAGGTATGTCATCCTTGCTTTTATAACAGTCATAAACCACAAAAAAGCAAGTAGCCAATAAAATGTCAGAAGCCCCAATACACATGTAGTTATCAGTATGTAACTTGTAGCCCAATGAAAGCCGGAGGAGAGGGTTGTGATGGCTCTCCCTCCTGTAAGTTAGCATTGTCAGATCGAATTTCTTCTATCTGGATGGGCACCAATACAAAATAATTGTGTTACAGGAGATCAGCGATTTTGTACGAGAACATCATTTCCATATGCAGAAATTGAAACAAGAATTTTTAGAACAGCTTTACCAATAGATACTGTAAGACGATTCTGATTGTATTAGATGTGGCCAATTCTAAGTCTGCAGCAGTCATTGGTGCCAATTACTTTCTGTGCACGCTGATGGAGCTAGAAAAGTGCTTTGGCACATGACACACAAAATATGTTTGTGCAGGAGGTTGGCTTGCGTTTCCAATTTTTAAATATAACTTCTATGCCCAAAACCTCATCCATGTATTATTTCCCTGTGAGTCTCCTACAAGCATAACGACTTTCAAGACATAAGACTATTGTGTGGATTTGTATAGTTTTCATATTATTCTATCTGTTCATACCACGTTTATAGTCTGGATCAGCTACTCCACTTGTACAGCCGAGTCTACTGTGTACTATGAGGTGTTTTGTGTTGCCTATATGTAATTGTAACATACTGTTATAATACCTTGCTGCACCTTTTATTTCCCGATATTGTATATTAATTCTTATCATGCTGTCAATGTCTGTCATTTTAATTAGCAAACTAAATAAATGCATCATAACACTCTGTACATTCCATTTATTATGTTGTATATAAAGGAGGTTCTGATTTGCAGTTCTGTTTATTGTGATCTCTTAAGCTAGGTACACACGTGCAATAATTGTTAGAAAACGAACGACTAACGATTATTTTGAACGATCGTATTGTGCACAATTCTGTACATGCTGTAACGATACGATTGTTCAAATATAATCCACCAATAATGTACACACGCTAGATACGATCGTTTGAACAATGCAGGAAGTGACTTGTAAAGGGCAAAGTGTACTGCAGAACCATCCACGATCACTGAACGACCGTACACACAATAGATTGCAAACAATCGCCCCCCCAATCAGATCCGCCGGGACGGTCGTTCATTTCCAGCGTCAATCCTCATTCATCTGCGATGTGCACTTTTTTTGTTAACGATTATCAGACGAAGTCGTTAGTCATTCGTTTCAAACGATAATTATTGCACGTATGTACGCAGCTTAATTTACAGATGAGTTGGTGTGGTCAGACAGCAGATAAGAATAGAAGAAAACTGCTTGATTGTCTCTGTTTACAATCGCTTCCTACTCAGGGACACAGATATTGCAACAAAAGCTCATTTGTTCCATTGACTTGGGAAAGGTTAATACATCTGTCATGTTTTTATTGCTTTCTGTATCCTTTCCCAGGGGCATCAGCACTTCTTTCTTGTCCATGTGTCACCAGGAAGTGAGGACATCATAAAAACCAAGCAAAGGCTCTCAACAATTTTTTTTTTTCAGGTCAGTAGATTATTGAAATTATTAAAGGCATGATGTCAGCATGGGGGCTAGGCAAATAAATGCAGCTAGAATGTACGAACTATTAGATCAGCAGTAGTATCATATGTGTTTCTTCATAAAAGTATTCCAGTCAAAAATGAACATATTTCAATTTAAACTGATATGGGAAAAACAAGCTGGTAAATTTTCTGCGGGAGATAGTCAAGTATAGCGGGTAAATATCGGTACGTGTGTGCAGTGCATACATTTTTTTTAAGCTGGTTGGGAAGAAATTGCAGGTGGGTGGCAGTCCCTGTATTGTGACCCAAATCTTTAGTAACCACCTAAAAACAGCTGTAAATATATATATATATATATATATATATATATATATATATATATATATATATATAGATACACACACACCCTCCCCAATCCTACAACAAATGTCACCTTTGTCAGCATCACCCTTAGACATCACATAAAGCAGAAATGTAAAAAAAAACTTCTTTATTTAAAAGAAAAGAAAAAAAATGAAACAAATTGTTGACAGATTACACCGGCAGATTGTTGGTTCACTGAAGTTGTTATACATATGGTCATACATATGTGCAAATTTGCAAGAGCTAGACATCCAGTGCTCAAGATAGCCATTGTTTAGAGTCATTGTTTAAAGTGCACTTGTATGTTTTATAGCTTAATCTACAAAAGAGGGGCGTTACAATAATTATCATTGTCAGTCATTTGTTTTAATATAAATGTAAGACCAATGTTACAGCTGTTCAGTTTTCCAAGAGACAAATCTCAACATAGTAATTCACAATTTACACTGACCTCCCTACTGTTCTTTTTCAGCAGTATCGGAGCAGACCTAGCTTAATTCCAAGTTCCATGTCTACCTCACCTGTCCATACTTACTCTTTTATAGCGTAAGCTTTAATACTACATTACAGGTGCACTTATAAACAAATACTTTTCTTGAGGTTTTATTTTAACTGCGTTATTTGGGGACAGTAAACATCAACTTTAATTGTCATTCGGAAGCATACTGGATCCTTCATCATTTTCAATCAAAAGGTCCCTTGCCTTCCTTTCCACAGAGCTGGTGGCGTATTCGGTGGCATTACAAACACAACAATAAAACTGGACTTCATAATCTAAACATTTCTCATCCTGCTGCTTCTTGTTAAGACAGACTAGGCCATTGGATACACTGCATTCTTGTTCATAATACAATTCATCAAGAGGAATATAGGGAAACCTTTCTAATCTGCAGTGAATTTTCTCAGGGACATCACAGACAGGATAACCTTGTTCTCTCATGGTAACAATATTCTCAAATTCTCCTCCATTAGGACCTGGAGTTGGCGTGTGAGAGTTAAACCATTGTGTCCAGAAACATTGACGATTTTCACACTGGTTTGTTGGAATCACTGCAAAAGAGAAAGGGTTAATGACTTTGAGATTTGTCAATAATATACACATAGAAGGTATACTGAAGGAAAAGTGCTTGTCAATACGTTAGATTCTGTTAGAGATAGTGATATGACCTTTTAAAGTGCTGCAAAACATGGTGTAATATAAATACTGTGCAAAAATAAGTTAGGGAAACATTAATGAAAACTGGAGAAGTTCTAAAAATGCTTTATGTTGCCAGCTTTCATGTGGATGTAGTGTGTTCAGATATTTTTGTCACTGACCTATAATAAATTTACAGATCTGGGGTTCGAATTCACTAAACTTTGAATGCTGTATGCTTGTTGCTCGTTACTGTTCCAAGGTATTGACACTGACAGCCAGGCAACTAGCATTTACAGTAGAAAATGATCTACTCAATCCCCCATAGTTCTTTTAAAGCAGCTTTGATTTAAATCAATGCAGACCTCAACTCCAACAATAAGAAAGATAGGAGAATAGTTAGTTGAATTAAGTCCAATGCAGATAACAGATTAACTATTGAAACATTAATTTTAGGTGACTAATATAAGTCATAGGGTGCTACAGCCCAGCCAGGTGTTTTAATTTCAAATAAATCATGTAAATAATGAAGCCTTGTTTTAGTTTTTTATTGCTGTATATCTATTAGGAAGGAATTGAAATTCACTCAATGGCAACACAAACAAAACTAAAACACAATTCTAGAATGGGAGGGTGTAAAAACCTCTGACAATGTTATCATTGATTTATATGCCTTTCTCTCCCTCATTTCTTGTATGGGGGTCATAGGGACAGAAAATGATTCCTGTATAAGCGTTACAAAAAAAATATTCCACACAAAAGAAACATCTGGAGCAAAGCTTTACAAAATAACTGTATGGCTTGTTATGGCGCTCACAGATTTTCTTGGAAGAAGATCCCTCCACAGCCAAGCACAAGTTTTTATTTTCTCTATAAAGGCAAAACAGGCTTAATCTCTGTTGTGTTAAGTTAAGGGAAAAGTCCATCATTCATTCTAAAATAAAAATCCCTATTTTGTCTCAATGGTCATTCTAAAAGTGCTTCACCAAATATTGCCATACCTTTCCTTTTTCATATGTTCTGCTGTATTTTAGAACTTACAAACAAATAAGACTTTCTCGCTTTAGTGGCTGCACACCCTACAGTTTGGAGAATATTCTTTACAATGGTTAACTACTATGCTGTGTGAAGACTGAACTGAACAGATATTGTTAACTTTGCACATATTATATAGACAGCCTGTTTCTAGTAAGATTAAAGCTTACCTTTGGTCACAGTAGGGATAACGGTGGTCTTCAGTGGCTTTTCCTCACAAGTGCAACACAACAGCTGCACCTCAAAGTCTATGCATGTGTCCTTGTTGTCCTTGTTAAGACACACAAGTCCTCTGTTGGGGTCACACTGAAGTTTGTACATTAGTTCTTTGAAAGGAATATAAGGGAATCGTGCAGAGCGACATGTAATGGCTTTGGGTGCTTTGCATACGTCATAACCATGAGCCCTGATATTTTCAAGAGTCTCCCAGTCTCCATCATCTGCATGGTCTGTGGGGTGATCGACATTAAACCATTGTGTCCATTGGCAGGAGGGTTTACAGGTGCTAGGGGTTGACACTGCAAGATAAAACAGAAAAAACTACATGGTTATTTAAAGGGCTGTGGTTGTACAATTGTAAGAATGACATAAGATAATGAAATTGGAGAAAGAATAACAACAGAGTTTGATCACCAAGAATCACAAAAATCATCCATGGTGGCACTTTGGGTAAGGCTAAATAGATGATTAAATTGTCTTTGCTTTGTTAGCAACAAAAATTGCCTATAAGCCAGGAACATTCCAATCTATGAAGTTACATGTAGGGTCAATGAATGGTGCAGTTTCCAAGATATTTTTCAAAATATTTGAAATATTTTTTCCTTGGTGGCAAAGGCTTGATTTTTTAAAGCTCTTCAAGACTGGCGTGAGATTGGGTGACGTTTCCTCCTAAAAGAAATAATCTCACTGCGCATGACCAACATTGGGCATGGGCAGAAGGAGAAGCTGAAAGCCTCCTGGGATATGTGACATATGGATTTCCCATTCAGGCATAAAAATGTATCTTCTAACGTATCATTATATTAGTATCATTGATGTTAATGGGCAACCAACACGTTCTCTTTGTTTGGTTTAGCCCAAACACCTCTTTGCATCATGAAGGTAAATTACTTGGATTTAATTCAATTATGTAAAATCTTGCAAACATTTACTATTGCCAGTGACTAACATTGCGTGATCCAATGGGTTATAAAATGTTGCCTACTGCTCTAGCAAAAGTAAAAATGTTATAGTAGGTTGGCATAATAGATTAGAGCATTTGGCCAGATTCTTTGAAGCTGTTTAGTAGCCTTACCTAGCTATGGCCTATAATGCAGAACAAATGAAATATTTCCTTTCGTTCGCTGGGAGTAAAAACAGAAAAATATCCTATTGTATGAAGAAATATTTTCCAAGATTTAGACAATGATTTATTAAAGCTCTCCAAATCTGGAGAGAATGCCCTTTCAAGGTGAACCTGTGTGATTCAGCAAACCTGGAATGGATTTCCTAAAGTAATTTGCTATTTTTTAGCAAATGAATGAAATCCTGGACCAGATTCATTCTGAGTTTTTTGGATCACCTAGGTTCACAGATTAAACTGTATCCCCTCCAGTCTTGGAGAGCTTTCATACATCATGCTCAATATGTATTACCTTCAAAAAAGCCCAATATTGCAATAAAATCGTTCTTACCTGGTACAGAGAAGACCTGGATGAAGCAGCTAAACAGGAGTATGAGTTTCAGATGCATGGTGATACCTCTGTCTGTCCAGGTAATGCTGTACGGGGCAGATACAACCTGGCTCCTTATAAATAGGGGAAAATCTTTTGTGCATGGGCTGCTCCCTAGACAGGGCAGTTCCACAGCAAACAATGCTGATGCCTCTATTTATAAACAAAGCAATCATTAAAATATAGATTTTTTTTCACTAGATATAGAAACCAGAACTTCTAGCCACCCTTGCATGGCCCGATGTTTGCATGTCATTTACTGCTCCAAGCATATCTTTTATCATCCAGACATAGACTGTCATTGTAAATAATAGTTATTGTGTTGAAGGCTAACTATCAATTTCTAAATCAGTTTGGAGTGTTCTCTTTTTAAAGGTTATTTTAGATTCTCTGTAGGTTGTGATTAGTTATAATAGCCCAAGCCAAATATGCATGAATGCTGCTTTGGGTTTTTTTTTGTCAGAAAAAGCAGAAGTGTACCAGAAAATAGTATCAGAAAAAGCAAAGGTGTTTTACTATAAAGCAAATATAGGAGTTAAGTAAATATAGTAAATCTAGCTTTATGAAAACTTAGTTCTGTACTCATTCAGTTGAGAGTGCGACACATTGTGGTGCGCTAATATTAGTAATGGTCATTTCAGGCTTGAGGATGGCCACTGTTATACCACAGACTCAGCCGCACTTCCAATCAAAATACAATATACTGTAGGGTTCTTTATCCTGTTCTGGTGGATCATGTTAAAGCAGACCATTTATTTTAGAGGTGCATTGAGGTTCCCATACCAGTAAATAAAACCACAATGGGCCTGATTTATTAAAGCGCTCCAAGGTTGGAGAGGATACACTTTCATCAATGAAGCATGACTTTCATCAGGAGGGGATACACTTTCATCAGCAAACCTGGAATGGATTTTCTAAACATCATTAGCTATTTGTTAGCAAATGTTTTCAATTCTGGAGCAGATCTATTCCAGGTTTGCTGGATTGCCCAGCTTCACTGATAAAAGTGTATCCTCTCCAGCCGCGGAAAGCTTTAAAAAATCATAGCCAATGCATCAATGTGCATAATGTACACTGTATGCCATATGTTACCCCAACACAACAGTGTGAAGCAAGCCTTGTTGAAACTACCCTCTTTAAATTACCTGTAATTACAAATGGGTCACATACAATTCACATCTACAGAATAGTAATGTCTCTAGCTGTCTGTAAACTTCATTCTTAGCCCATGGTGATATGTTAATGGAAGGTCACTATGGGCTTGTTTTATTAAATCTCCCCAAGACTGGAGAAGATAGACCACCATGGGTCAACCTGGTGAAACAACAAACCTGGAATGGATTTCTAATCATTTGCTATTATCTGGCAAATGTTTGCAATCCTGAACCAGATCCATTGCATGTTTTCTGGATCACCCAGGTTCTCCCATGATAGTCTATCTTCTCCAGTCTTAGAGAGCTTTAAAAAATCAGGCCCTATGTGTACCATGAATGAAAAAATGAATATCCCCAAATAGGAGGTTTCCTTTATATTACCCCCATCTAATGCGTGTATATGGAAGCCCTAACAATCTTTTGTACAAATAACAGAAGCTCGCTCATCGTCCACAATCACAGACACTATTCCCTTCTTATCACTGTTTTCTCACAAATTTTGCACTTTGTTGTTTATATGCAAAAAACAGTGCAGTTTTGGTTTTATCCCAAAGGCTTGGTATGATTGTGGTAACATTATTCTACCATCAGTCTGCTTAACTCATTGATTATATTATTTATTTTTCACTGTGTACTTTTTATTATTATTACAGTATTTATATAGTGCCGACATATTATGCAGCTCTGTACAAAGTCCACAGTCATGTTACTAGCTGTCCCACAGAGCGGCTCACAATCTAATGCCCCTACCATAGTCATATGTCATTACCACAATATAAGGTCAATTTTTGGGGAAAGCCAAATAACCTAACTGCATGTTTTTGGAATGTAGGAGGAAACCCACACAGACACAGAGAGAATCTGTAAACTCCATTCATGTCCTGGCTGAGATTCAAACCTGGGACCTAGCGCTGCAAAGGCCAGACTGCTAACCACTGAGCCACCGTGCCACCACTGTTACTTTATTAATCACAATAAAAAGCATGGGACTGTTTTAAACACTGCCATTATGAATGAAATAAAACCTAACCAAAGTAGTTTTTGTCAGTGAGATTTTAATAAATTAATTCATTAAGTTAATGCTTTTTTGATGTTTGAGCTTAAAATGATCCCGTCAGGGTTTTATTGTGGCCTATGCTGGGAAGAGTGACTGGTGCCCTCTAATTGGAGTTAGGAGGTATTAGACAATCTTTGGCTAAATTTTTCTTCTTACCGGTATTTATCAGTCAAATTTTTTTAGAATGGAACATGAACAGTAATGACAGCCTGACCTAGGAAGTATTTCTGAAATTCCAGCCCTGTCCAGTATTATCCAAAGCATGCATGAATGTATATGTATTACAGATACCACAACTATGCTTCATAGAATGTAATCTTACATTTGAAAAATGTCATTTAGTCTGGGATTATCTTGTAGAAGACTGAAAGTTAACATGGCTGCTAGTTTGTTCTTTTACAAAAGGAGAGGTTCTATGTAGTCATGTAAGTATGCAGCTGAAGGCCAAACCTAGGGAACCATTGTTGCAACCTCACTATAAATGGTTCTTATGCTAGTCATCATTGCCAGCAATCATTGGGGCCTAAACTTTGTTTGCCTTTTTTTTAAATGTCTACAAGAATCCACCAGTACTGCTTGCAAAGTTTTGATTCATTAGCTTTACAGGTATTTAATTTTGTATTTGGGGTCATGCAAACATCATTCACAGTACTACTGGTGCACCAGATTGGTATGAACTATTATTTCCTATACATACATTTTCCTTACATATTGCAAACATATTATTTGATGCTTTACAAAGTGCCATTCACTTTTCTTTTTCTGCCGCTAAATGTCTTTATAATCCACTCTTTTTAAAGGGACACACATTGTTCTACGGAAGGCAGAATAAGATTAGGGTTATGGAAGCCCCAAGCTCCATATTGGATTTTGAAATAATATCAGACTGCATGTGCAACATTTAAAGATTCAGCCCTTTAATCTTTATTCTTCTGAATATCCTGTTAATGCCACTAGATCTTTAATATTAGGGTATGTATTTGGCCTGGGTGTAGACAAATCTCTTTCCAGATTATGCAATTGATTCACCCTTAAAGGAGTGGCCCAGCACAGGGCTTCTGAGAGGTGGACAAACTTTCTGTATGACCAAAGTTGATAGAGGAACAATGCAATTTTATCTAAAACACTAATTATATCCCCGGGACAATAGCAGGTGGGGGTGTATGGTGAATGTGGTGAATGGTGAATACCCCATGATGCCTTCTAGATATCCTCTGGTATTGTTCTATATCAATACTTAGTGGCTGTGTTCTGGCTATTGTAATTCTTCTTTGCTAGGATCATTTGGCAAACACTTGTACAGTAATAAAGTCTGGACTAAATTTGCATCTAAACTAAAGTTTCAGGTGTGTTCTTATGAATGTAATTATCAAACATCAAACACTGAGCTCTTCAAAGGGAATTGTTGTTTCACTCTGTAAAGCTTTACAATCTATTGTCTTTAATGAGGGTTCAGGAATGTGGGAATGAAATGTTGAAAACCAAAGAAAACGTATTCAATTGTTTGAACTTTATACCTTGGTATACATTAGGTATTGGTCACCTAAAAAAGGATGGATTGGGTAAAAATTTTTTATCTGACCACTAACCATATTGGAAGTTAGTTTGGATCAGTTAGAAAATTGTTTCCATTTGCTTTTGCTTTATTCAGATATCACTCTCACATTGTTGCCTCCTGTTTTTCCACAGTTACAGAAACTAAAGTAATAACATTTGATTGTAAATACACTTTAATGTCATAATGTGTAGAAAGAAACCACTCAGATTACTTAATATTTAATTATGTAGTTAATATCTGTTGTTAGCAATGATAAAAATCCACCTGGAATCTACTTCCCATCCCTATCAATGTGATTTACCAGTGGTATCAAGATGGAAGCTAGGGTTTACCTGTTACCCCTATGTCACATACCCCTTCCTCATAGATTGGATCTGGGGTCCTTCAGTCTGTAAGAAGTGAATATATTGCAGTCAATCCTTGGTATCCAGCATGAGAGTTATTTTCAGCTTTTATTAAGATAAAGTAGTCCTGAAATCCAGCCCTGGGGCCACCACTTCTGATGGATTCACTTTGGTGTCTTCCACGCTCCCCCAATGACATTGTTGCACCTGTACAGCCCACGTCAGATACCTAAATGATGGCTATACACATGTCAAAATTATGAATTCATGTGAATATTTAACATTGAAAAAAATCTATTACAAAATAGACCAATCCTGATCAATGTTTGGTCGATATATTGATTGAAAATAAATTGGGAATTCTCTTTCTTTATCTAGTTGATCCCACTCTTTGTAGCTTTTCGTACATTAGATTGTCAGAGCAGGGTAAGGGGGGAGAATAGATTGGTAAAAGAACAGGACTGGTCCATGGGTACAAAATAAAGATGGCAGCTTTTAGGCCTTCAAGTAATACAATAAGCATGCTTGTGCCTTAGATTGACTTTAAAGAATTTGTAAAAAGAGTCCACAATGAGAAAACAATACACTGAGCAGCTGCCGTGGCTGAAATTTCTACTTTGGTTCACAGTGATATTTCATTACTTTTTCTGCATGCTGGTGGTATCACAGGCAAGTTTGGACTTTTTTGCTATGGTATCCTAAAATAAAGTTGTGACCCTGTATAACCTTTTCTACCTATACACATCTCAAGTTTGATTCAGTGTAGGAATTAATTTATATCTTGTGGCCTGCATTCTGCTTATGACGAGCCCCCTCAAACTGGCTATAAAAAAGAGATTGGTCTCAAACTTCTGCATTTTATTTCAACTGATAACTGAATATTTTCTGTTTTTTATAACTTTTCATAGTCTTTGATCTTTGGTAATATTCAGGAATTTCGCACTGATGATATATGTCTAAAGATTTTGAGCCCAGAGGCGGTGAATCTTTTTACACATTTACAGGATTATTTTAATCTGTGAATTGGAGTGGAAAGCTGTTCTCTTCTCTGGATATACTCACATATTCTTCCAACTGTTTATGTCTGGTAAAATGATGATGATGAGAGGTGTGTGGGGACTTCTATTTAATGTTTGACACAAATGATTGACAAAGTAAATCTAAACATACCGTATTTTTTGCCGTATAAGACGCACTTTTTCTTCCCCAAAACTGGGGGGGGGGGAAGTTGGTGCGTCCTATACGACAAATGTGTTATAAAATAATTAAAATAAGATACTCACCTGATACCCGATCCTGCGTGTGTCTGCGTGTGGCAGCAGCGTGTCTCCTCCTGGCTGCAGTGAAAGAAGCCGGCACAGCGCCCCCTGCTGTTCCCTGTCCTAACTGCCGTACAGTGGGAAAAAAAGCACAGAGTGATCAGAAGGGGAATTTGAATGACACAGAGTGATCAGAAGGGGAATTTGAATGACACATGAGTGATCAGAAGGGGAATTTGAATGACACATGAGTGATCAGAAGGGGAATACCGGTATGAATGGCACATGAGTGATCAGAAGGGGAATATTCTTTCAGAATCTTTTTTTTCTAGATTTTCCTCCTTTAAAATTGGGTGCGTCTTATATTCCGGAGCTTCTTATACGGCGAAAAATACGGTATTCTCTGTACTCTCTGTACTAATGAAAAAATACTTATATTAATATACCTAAATTTGTAGAGTGCATTGTTTGCATAGCTTTGCGTATTGAAAAGAGATTTTAAGCATAGGGAACAGATTGGAATGACATATATGTAATATTTGCTATATAGTCAGTAGTTTTCACCTATGTTTACCACAGTCAATAAACTCCTTTTTGTTGAAAGATTCTCCTTTAAAAAAAATACTTTTTTATAGGGTGGCTTTTTGATGTTTTTTTAAATTTATGTTTCCCTAATGTAAAGGTAAGGACTGGAAGACCTCTAAGAACAAAACTGAAATGAAAATAAATGCAGCTACAACATCTTGGAACTAGTAAACTGCAATACATTTAAGAGTGGATTTCTATGTGTTTGCAGATGACACCAAACTATGTAATGGAATTAACTCCATACAGGATGTCTATAATCTACAAGCAAACCTGGATGTACTGTTTGATTGGCAGCCAAGTGGCAAATGACATTTAATATATATAAATGTAAAGTTATGCACTTGGGAGCTAACAACATGCATGCTTCATACTGTCTAGGGGGAATACATTTGGGAGAGTCAGGAATAAAAAAGGATCTGGGGGTTCTGGTAGATCATAGACCTAATTACAGCATGCAATGCCAAGCTGCAATATCTAAAGCTAGCAAAGTGATTTCTTGTATTAAAAGAGGAATAGACTGCAGAGATACTGGGTATTAAGGCTTTAAAGTAAATATAACAGTGACTGTTGATCCAGGGAACATCCGATTGCCTCATGGTATCAGAAAGGATTTTTTCCCCCGTTGAAGCAAATTGTACCAGGGTTTTTTTTGCCTTTCTCTTGACCAACTATGTCTTATAGGGTTTTATATCTGGAATATGTTTATTTCCCTAGAGGTTGAACTTTAACATCTATGTTGATTTATTCTATAGAAAAATTGTCAAATGATATCTCATGAATGCTTTTTAATGAAAATTAAATGATGTTCTTTTAATAGATTATGTGTAAAGAATAATGAAAATAATGAAAATAATGAAATAATGAAAATAGTAGAAAATCTAACTATGGATATGGCACAGCTACCCCCGAAATTGATAATTTTTTAAATGGCATTGCTTGCTTTTATATTAGCGCTGATTCTGTATTGTTTACTTTATAGGAGTTATGTATAGCTTTAATGATAGATTTAGAGGTTGGGCTAGATTAATGATTAATAAAAAGTTTGCATTAAAGAAGTGATGTACTATAAATTATGCTAAAGATCAGAGAAACTGGCAAAAATATGCAAGCTCGAGGTTTACAAAAGTTTTTATTTCCTGTATGGTTGGTCGGTAATGTCTTCTATAAGAAAAATATTGGCTGTACCACACATTTGCCACATCTGTGATATCTAGCTTGAATATTCATTGAATCTAACTACATCAAATTCTGGAGTTCATCTAGAGATAACAAGCTCAGATTATACACCATGCAGCTATTAGTAAGATGTGCTAATAGTTTCAAACATTTCTTATAGCTTCATTAAACATATGAGCTCATCTCCCTATAATATCCATCTCTATATTTTATTTATATTCAGGAGGAATAGGCCTATTCATTCCTAAACCCATATTATACCTAGTACTGGTGTACCTTATAATGGACTATTATAAATAATAACCCATGATGATGTCCCCTATCTTCTGTTTTGTATTTTGTGTGCTTGTTCTAGGGCAGCACTTGTTCTAGGGCAGCACGGTGGCTCAGTGGTTAGCATTCTGGCCTTTTGCAGTGCTGGGTCTCAAATCTCACTGAGAAAAACTACTCTGGTTAAGTTTTATTTCATTCATAATGGCAGCAATTAAAATAGTCCCATGCTATAACAGTAAGAGTGGGCAGCATGGTGGCTCAGTGGTTAGCAGTCTGGCCTTTGCAGTGCTAGGTCCCACGTTTGAATCTCGGCCATGACACTATCTGAATGGAGTTTACAGGTTCTCTCTGTGACTGCGTGGGTTTCCTCTGGGTACCCCGGTTTTTTCCCACATTTCAGAAACGTGCAGTTAGGTTAATTGGCTTTCCCCAAGAATTGACCTTAGACTGTATTGAAGACATATGGCTATGGTAGGGACATTAGATTGTGAGCCCCTTGGAGGGACAGCTAGTGACATGACTGTGGACTTTGTACAGCACTGTGTAATATATCGGTGCTATATAAATACTGTAATAATAATAAAAAGTACCCACTGAAGTACGTAGGTTCCACCCATGTTTGCGTGGGTGTTCTCCGGTTTTCTTCCACATTCCAAAAACATGCAGTTAGGTTATTCACTGACCTCATACAATGTTAATGACATATAACCAAGGTAGGGACATTAGATTGTGAGCCCCTTTGAGGGACAGCTAGTGATATGACTATGAATTTACTGTGTAACAATATTATCTAATTTTTGCTTAATATTTCAAAAATAAAGTTTTATACAGATACATAATAATAATATTTAATATTAATAAACAGGATTTATGTAGTGCCAACATATTACACAGCGCTGTACATTTACATATGAGACTTATTGAAGGACTATGTTAAACAGCATACACATGTTCTTTCCTGAGGGTTTCCAACCAGAAAGAGTGACAAATGAACCAACGTGTGTAACGAGAGATGTACACACAGTGCTGTTTATACTATGGAGAGAAAAGGGGGAAGAACGCGCAACCAGCACACTGCTGTGATTTTTCTATTGACTTGTATTGCGGTCATTTGTTGTTTATGGATCCGTCAGGATTTGAGTTAAGAAGAAAAGGGAGAGCAAAATTGCCAACAGCATTTAATGCTGAATTTTTGTCTTAGTCAAGCTAAGAATAAGAGTGAGACTTGATAATAGCTCAGTATTTATCATGTTACATTAAGGCTGCTAGTTGCACTCTGGTATGTAACCTCTACCAAGGTGCATCATAAATCCTTCTTTTTCACTAGATACACATAAAAACATGCAGTTAGGTTAATAAGCTTCCCCCCCAAAATTGTCCATAGACTGTGTTAAAGACATATGATTATAGTAAGGACATAGGATTGTGAGCCCCTTTGAGGGACAGCTAGTGATATGACAATGGATTTGTACAGCGCTGCGTAATATGTTGGCGCTATATACATACTGTGTAATAATAATTTAAATAACCTAAGGATCAGTGAAATTTGTCAGTTTCCCTATGTTTTTTGTGTGAAATCAGAACATATAATATGTTGCCATATCCATTTAATTGCATTTGGTACTTCAAGTTAAAGTTTTTTTTTTGGGTCATATATATACATTTTTGTTTGCTTTTTGTCAAAGAAAAACCCCAAAAAACATCAAATATAAGTACACACAAAAAGTGATAGAAAACAAAGTATACCTACAAAGAAATGTATAATATCTGAAATGTAAATATTTTTTATTAAATGTATTTTTATTAAAAAAGTGAAACATAAAACTATTACAGACAATACAAAGAATGTACATATTATTACACAAAAAAAGAGACAAAAGGAAGTAAAAAAAAAGTCCAAGTTCAATAACAATAGGAATACACAACAGTGGGAGCTCGATAAGATCCGGCAATCCAATTGTGCGGGAGGAAAGATAATTGTACAAAAGGCATAGTTCAAATATACTTATATAATGTGCAGGATCGGTGCTATACGATCGTTCATATATATCGTGCAGGAACGTTCGTCGTTCGTTTTCCGACGATAATAATTGGAAGTGTGTACGTAGCTTTAGGTATAGCTTTAATGATAGATTTAGAGGTTGGGCTAGATTAATGATTAATAAAAACTTTGCATTAAAGAAGTGATGTACTATAAATTATGCTAAAGATCAGAGAAACTGGCAAAAATATGCAAGCTCAAGGTTTACAAAAGTATTTATTTCCTGTATGGTTGATCGATAATGTCTTCTATAAGAAAAATATTGGCTGTACCACACATCTGTGATATCTAGCTTGAATATTCATTGAACCTAACTACATCAAATGCTGGGGTTCATCTAGAGATAACAAGCTCAGATTATACATCCTGCAGCCATTAGTAAAATGTGCTAATAGTTTAAAACATTTCTTATGGCTTGATTAAACATATGAGCTCATCTCCCTATAATATCCATCTCTATATTTTATTTATCTTCAGGAAGAATAGGCTTATTCATTCCTAAACCCATGGTATACCTAGTACTGATGTACCGTATATTGGACTAATATAAATTATAACGCATGTTGATGTCCCCTGTCTTCTGTTTTGTATTTGTGTGCTTGTTCTAGTACAGCACGGTGGCTCAGTGGTTAGCACTCCGGCCTTTTGCAGTGCTGGGTCTCAGGTTTGAAGCTTGGCCAGGACACTATCTGCATGGAGTTTGCAGATTCTCCCCGTGTTTGCATGGGTTTCCTCCCACATTGCAGAAACATGCTGTTAGGTAATTGGCTTTCCCCAAGAATTGACTTTGGACTGTATTGAAGACATATGACTATGGTAGGGACATTAGATTGTGAGCTCCTTGGAGGGACAGCTAGTGACATGACTGTGGACTTTGTACAGCGCTGCGTAATATATCAGTGCTATATAAATACTGTAATAATAATAAAAAGTACCCAGTGAAGTAGGTAGGTTCTACCCATGTTTGCGTGCGTGTTCTCTGGTTTTCTTCCACATTCTAAAAACATGCAGTTAGGTTTTTCACTTCCTCCCATATTGACCTTATACAATGTTAATGACATATAACCATGGTAGGGACATTAGATTGTGAGCCCCTTTGAGGGACAGCTAGTGATATGACTATGAATTTGTACAGCGCTGCGTAATATGATAATGCTATATAAATACGGTGTAACAATATTATCTAATTTTTGCTTAATATTTCAAAAATAAAGTTTTATACAGATACATATTATTAATATTAAATATTAATAAACAGGTTTTATGTAGTGCCAACATATTACACAGCGCTGTACATTTACATATGAGACTTATTGAAGGACTATGTTAAACAGCATACACATGTTCTTTCCTGAGGGTTTCCAACCAGAAAGAGTGACAAATGAACCAACGAGAGATGTACACACAATGCTGTTTATTCTATGGAGAGAAGAGGGGGTAGAACGCGCAAGCAGCACACTGCTGTGATTTTTCTATTGACTTGTATTGCGGTCATTTGTTGTTTATGGATCCGTCAGGATTTGAGTTAAGAAGAAAAGGGAGAGCAAAATTGCCAACAGCATTTAATGCTGAATTTTTGTCTTAGTCAAGCTAAGAATAAGAGTGAGACTTGATAATAGCTCAGTATTTATCATGTTACATTAAGGCTGCTAGTTGCACTCTGGTATGTAACCTCTACCAAGGTGCATCATAAATCCTTCTTTTTCACTAGATACACATAAAAACATGCAGTTAGGTTAATAAGCTTCCCCCCCAAAATTGTCCATAGACTGTGTTAAAGACATATGATTATAGTAAGGACATAGGATTGTGAGCCCCTTTGAGGGACAGCTAGTGATATGACAATGGATTTGTACAGCGCTGCGTAATATGTTGGCGCTATATACATACTGTGTAATAATAATTTAAATAACCTAAGGATCAGTGAAATTTGTCAGTTTCCCTATGTTTTTTGTGTGAAATCAGAACATATAATATGTTGCCATATCCATTTAATTGCATTTGGTACTTCAAGTTAAAGTTTTTTTTTTGGGTCATATATATACATTTTTGTTTGCTTTTTGTCAAAGAAAAACCCCAAAAAACATCAAATATAAGTACACACAAAAAGTGATAGAAAACAAAGTATACCTACAAAGAAATGTATAATATCTGAAATGTAAATATTTTTTATTAAATGTATTTTTATTACAAAAGTGAAACATAAAACTATTACAGACAATACAAAGAATGTACATATTAATACAAGAAAAAAGAGACAAAGGGAAATAAAAAAAGTCCAAGTTCAATAACAATAGGAATACACAACAGTGGGAGCTCGATAAGATCCGGCAATCCAATTGTGCGGGAGGAAAGATAATTGTACAAAAGGCATAGTTCAAATATACTTATATAA
>NC_092866.1:43235985-43293967 GCF_032062135.1 Pyxicephalus adspersus | reverse complement strand
CGGTGCTATACGATCGTTCGTGTATATCGTGCAGGAACGTTCGTCGTTCGTTTTCCGACGATAATAATTGGAAGTGTGTACGTAGCTTTACCTGCGTTGATGGAGACTCCCGTCACTAGACCCCGCTATTCTAGGATGGAAATGTAATTTTTTTTTTATAAAATTGGTCAACTTCCTGAGCGGTAACTCGGAGTCACACTCCAGACTAACCTGATCCGCCGATCTACTCATACTATTATATTATACTGTAAAATACATTTTGACAGAAATGAACCGCCCAAAAGGTTAAAGCTTACCTAAACTCAAAAATTTCACTTTACATAAAAGGGTAAGCAACCCTTTGATGTAAGATATAAATTCTGTTTGTTCTTTTATTTTAAATGCAACACCTTTTTAAAAAAAAAAACAAAACAAAAAGGTGCAGCATTGCCTTTTTGTGAAAAGAGAACAATTTTCACACATGCGCAGTGAGATCGGCAAGTTTTTTTTTTCCATCCTACGTCTCGCGCCTGGGTTGGGTGACCTAGGAAGAAGAACCTGAAGAAGAGAAGAAGAAGTGGCACCTGGAGTGCCGGCTCAGGAACGGATGCTGGGACGTGGGACTAGATGCAAGACAAGGTAAGGCAAAGGTAAGTGTATTTTTTTAAGGTACTTCTCAGTTTAGTTCCTCTTTAAATAAATCATTTTGCAGTGAAAACATCTTTGCTGAAATCAGTCCTTTCATCTCTGTTTAGCTCTAACTCAGGAACAAAACTCAAATCTGCAGATTTTATGTTACAATAGAACATCAATGACACCTATCAGCCATATAGAATTAGGTTAGTATCATTACCACTTAATTATTTTTGATACTTAGGATCATCAGAAAGCATTTGGCCTCTACTTCCTAGAAGTATTATTGACTGTACATGAATATAATGTTACATATCAACATTACATAAAACCAACTACTCTGAGTTTGTTGTAGAACAGAAAAATAAAAATAAAATTCACGATCTTCACATCTAGAAATAATACAAGCAGCAAGCACACAATTATACATGAGTATTATATATAATTTTATAATGAATCTGATTTATTAAAGCTCTCCACAACTTGAGAAGATAGACAATCCTGGGTGAGCCTTGGTTATCCAGCAAACCTGGGATGGATCTGGTCAAGGTTCAAAAAACATTTGCAATTTTTTTAAAGAAATCCATTTAAGGTTTGTGGTATTTTCCAGGGTCACTTATGATAGTCTATCTTCTCCAGTTGTAGAGGGTTTTTAGTAAATCAGGCACAATGTGTTCTGACTTTAAGGAAATGTTCATGTGTGCAGTAAATCTGTGTAAAAGCTGCTGGTGGTTTTCATTATTTCTGGCTGAACATTAGGGAGCAGCAGGGATTGTATGAACTCCCATGCAAATGCGATGGAGCAGGGACAGGCAAGTGTAAATAAAATATTGCAATCAGGCAGATATGTTTATGTTATTGCAAAGCGGATATCATTTGTCCTATCTGCAATAAAGTACCTGCCTGGTCTCAGTTTTTAGTTGGTTCGACTGTAATGATTTTGTCTGAAAAAATACCAACTAGTATTGTCACAACTTGGGGACATCGGTCACTTAAATCTTCTAGCATCCAGGAAGCATGTATACAATCATTTAGATGAACAATGATACAACTTAACTTGCCCCTAAAATAAACTATCTTGTGTCCTCATTCTAAAGCACATTTAAACTTTACCAGGAAATATTATTTTTGGCCACTAGATGTCCCCACCTCCTAAATTATAAATTATCCACAGCACAACTTCTAATATATTGAGACAGATAAAAAAAGGATTAAACCTGGCATTCACCAAACATTAACTGCAGGTGAATCTTACAGGTGCATGCATTTTAATGACAGTAATTGATTCACCATCAGTTTATCTTTGGTGAAAATCACATTCACATCTTTATAAATATGTCCAAAAGAGTTCAAATTAGTCATAATTAGGGTTTAATGAATCTTGCTCAGGTTTTTTCCTACAATCTAAAAGCCCAGTTTGTTACATTTTGAATGATTCATGAATAAAAAATCTGATTAGTTGTTGCAGAAGGGACAGGTAATCTTCCTTCTGCAAAAAAGGAAACATACCCACCAGTTCACAATGTTTTCTTTAATGAACATTGTGCTGGACATGTACATGCACTTAGATTCCAGGAATGAATAAACAGGAGTAAGATCTGGCTAATTAGGCTGGCCCAAGATCTCAAATATGGAAGAGGACCAGGTCAAGGTGATGAAGTCCACAAAAAGTGTGTGCAATTAAGAAAATTGAGATCAGGCAAGTTTATTGTTATTGGAGAAGGGACATTGCTAGGTCACTCTGCAATACAGGACCTGACTGCTCACATTTTTTGTTTATTATTTTTCTTTAGTTCCCCTTTAAATTTGACTAACACTGTTCTTTTCAAACTATTTATACAGTCAAAAATATTGGCACCCTTGTTAGTCAAAAAATGCACTACTTTCCCCATAAAATTGTTGCAATTACAAATGCTTTGGTATTGTCATGTTTATTTCTTTTGTTGACTTTGGAAGAACACAAAAAAAGCAGAGAAAAAAAATTATGAGACACAAAACTTGAAAAATGGCCTGGACAAAATTATTGGCACCCTCAACCTAATATATATGGTAGCATACGCTTTGACCTCCGGTTTCCTCCCACATTCCAAAAACATGCAGTTAGGTTATTTGACTTTGCAGATTGACCTTAGACTGTGTTAATGACATGACCATGATAGGGATATTAGATTGTCAGCCCCTTCGAGGGACAGCTAGTTATATGACCATGGACTTTGTAAACTCTGCGTAATTTACTACAGTAGGATCTCGCCTATTAGGCTCGCCACTATCCGGCCTTGTACGGAGGGAAAAAAAATCTTCATTCTAAAATGCTAGGGTGGCGCGGGCAGACGTCTGCTGCGGTGCTCCTGCATGGCGCACATTGAGACGTCCCTGCTGCCTGCTCTCCGAAACTGTAAGCAGACGTCCACGGGTGCAGATAGAGGAAGGCTGCCCGTGTGTGGAGGTATAGTATAGCACTTTATTAATGGATCACCGGACTATCCGGCTTTTTTGTTATTCAGCCTACCCTGCCGCCACACTAGTCCGAAGTCTACTGTATATAAATACTATGTAATAAAAAGATCAACAGAAGAAAAATATATTCTGCCTGACCAATCATAGTCTTTTGAGTTCTACACTCAAAATCAATAATTTTTCTTTGACTGAATTAGGAAATTCAGAATCTATTTAAAATCAATTAAAAAAAACAATAACTTCTGAATAAAAGAGAAAAATAACCCATGTATGGCCAACTTAAAAGCTACATTAGGGGTCAGTGGATAGACCCACAAGGACAAATTTATATCTCTTGCTTTTCCAGGCTGACTATCTTTTGCCACCCCCTCCTACTTTGGTCATATTTCTAATGTTAGGAAAGTTGACCAATATTTTCAATTGGTCAACCAATTGGATCTTAAGTGAATCTGAAGAAAAGTCATCAGCCAACCAATTGTAAGATTGGCTTCTAAATGGTTAAGGGTAGAATGGGTGAATTGGCAAATATGGATCAAATGTTCATGAGTTGTAAAATGCGTACTATTAAGTACATCTGATTGAACTTTCTATCCCAGACGAACAATCTGAAGGATAACATCACTTAAGGATACAGTATGTGGAGTGTTGCTGCACTTCTGATGAATTGGTTGGTTAAGTGAAGAAGTGGCAGCAGATCTGCTTATGTCAACTAAGCCTTAGTATCTCAACAAGACAAACGGAAGCTGATAGACCTGGAAGAGCATGGTGGGGTCTGTTAGATTACTTCTGGGTGTCCCGGCCAAAAGTTTTGAGATGTAAGCAAAAAGCCCTGCTGCCCTAGGCCATGATCTACAATGGTCATATACTATCATTATTAAGAGGAAGAGAAACAAAAATACTGATTCTTTAGAAAGGATACAGATCCATGGTAAGCAAAGGAATACATTTCAATGAACAGATGAACTTGATGGATGAATGAAACATCATTCCTCGTTGAGTACCAAAGCTTTTACGAAACATTTATGTACATCAATATAGAAATATACCAAAATTCTCTTTAAAGCTTAAAGAGGTAAGATACCTCATACAATATGTATAGATACATGAAAAATATTTTGTAAAACTACTTTATACTGTACTGTTATATTGATTATTTAATCCATTCATATCTAGCACTAACTTGAACAAGGTTTTCAAACTTCACCTTGCCACATTTATCATCATGCATGTTTGTGTCTTTTATGATCTCCCTTTGGTACGTAAGTAACTATATTCCTTTCTTGTATACACAGATAATCTGTTACTTTGTATCTGATACATATATTTTGAATGCTATATACCTACATCTATATATGTAAATATATACAATCCTCATGTAACCATGTGATACTTACCATACTTTATAAATTTCAAATAAATATATGCATATATATATATACATTCACTTGAATTTAGGTATTTACCTGATTTGACTTACTGATTTTCTATACATATTTAGACCGTAAAGTACGTACAAAACATATCCCAGAGGAAGCCTAATGGTGGCGAAACGCGTCGAATTTTTGCACAAACTCTATACATTCTGGGTTTTTGCGGTTCTTCAAACATTTATTTGTTGAATAACATAGAAGCACTGTGTCTAGTATATAATACCTAGGTCCTGTGAAGTGGTAAAATACCTGATTGCGTTATGTACCGTATTTTTGGGGGGGGGGGGGTCTTGTTAACCAGGAAGGGGGACAGGTACAAGCGGAGCCGGACCCTCCATTTGCACCCATCTCTCTTTCTGGTTAATCCAGACCCTCCACTTGCACCTGGCTCCCTTGCTTGCGATCCCAAAACGAACAATTGCACCTGGCTTATTTGCTGGTTAACCCAGGACTTTTGATTTGATTATTGCAATGATGGAAGTAGAGGTACTCGGAACACAAAAATTCTGACTTGTTACCAGTCAGAGAGGGTTGAGAAAGATGACTATATTCAGAATTGGTATTTTTTTTAATGATCAATACTATACCTGTCAGTTGGAGGTATTGGTCAGCCCAGCTGCCATTGTTCAGCTGCCTGCTATACTTGTAAATATTTGGTGCCTGGATATGCTGAGCCATATGATACCTATGGCAGTGACAGCTATTGTAATGTCAGATCAGAACAGACTGCTGAGTTCCAATCCAAAGTCAAAAAAGCTCCAATCAAAATCAACTCTGATCAGAAGTAAATGACCACCACTAGCTGGAATGTTTAGACATAGTGTGTGCGTGTGTGTGTGTGTGTAAGGAGGGGGGGGGGGCAGAATTTACATAGTATGGGCGTTAGAAATTTCTGTTGGTGGCCCTACTGGGTGAGCCATCTTGAATCTGATGTTAGTGCCAGAAGGCTCAAAGACTATTCGACTTTGTTCCTTTCCCTTGGGGAAAACATATTGAGAGCTTAAGGGGAGACGCATATAGCTCCAAGGTATCTCTAGACTGTAATTTAAACAATTTTTTTTATGTTGCATACCCTGTATGGTAAGTAATGTTTTCCTTTGTTTTATGTCACCCCTTGAAGTGCCCAGCTACCAATGCCTATTTAACAATAGCTGATAGCTGATAAACACTGAAAATGTGAGAGTTTAGCATCAACATTAACCCCACTTCCAGACTCCAGATTTTTGGCAGAATTACACAAAACCTATCCGAAACTGATCAGTAAGCTGCTGGTATTTTACTATTTTGTCACATTGCCCCTGATTCATCACAATCCCATTGCATCCCCAGACCCCTCTTCTCCTTGGTCATTTCCAAAAAGTCCCATTGCATTTCCAGACCCCTCTTCTCCTTGGTCATTTCCAAAAAGTTCTATTGCATTTCCAGACCCCTCTTCTCCTTGGTCATTTCCAAAAAGTCCTATTGCATTTCCAGACCCCTCTTCTCCTCGTTCCTTTCCGAACTATCCCATTGCATTCCCAGACCCATCTTCTCCTTGGTCCTTTCCGAACAATCCCATTGCATCCCCAGAGCCCTCTTCTCCTTGGTCCTTTCCGAACAATCCCATTGCATCCCCAGACCCCCCTTCTCCTTGGTCATTTCCAAACAGTCCCAATGCTTTTCCAGACCCATCTTCAACTTGTTCATTTCCAATGAGTCCCATTACATTACCAGAATCCTCTTCTCCTTGGTCATTTACAATAAATCTTTTTGCATTTCCAGACCCCTCTTCTCCTCGGTATTTTCCGAACACTTCCATTGCATCTCCAGAACCATGTTCCTCATCTACGTCTTCAGTAATATATACTGGTAAAAAAAGACATTTATTTGGAATAATTATTCTGCTATATGCACGTGCCACATAATAAAAAGTATATTTCAGGCTTCACTACACTGTCATAGTCCACAGCTACATCCCTGACAAACACCTGGTACATTTAAGTATTGAAACACATGTAAACTGCCCTCTTTATTGCAGTTCTGAATCTAAGTGTATGCAAAAGTATGTCAATCCACATGAAAATAGGTTTTCAGAAGTTAATATCTGAGTAGTGTCATTGGTGGAGTGTGGTAAAGGTGGGTGAAATCACTGTATAGTTTTGGTGAACAGTATCAGGATTTTCATGAGGATTTTTTTCCTTAATACAGGTTTACTTTAATTCTATTGGTACTCAAAACTTCTAAATGATGGGATGAATGAAAATGAGAGTTTTTTTTTTATAAACTTTTGTGATTTTGGCACGTTGCATTAAATTAAAGTGGATTCCTAAATATGCAATAGGCTAGGCTAACATTTTTTCTGCTGCAAAGCATTGCGTTAATGAATGTTTTTTTTAGCATTACCATGCATTGTAATTAATAAAATGAAAAGGCTGGAAATGCAACACATTGATTTTTCCAATGCTTTGCTTTACAGAGCCATGCAGTGCACTGTACTCCTTGTGGGTTAAGCTGCATTGCCCTAGTGCAATAAAGTGATATTTTACACAACAGCAGCAAGCCAAAAGGTCCAGCCAAAAGGTCCCCTAAGGGTATAAAATGTTGTCTCCCATTTAGGAGATTTCCTTTTGGCAAAGTTGTTTCTGGGCCTAACAAGCAACAAAAAACTATTTCTACATTCTTCATTCAAGTGGGAGGCGGCTTGAACCTTAATCGATTCAGTATACCTGCCAATATCCACTCTGGTCAAATACATTTAAACATACAACTTACCAGTATTTAATAAGGTGCACTCATGGTTACACATGATGGGACTCATCGTGGGGGTCACTGTAAAGCAAGAACAGAATATTAGTCATTTGTCGCTCCATAAAACGAACCTTTCAGCACAAATGTGACTTCCTTTCTTGGAGTTTAAAATCAGGAGGTGGCAGCTGACTTTAAAAACCCAGAGCAGTGGTGAAGCAATGGTTTAGAGGATAACCTTGAGGTTGAGCATGTACATATGCTTATTATCAACACAAAGGTAAAGACGAGTACTAATTTTTTTCAGGGAGAGATAAAACTCTGCTTTCTTGATTACAAATATTTGAAGAATGTGAATACCAAATTCATATTCCTGACTGTGATAAGCATGCATAATTTTGCCAAAAAGGACCAAACAAAAAAAAAAGAATCATTTGCTACCATACACATTTCTGCCATGGTTATCAACAATCAAAAAGATGATATAGGGTCTGAACCTTCCCTTATCTATCCAAAGGTAAATTCTTTGCCTTTACATTCATTTTTTGGCCCCTTTTCAAAGTTCTGGTTGCATTCCGCATGGTAAGTTGCTCCAAAGTGCTTATCGAACTGCTGCAAACTACACCACAGGTAACTGGTTTGCACATGCCGCTGTTGTGTTTGTAGTTGCAATGCGGCAAATTATCACCTGCAGGAATGGCACTGCATCCCCACTGGACACAATAGCAGCTATGTGCAAACCATTGCACAAAACGGTTCCAAACCAAATGCTCCCATTTGTTGGGATGGTAGTGGTTAGAAGCGAGGATAAGCCTCCAGTACAAGTCTGCATTCAACTGAAAGCCTTAAATGGACCTAATATCAGTGGTTACCAGTTTGAATCATACATTTTCTAGTAAATCACAAGCCACGTGTGAACCTAACTAATCTGCATTTCATAGTTATTATTGCAGTTTACCATGCCTTATAAATGCTAACTGCGCTAGTAACCATCAGTTCAGAATCAGACATCAGATTATGTGTTTACATGGGGTCCCTGTTAAACCTCAACATATTTAAAAATCCACATTTAGATGTATGAGTGTAAGACTATGTACACACTCAATTGTTGTCATTAGAAATGATCTTTCAGGATCGTTTCCAGCAACAAGCGACAGAAAGATGAATGAAAGAGCGCAGTACATACAGCACTCTTGGAGAGTTGGATGGGGGAGAACGAGCGAATGCATTCTCCTCCCTTCATTTCTATTGCAGTCATTCACTGCCTGTTGTTTATGATCCATCAGGACGGATCCATGAACGATGTTGGATGACTACTGTACAAATGTCAGATTCTCGCCCGAGCCCAACAGCTCTTATCGGGTGCGAATTATCCAAAGTGTGTGCATAGCCTAAGGGATATTGTCAGTAATACAAAACAAGCCCAAAACTCAGCCATGTAAAAAGAATGTATATTTCACTACCCCTATTGCTACAATTCTCAGAGTAGTAAGTTTTTATATATAAGAAACAGAAAAAAGTGAAAGTTAAAATCATAAAGATGGAGGGGAAAATTTTCACCTTTCAGCTTACTGCACTGAAAAACCTTCACAGATTAGATTAAACAAAAGTAGATTTACCTGGCAAAGACTGAACTTGATGCATCCAGCACAAGGAGATGAGAATAAGAGCTTTCATGTTGACTGGTACTGGTACTGAATACAATGAGGAGTGTAAGGGACTGAGGAGATGAGGCTGTTTATAAAGGACTGAGAACCTCTACATTGTTTTGCCAGGTTTATACTAAACAATAAATTTAGTCCTAATCCCTATTACTTACATTCAGAAATTGAAGCAGTTACAGTGTAGAAGTGTAGTACTATCTAATCTTTTTAGTTGCAAAAGTAAATTGGATTAGCTTAAAGTAAAAAAAAAATCAAAGTTTTATAATACGTGTATCTCAGGTAAAAGTAAAAGATAAACTTTAAATGTATACCTGGAGCACAGAACTTGTCAGAACTTTAGCTTTTTACCCAGGCAAGGTTACATTGCACAATGCTTACAGTCTCTTACATACAAAATGATTGATGTAAAAATGATAGTTTTAGGCATATCTATTCCTGTTTGGCTGACCCAAATTCTGGACCCACGGACACTACCCTCTTTGAATGTTTATTTATTGGTATAGAGCTTTCATACATATACATACTGGATGGCCACTCCGCAATGCTGGGGAAATTGGCCTTGTGCTAAAGTGAAAGCTTATGTGACTTCACCTAAAAATATTGCTAAGACCTAATAATTTCTAGGCATATTTCTGAGCCATCACATACTAAAGCTCAATCCAGTGAAAGTGTCAATGGGAGGACTAGCATCAAGTAATGGCTTTATTTTGGTTTCAATAAGTTTTTATTGATTTTTATTTACATATAAACAATAAACAAACAAAAAAATAAAATAAAAATTGTAGTAGTAAAATGTTGTATACAAAATTCAGGAACATACAGACATATAAAACATGAAAAGACAGCATATTTACATATATCAAGACCATTTTGCAGGCTGTAATTGGCTTAAGACAACAAGATCAAATCCTGAGCTTCCCCTGAGTATAGCACACAAAATTCAAGCCTTAAAAAACTATATATCATCCTTAGACATAAACACCAACACAAGATATGAACAACATAAATAGAAGGGAGTAGGGAAAGGGGAGGCAGGTTGCCCAGATAACTAATGTCATTTACTGGAATCATACTACATTGATAGACCTATAGTTATATATAGACAGCAATGATCGGTCCCAGCCCATAGGCATATAGTATTCAAACCATGGGGACCATATCTTCTGAAATTTGGGTACGGAGTTGGTTAGTAAAGCCTTCATCTTCTCATCCAGCTCAAGTGACATGCCCAAGTCGGTTTCCCAGTGGGTCACATTAGAGGGTGTGAATGTAATTTTCTATACCAAGTCACTTTAAATGGCGGAAAGGACCCCTTTCTCATGGGGATCTTGTACACATAACCATTCAAACCAGGTCAAATTAAATGGTCTAGAGGATCTCCCCAGCCTGGTTTGGGAAAAGTGCCTAATTTGTAGATAATGAAAGAATTCTGTAGAAAGAGCTTCATGGTTATTGCAAAACACAATAAAGGAAAGTATCCCAAAAGGATTGATAAAATGGTGAAGCCTATAAAGATCCTTTGCCACCCACCAATTGAATTGTCTTGATTCTTCCAATCCAGATATCCACTGGGATCCATTGTAATGCCTCCACTGAAACAGGCGCAGTTGCTCCAGCCTCCAACGATACCCATTGACGGGGTCACTCCTGGACATAATACGCTAAAAGACGTGCCACTTGTGCAGCATTGTAATATGAAAGACCCTCCACACCGCCGCCAGAAGAGAGTATGCCTAGGAACCCGCAGATGCCTGGAGCCCCATATAAACTCCAATAGTTGTCTTAGTTGTATAATGTGTGCAGGTATAACCCAACTGGTAAAACCTGTATAGGGCATAGGAATTTAGGTAACCATGACATTTTCACGAATGCTATGTGCCCTAGCCATAAGATTTGGTACCATTTCCAGGATTCTACCAGTCCAGTAAGATGTCTCACTAGATCTGGGATGTTGGTGGAATACAGGGAGTTGTATGATGGCGAGATATAGATTCCCAGGTAACTAAGCCGTCTCGACTCCTATTGAAATGAAAGGACTCCTTTATAGCTACCACAGATTCTTGTGGCAATGTGATATTAAGTGCTTTACATTTAGTGCTATTTAGCTGAAGCCCAGAGAACAACTGAAATTCTTGCAGAACATCCATCAGTTTAGGCAGGGATACCAGGGGGCTGGTCAGACTGAGGAGAATGTCAACTTCAAAAAGACAAACTTTATGTTGTTTGTCATTCACCTCGAATATCAGCGTGTTTCTGAATGGCTATTGCCAAAGGTTCCATTACCAGAGCAAAAAGCAGCGGCGAAAACGGACAGCCCTGCCTGGTACCCCTGCCTTTGGGAAACTACGAAGAACGGTAGCCCATGTACTGAATAAAAGCTTTAGGGGAGGCATAAAGAGAGGTTACCATGCACAAACATTAGGGCCGAAACCCTATTTTCCAGCAGTTCAATGCTTTACGAATGTCTAAACTAAGAAGAAACACCGGGGTATTTGTCGTCCTGGCCTCATGGATTAAATGTAACAACCTGCGGATTCCCCAGCTTGCCGATTGGGAAAAAAAACAGTTTGGTAGTAGAAACAATTACATCAATTCCCCTGCTCAACCAGGCCACCAACATTGCTGCCAAGACCTTAGCATTCAGATTGAGAAGAGAAATCGGCCTGTAATTGGACCAAGCTGTAGTATCAGTGGAGGGTTTTGGTAGCATACAAATAGATGCATCAAGGGTAATATTGTCAAGGCCTCCTTCCTGAAGAATAGCATTAAACACATCGACCAAATGAAGTCCTAACACATGCTGATACTTTTTAGAGTATGTTGCCATGAACCCATCAGGTCCTGGACGTTTGTTAGGTTTAAACCTCTTAATAGCCTGGGTTACTTCCAGCAAAGTAATGGGGGCTTCCATGGTCTCCTGTAAAGATGCAGGGATTGTAGGCAAGGGTATATGCTCAAAAAAATCTATCCATAGCTGCCCTATCAAAAGATTGAGGTGCCTGGCATAGTTTGCTCAAGTGCGGGTGAAATTCCTGCAACATATGTACAGGATTACTAGTGAGAATTTATTTTTAAGTGTTTATGATATGTTCTCCTTGCTTGACATATTTCTATGATTTCTTGAAGGATATCTGTCATTAAAAAAAGAAGCTAGATTAATTGTCTAGATAAATGTTATAAATTGAATGTTCAATTCAAAGTGAATATAGCTATTTTGTATCTTTTTACTGATTTCATCATTGCCATCTTGAGCAACCGCCTGCAGTTTCCAAATAGAGATTGGGATCAAGACCTATTGTAGGTAGCTATTCTGAATATAAAAAGTTTAATCTGTTGTTTAATCCTACAGTAGACAGGGCTGGACTGGAACTATCTGTACTTCAAGGGCAATGGCTTGGGTTGCCATACTCCAAATTTGTACAGGGATTGCAACAATGAGGAATTAGAGTAACTGTTACTGTAAGTAAGCAACATGATATCTAAGTAGATATGTGTTAAGATGTGTGTAAAGTGTGTTTTTAGATTTGTTAGAGCTCAAATAAAGCTCCGGGCCTTTGATGAGCTCCTAGGGACAGTTTAAGATGATGTTGTTTGAAGTATTGTTGGACAATCTGTTGGGGTTGTTTACGGTACAATGCCGCAGTATGGAGGGATGTACCATATTTTTCACCCTATAAGACGCTTCGGAATATAAGACGCACCCAATTTTAAAGGAGGAAAATCTAGAAAAAAAGATTCTGAAAGATTATTCCCCTTCTGATCACTCATGTGCCATTCATACTGGTATTCCCCTTCTGATCACTCATGTGCCATTCAAATTCCCTTTCTGATCACTCTATGCCTTTCAAAATTCCTTTCTGATCACTCTGTCATTCAAATTCCCCTTCTGATCACTCTGTGCTTTTTTTCCACTGTACGGCAGTAGGACAGGGAACAGCAGGTGGCGCTGTGCCGGCTTCTTTCACTCTGCTTTACGGACAGGAGAAGACACGTGCTGCTGCCAGAGAGAAGAGGAGACAAACGCTGCTGCAGCCAGAGACACACGCAGGATCGGGTATCGGGTGAGTATATTATTTTAGTTATTTTATCACACCTTTGTCGTATAGGACGCACTAACTTTCCCCCCCCCAGTTTTGGGGAAGAAAAAGTGCGTCTTATACTGCAAAAAATACGGTATGTATTTATTTGCGAGTATGTTGTGGCAGATTGTAATGTAGTGTGTTATGCGCTGCGTCGCAATTCCATATATGATTGCACCCTGACTGTATTGTTTCTGATATTGTGATTAATAAAATCTTTTATTCAATCAATAAAAAAAAATGATGTCTAAGTAGATGTGCGCCAGCCCTAAAATTCCTGCCACACCAGTGTAAATCTGGTCTTGACCATAAAACACTCAGATCTTGGCATAAATGGCATTTGCTTAAAACTATTGGCCTTGCCAGTTTAAATGGTGTTGCCCTATAATTTCTTCTTACAGCACTATTTAACAAAAGAGTCTAGGGTAAATTGTTTAGGGATCACTATTTCTAAGATATATATTACAGCATAAAGTGTTTTCAATTAAACTGTTTGTTATTTCTATGGATGTGTTATAATTACCACCACATAATACTAAAAAAAAATGTGAATATTTGTTGATAATAACTATTGAGCATCATTTTATATAAAAACAAAATGTTGCATAAAACATTTTGGATTTAGTTTTCCTTAAATTACAAATTATAGCTAAATCTCAGCTAATCTATAAGGTAAATTGAACTAGGCACATTCACACATTCTTTTTTGGAATTGAATGTATTGAGAAATCCATAGATCTGAGATATATACTACTTTTACAAAAATATGTGAGACTCATAAAAGGTGGGCAAATAAAAACAAAGAGAATAATAAAACCAAAAAGACATAAATAAAAAGTTAGATCCCAAACTCTGCTCTTCCAGTATGTTATATGGTTATTTATTTGCCATTGCACATGACCCTCGTAATGAGGACATCTTAGTTTTTTATGTTTGCAAATCAGCTTATCTGGGGAAATGTGAGGCTAAAAAATTTGGCATGGGAGTTTAAACGAATACTTGCACAAAATTGCAGTCTGTCCATACAATGTATATGTTGCAAGGAAAAAAATTATATATTTTGACCCTTTTTATGTATTTTGAAATTATTGGTATGTATTTGGGCCTCATCTCACCAATATCTGCCTGGATATGATAGCTGGTGGACTACAAACTCAGTTATATAATGGCAGGACTTTGTAATAAACAGTTGGTGTGATGTTTTCATTGCCTCTCACATGACGGACGTTCAGTATGGTTGCCAAATATCCTCATTGTCTAGATTTAGGTGTACACAGCAATCTATAATTAGTCAACCGTGTGTTAATTCTAAGCTAAGGTCTTAGCTATGTAGAGATATGGTTTCAAGTATTTCACCCAAAACTTTTTGTATCTGGTACATTTTGAATATTTAAACCTTTTCAAATTTTCCTATATCTCTTAGGGACCCGGCAGGTAAACTCTTTGTTCAAGTTTTTGACTTTGTATTTTAGCTGGTACCATTATGAGTGTTTGACAATCTTCAATATGAATTTCCATTTCTAGAATACAAAATGGTTAAACAATACAAAGTAGAGTAAATCATTCTACAGCCCAAAGCTTAAATGGCTATGGGACCTTAATAATTAAAAAGAAAACTTTAGGCCTCTTAACCTATGTGATACTAGTCCTAAGCTTTTTACCTTTGTATACAACAAAGGGTCTAAGTTGTTAATACTCCAAAAAATGGAGCATATTTCATGGGAGATCCTGGGTAAGCAAATCTGGAGTGGACTTCTTAACCATTTTCTAATCCAGGTTTGCTGGATCACCACGGTTCAGCCATGATAGTCTATCTTCACCAATCATGGCGAGTCCCAAAATATAAAGCTAACCCCTGGTGACAGAGGAATAATATTGCTCACTATTGGTTACTAACTGACTAATATACTAAGCCAAGGAGAACCTGTCTAAACATGTATTCCTGGGACTTTCTATTGCTGATACTTAAATTTTTCATTGTTCAAAATAATAAAGTAAAAACGAAAACTGAAATTGGAGTGAGAATAAAACAAAATGCAAATATTTAGTCAAAGCTGAGAAACATTTGCAAAACATGAGAAGTGAATTTTTTCTGCATCAATGAATTTAGGTGCACCAAGTTGCCCCTACTATGGATCTTTGAAGCTGGAATTTTTTCTCATTTGTTTTTTTTTCTTCTGTCTTTATCCAAGAGAAATAAAGAATTAGAAGATTATACTGTTTGGTTAAATAATTATATATTTTTTAATATTGTTGGTAAAAACTTAGTGCTGTGAAGTCTGAGCTATTTTATTTAGTTCCATAGTAAGCAATACATCATTAAATTTCTAATGGAATAGTATACAAATAAATCTTCCTTTTCTGGACAGTATAATGTAATTACACCCTGTTGATATGACAATGAATGGTAGCACCGACTGATTGCATATGAAAGAGTGTGCAAGGTAATGAACTTTACATATGATTAGGTGTGAAACTGACACATTATTATGTGCATAAGGTATCATCCAAACCAATCTTTACACATAGACATACAGTCTCAAGCAATTTGGGGTTTTGTCTCCTCATGACCCTTCTTTGTTTAAGTCAGGAGACAAAGTAAATTCTAACTAAACCTTGTCACTGATAAGTCAAAATCAAAGGTGTCTGCAGGATTCCCTACCCCCATTCCATAGAATTACCCCCAACCCATGTTACATAGGGCAACCTTTTATATTCCCATAGCCAAAAAAACCCTTCTAGAGTTTAGATAAAATAAACTGAATTGGCTAAAGATATTCTAATTTCTATGGTGCCCCAAACACAACAGAGGCGGGATTAAGCCAAATAATTCAACCTAATTTGAACGTTTTTTGGGATAGCTGTTAAACTAGTCATTCTTTGTATCAAGGCAATTGGATGAAACTGAACTTGATAAAAATGTCGATTCACTTAGAAATCATTTAAAATATTAACAAATATATTTAAGCTTGATTTTTAAATTGAATGTTCACTGAAATTTATTTGGAAAAGTATTTTTGATTTTAGATAATGTATTTAAAGTCATAAAAACATTTTTAATCTTGATTGATTATTCAGGAATATACAATGGTGAAAAATTAGTAATACTAATCGAGTTTCAAACAGATCAAAAGTGGATGGTACATTGAATAGTTGTAGTGGATTGCAAGGATTGATTGAAATTGGGCATAATTATTATAAAATCATTTGAAAATAGCTTTGAGAAAACAATTGCAAGGTATATGCCTGGAGTTACTTGCCACAGCCTAGACTCCCTTCACCCATGTGGCTTTAAATCTGTGTACTACCACCTCTATTGTCTTTCCCAATAGTTCAGTCGGGGTGCTGATATTTTATAGGTACTTACATGTGACTGTCGTCAGTAGGGATAAGCGAGTGAGATTTTTAAGTTCGATCTTGTGGCGAATCGAACATGTAAGCGAGAACGGCCTAGTAATTCGCTGAGAGTTCATGTTCGCAGGCGTCAATGGAGAATCTCCATTAAGAGGTCATATGAGTTCAGCTGTGACCGTCCAGGTTCCCACGCTTCCCGGGCTGTAATTCTCATTGATAAGTACAGCCCAGGGACTGTGCATTTGCAAAATCGGTTTGCCAAAATTTACAGAACTTGTTGGAAGTTTGAGGAAAATTTTGCGAAACTGTCAGAGGCATTCTCGCTCGTCCCTAGTTGTCAGGTAAGACCTAATTATTCAAGATGGGGCCTGGGGCCCACTATGTGGCCATTTGAGGTTTATTGTGAAGATCTCAGATTTCATGCTAACAAGATTTTGTTTTAGAACTCAAGCCAATTGAGGGAAAACAATCCTTTGATTAGTTCTAGTCACTAAATTTTAAACTAAATTTTTTTTTTGTTTTTTTTACTAAACTTTTTTTTCTAAGCTGTCCATTGCTTTTTTGTTGGATTTTTTCATGATCTTTTGTAATTGATATCTCAAATGTGGCACAAGTAATTTTAAAAATAGGCTGTAGGGAACAAAAATGTAGAACCACTGATCTGAAAAGCTGGTTGTAGTAGCAGTGACCTCCAGCAAACAACTATAGTATGTCCACAGTTTCACACAAGCTCTTGTAACATCTTCTAGTCTCTGGGGGCTTTCTATGGCTTTATTCATTTTATTTGCAATATTATATTTGTCTCTATAGCAATGTCAAGGTCTGCACTTAAAGTGCTAATAATGTTCAAATAAAAAAATCAAACTTATTTTTACTTCTGTAGATCCCAGGATCCCTCCGGAGCTGTCCTTGATTAAGTCCTGTACTGTCCTGGTTTCTTCCTTTGTCCCAATGTGTAGGAAGCACCGGGTGCCGCCATCTTCTGCCTATGTCACTGGATCTCACACTGCACTGGCTTGAAATCAGGCGACTTACATGGCTGTATTTGTTAATAAAAAGTGCTGTGGCAGTAAAGACAGAAGGAGAGGGGCTTTACCTTTTCCTAAAATGCATTTATAGAAAAAAAAACACATTTTTCTTTATATAGAACGTAAAAATTGTGGTGCTATCATCATATAAAAGAGCCTATAGTGCAACTCTACACTCTAATAATGAAAAGCAATAAAAAATTAATATGCAGTTTTGAAATTCAATTTCAGTTCCATATTGATTAAATATGACCCAAAAACAATGGCCTATAGTTAAACAGTTCTAACACATCCAATGATTTTGATATTCAGGACAGCAGTTGTACTTTAATTGTGAGAGTAGCTTTATTATTTAGTATTACAAATCAGAAGGGGATTTAGGATAATTTGGTAATTGGAAATGTGGAAATTGTGTATTGAAATTTTGCACTGTAAAATTTACAATGCCTAAAATTGTATGAAGAGCTAAATAGTCAGATATACATAAATAAACTTCTAAAGACCATTATATACATCATGTACCATCTTCTTTTGTGATTCTTGTTACCATATATGCAAAATAGATTCTGTTTGCAACAAATAAATGAACTCAATTTAGAATATTGCTTAATGTCAGATTCACTGCGATCAGGGCTATCTTTGTAAACTAATCATGTACCAGTTATTTAAAGATCGCTTGACAATATAAAGTTTAACACAAAACCACTGAGCAATCATAAACAGGTGAATAAAGTTCTTGTTGGTATATCCAGAATTTCTTCCCCTATGCTGGAAAATGTCCATGGTTACGCAACAGTCACTCAGTAAAGGAAATGATCTTTTACTACACAAAAGTTTTGCTCACGAAGACAAAGCTTTGGTGGGACCCAGTTTTATTGCTGTATCAAGGAGTCAGTTTGTCTAAAGGTAACCTGATCATCTCTATACATGTAGAAATCATGCCACACGGTAACACTGGGTATTTCATGATTTAAAAAATTATGCCCTTTTGCCATTTTTACTAGTAGATTGTGGATTATGTTGGGGGGAATCTTTCAAAGAGGTCTTCAATCAAAACCAAATATAGTCCAGGACCGTGCATGCGTGGGGAGCTGTGTGTCACTCAAAGGGGAAGAAACTTCCGCCAGAATGAGATCATGATGCCATAAACCGCCCACTCTACCATCGCAGGTCTGAGCCTGCAATGAGAGAGTGGGCGGGTTGTGTCCAGAAAGACAACCCCCACCCCTTGCAATGCATACCGGAGACATAGACTTCTCCTGACCTCGCTGGGGGGTGCACCTGTCTAAGCCGTGGCCCACCTGTCAGAGCGCGAGCCAGGGACTGTGGGTTGGGGACCCCTGCTATAAAGCCTCTTTCTTAATGCTTCTTTTAAATAATTTCACTTAGTTATACCTAGCTTACTTGCCTACTCACTGCATAACTATTTACTCGCATACTCACTGTTTATTGGGAGAAAGTAATATCACTGGATGCAGAGAGATAATAGCAGGCACCTTAAAATGCTTGCTGTTAATCAGGACTTTTACTTTCAATGCTTATTATGGCTGACAGAGTAACTGGAAGTATCAGATGGACATATAGACCCTGATTTATTAAAGCTCTCAAAGGCTGGAGAGGATACACTTTCATCAGTAAAGCTGGGTGATCCAGCAAACCTAAAATGGATTCCCTAAATGTTATTAGCTGTATGTTAGTAAATGTTTTCAATCCTGGACCAGATCCTGGTCCCTATAATTGTATGTTTACCTATGGAGTTTTTCATGTCAATTTGGGCAGAGCAATAAGTCCTGAATAACCTGATATTTGGTTCACTGTGCTATTGCATTATTGCACTAAAGTCCATAGATAAACATACAAATATAGGGATGCCAACCTTTTGTATATAGATTTAACCCTACGCGTTACGCCAGAAACGTTGTCTTCCTCAGGGGTAAGTAAGGGCTTGCAAAGTGTAAGATATACTTAAGGAGATTACCACCCAGAGATAGTAACAGCAAAAACTGCCTTTAAATGCAGCATAGTGCATGACTAACAGATATATGCAGCAATAGGAGGCAGCATACGTCTGTTTGATGGTTCAGAGGTTGATGTTGATGTTCATGTCAATTTGGGCATAGCAATAAATCCAGAATAACCTGATAATAGAATACACACTGTCTAGTGCCACCTAGTGGTCAATATACTATTGTATTATTGTATCTGCTCACTATTGTACATTATGTATGTTTATATTAGTCTTACAAATAATTGGAATGCCTATACATTTATTGTCATTACTGTGTTCCATCCATGTGACCTGTCCTTTATATTGGTCGATGGCAGGACCATTGTCAGTACTGCTATCAAATCATTTTTGTCCTTGATCCTGTTAAAGTAAGATTAGTATTTTCTCCAGATCTTTGTTTTTGGGTTTCTTTTATAGAGTTACCATTTATTGATATTATGATCCTTGATCATTTCCAAGCAGTCCCATTGCATCTCTAACATTTTCTTCTCTTGGTCCTTTCCAATAAGTCATAAGAACCATGTTCTGAATTCTTCAAAGACTTCAAAATTTCATTGGTAGCCAAATTTATCCTAGTAAAAAAATTGTGTGTGTGTGTGTTGTCGTCTATGTCTAATTATCATTATAAAACAAATCCCAAATCTGTTGGTATACATTCATACATTGTGCATTTCATTTTCATTTTCCCACACAGGTCACATCTCAATGGAAAACTTGCTGCAAAGGATAGACACACTGCAAAGCACACTTGAAAAAATGTCAGAGGCACTGCGGGCTGCAACTAGGGAGCTGATGGCTCTCAAAAGAGAGGTGCAGCAAGGACACTAAATGAAAATATCCATGTTCAGGGTGAACCTCTTTTGTTAATTAAGTTTGTACATACTTTAGTTGGCTTTCTATTTATTTTATGTTTTTTTTCTTATATGTTGTTAATAAAAGTTTGGTACTTTGTTAAAATTTGCATTGTATTAATCATTAATGGTTGACAGCCAGGTCACTTGACACTTTGACACTGAGGAACAGAACAGCGCTGTAGGTAACACAGAAAAGGAAGAATAGAGAACTGCGCTGGAAAGTGACGCAGAAAGGGAAGGACAGAGAACAGCGCTGGACAGTGAAAAAAATGATCAATTATAAATTTACACACAAACATTAAATAAATATACATATATATATATTATTATACAGTATTTATATAGCACCATCATATTACGCAGCGCTGTACAAAGTCCATAGTCGTGTCACTAACTGTCCCTCAAAGGAGCTCAAAATCTAATGTCCCTACCATAGTCATATGTGATTAATGTAGTCTAAGGTCAATTGTTAGGGAGAAGCCAATTAACCTAGCTGCATGTTTTTGGGATGTGGGAGGAAACCGGAGTACCTGGAGGAAACCCACGCAGACATGGGGAGAACCTGTAAACTCCACGCAGATAATGTCCTGGCTGGGGATCGAACCTGGGACCTATATGTACAAACATACTTTAGTTGGCTATATGTATGTACAAACATATTTAACAAAAGAGGTTCATCCTGAACATGGATATTTTCATTTAGTGTCCTTGCAGCACCTCTCTTTTGAGAGCCATCGGCTCCCTAGTTGTAGCCCTCAGTGCCTCTGCGTTCGCATGTGTAGCACAGTCAACGATCACTGCACAGCCTTACTCACTATATATATATATATATATATATATATATATATATATAAATATATATATATAGATAGATATATAGTGAACAATCCTTGCCCAAACAGATCTGTCAAGATGGTCGTTCAGTTTCAGCGGTTCATCGTTGTCGTTGTGCACTTTTTTTGTTCATGATTTTAGAACAATTGGTTGCTAATCATTTGTTTCCAACTACAAATATTGCACGTGTGTACATAGCTTTAGTTAGGATAGTTAATCTAATCTTTTTTGCATAAGGAAGATTGTCTGTTCATTCCACAGCAATTTATCAGGTTTAGCGGTGTTTTGAATGTAAAAAAATTGGGTTTTAGATTGGAGGAGAGAAACTGATCAGTAAGTTGCTATTATTTCACTATTTTGTCATTGATTAAGACAAGGTTATGGCAATAACCTAATAATTTGACTGCAGTAAATAAAAGTAAATTGTTATAAGAGTTTAAATTTTCCCTTGATTGGCTAACTTGGGTTTTTGAAAAACTTACGTAAAACTCCATTTAGTTTTGTACCAGGGAAGACTTTACATATATGGATTCCAACTATGGGCCTGATTTATTAAAGCTCTCCAAGATTAGAGAGGATACACTTTCATGGGTGATACAGAAAATGAAATGGAATGGATTTCCCAAGGGTCATTTGCTATTTGTTAGCAAATGTTTTCAGTCATGGATCAGATCCATTCCAGTTTTGCTGGATCACCCAGTTTCACCAATGAAAGTATATCCTCTCCAATCTTGGAGAGCTTTAACAAATCAGACCCTATGTATTTTCTACTTACTCTGTAAATGGAAAGTAAAACCAGACCAGCTTGCTGCTATGAAAATCCATCCCATATTAGATTTAACAAAAATAGATTTACCTGGCAAAGACAGAACTTGATGCATCCAGAACAGGGTGATGAGAAGAACAGCCTTCATGTTTACTGGCGGCTGTGAATAAAGTAAGGATGACTGGTGCTTGTAAATACAATGAGGAGTGAGAGGGACTAAAGAACAATAAAGTCTCCTCCCTTTCATGAAGGGTGCTACAAGTATGCTACTATAGGACTGTATAATTTCAAAAAATTACATTGAATTATATAATTCTTGTATACTTTTAATATACAGAGTGAAAAAAAAACTCTTTCTCTCTCTTCTGTATTCTTTATGCACAAACCAATCTATTATTTGTACTATTCAGGGGTTGGCTCCAGGATCAAGACTGATTACCAATTCACAACAAATACCAATAAGCTATACCCGACAAGTGACATCAGAGGACCGCTATGCACATCTCAGATTTTCGTCTAAGATGAGCATACCTGTTCGTCTCAGACGATCATCTGACATGTGTATGACGATTACTGCAGAATACAAAAATACTTTTGATCTTTGTGCACATATGCAGAAGCAAAAACAAAATAATAACGCGACCAACTCTAAAGGTTGAGTACTCTATTCCATAACTAATACTCCTGATACATATTAACTTTGGTTACTTCATGTAATTTTCCCTTGTGTTTACATCAGCCTTGATCAAACTTTTTACATCAGATAAACTCTTGAGATAAATTTAGGAAAGCTCAGGAAACCCCTTAAAAAATAAATGAGGCTTGATGGGGAAAATGTCCCAGTTATGGTTATCACAAGGAAAGAATGCATAAATGTTAGTCAAGATGCCACCTCCCAAGACACATTGACAAACCTTAACACTAGTGTCACCCTACTGGCTGTGCCAAATGGGATTGGACCCATACTCGGCAGTCAGCCAAAACTCAAAAAAAACAAAAACAACCACTAGAGGATAAATGGTTTACATGTTCTAATACATATAATTTGATTCAAGTAATATATATATTTCTCTCTTTGTATTGATGTTGTTCGCATTCATTTCCTTTTTGGTGACACTGTATGTACTGTGACTTAGCGGAAGAAACTCTGTATTAGAGACCCAGATTGCAGTAAAAATTCTAAGAAGGAGTCTAACCCTTCTTCATTATATTAAAACCTAAAAACAAAAAAGGTTTAGATTGAAGATTCACTTAAAATACCATCTCTGACCAAAATGTTTTAGATTGTTTTTGATAGACAGTGGAAAGTTTAGAGAGGGTTTGTCAGGGTTTTTCCAAACTTTTCCTAATGAGAGTTCCCTCTCACTTCCTGTCAAGGCAGAAAGGAGTGAAAAGACAGAAAAAAACAGACATAAATTTAAAATAATAATCCAAAGAAATAAAAAAAATCATTTGGCTGTATATATGCTGTAAATAAAAAATAAAACCCTTTCGATTGAAGAATATAACAATTTGCCGGTAATAAATATTACTGCTTTAATAAGCAACCTTAGTTTTGATCCCTTGTAAATAATTATTGTCAATAATGAGAAAAATACATTTATTTTTATTAGCAAACACATTATACAATGAACATTGAAAAAAGTCCACATTCACATTTCATAGTTTAATGTTGATACATATTTTGATATTAATCTTACAAACAAATGAAAAACTAATACGTTTTTTGTCATTACTAGGTTCCATCACTGCGTCTCCCGACCCCTCTCCCCTTTGGTCTTGTCCAATCAGTCCCATTTTGTCTCCAGACCCCTCTCTCCTTTGGTCTTGTCCACTCAGTCCCATTTTGTCTCCAGACCCCTCTCTCCTTTGGTCTTGTCCAAACAGTCCCATTACATCTCCAGAACCATGTTCCTGAATCAGGTCTTCAATGACATAGCCTAGTAAAAAAAAGGTATTATTTATCATTATCATTTCGGATACATATTCTTTTAAATGTACATGTGACATCATTAAATGCATACGGCTTTTACTACACTGTCATGATCCACATGATCCAATCAGAGGCTTGTCAAATACCTGGTACATTTAAGTATCCGTATCAATTTAAACTGCCAACTAGGGTCATTAGTGGAGTGTGGTAAAAGGTAAGTGAAATCACTGTATGGTGTTGGTGAGCAGTCAAGTTTTTTTTACTTATTTTTTCATACAGACTTATGTGGTGCTCAAAACTTTGCTAAATGATAGGGATGAATGAATGAAATGAGAGTGTTTAAAAAATGTTGTAATTTGGCACAATAAGATAAATCAAAGGTTTAGTATGCAATAGGCATTGAGGCTTTGTTAACATTTCTCTGCTGCAAGGCATTTTATTAATGATTGCTTTTTGAGCATTACTTTGCATTGTATTTAATAAAATAAAAGGCCTGGCAATGCACCAGTCTACTGGATTATTTTTCCAATGCAGTTCATCACAGCGCCATGTGGTACAAGGTGCTTCATGTGTTGCCCTAGAGCATTAGGGTGCCGTTCGGCACATGTTAATGTAACACACAACAGCCTCAAGTGTGAACCGAGCCAAAACGTCTTCTAATGGTTATAGTAGCTTTTATTCTGGTCCATTTCTTGTCCCAAAATATAAAAGCTTCCAATAAGCCTCATCTTCCAGGAAAAAAAAAACAGGCATTGAAAAGGTCAAATACAACATAATGTAAATGTAAAGCTTAAGGATGTCGATAACAAATACAGAAATGAATAATAAAATCTGCTAAAAACATTAACCCCCCTGGCAATATAAATATAAGGTATTTTAAATGTAAAAGTGGTGCATTTAAAAATACTTAGTATTTTAAATTTCCTGCCTGGTCCCGCCTCTCAGCAGCATGCTTGCACGTCGATGCCTGGGCTGCATCTGCTTCCCCTTGGGTCGCGCCCCCAACGTTCACACGTCAAGTTACACAGATGCCCGGCTGGCATCGCCAGGAGAAGATTCTGGCTGGAGGATGCCACAGCTCCGCTTATCAGGTAAGCCTTGTTTTAGTTTTGCTCGGGCCTACCACTTTTGGTACTGAACATTAACCCTGAGCCACACTTGGGATTACCGCTAAGGAGGTTAAAATAACAAAACAGTACGTCTAAATAAATAAAGTAAACGTTTTCTTATTGGTATTTTATCACTATACTCTGCTATGTTTAAGCAACGCATTTCTCCTGAAAGTGCATTTTTAGCCAAAAGTTTCTTTTTAATTCTGGATAGGGTAAGAAATAGGTATAAAATGGTGTCTCCATTTAGATTTCTCTGTGACAAAATATGTTGTTGGGCCTAACAAGCAACAAAACCCTTTTCTAAACGCTACTTTCTTCATTTTAGTTAAGACAGATGAAGGTTGAATCTCCATTCCCCATTTTTATTGCTATCTCCTCCATCTCACCTCAAGCAGGTCAAGAAGGGACATTTTCCCAATGGGACACATGCCTTGTGGGTTGTAACTATTTCTTACAAATTTTGACAATAGATATATTTTATTTTATTTATATTTACATTTAACATCTGAATTTCATACTCATTAGGACAGAAATTGTATCAGTATAACTGCTAATATCAGCTCTGGACAAACACACTTATACATACAACTTACCAGAATTTGTTAAGGAGCACTCATGGTTACACATGATGGGACTCATCGTGGGAGTCACTGTAAAGTAAGAACAGAATATTAACATCTATATTATTATTATATAACAATATTATAATAACAGTCATCTGTCCCTAAAACTGGAACTTCTAGCAAAAATGTAACTTCCTATGAATTTGTAAAACTTTTTTTGTCATGGTTATCAATAATCCATAGGATGATTTTTAGAGCAGACAGCAATATATAGGGCCCGAACCTTCCACAATCTATCCAAAGTTAAATGCTTTGGTTTCATAGCACATTGAAAGCCTCTCCAAGCTGCATACTAAACTGCTGCAAACTACACCACAAGTTAACTTGTTTGCACATGTTGCTGTTGTATTTGCTGTTTTAATTAAAAAAAAACTGCATGCCCAAAATCGACTTCCAGGAATCGCATCCCCACTGTAACACAACTGCAACTGTATGCACAAAATGATTCCAAACTACTCCTATTTGATGGAATAGGGGCAGTTGGAAGCCAGGGTAAGCTTCTGGTACAAGTCTGCAGTCAACAGAAAGTCTAAAATAGGCCTAAAATTAGTGGGATACATTGGATTTTTAGCCTAAATCATACAGGTTCTAGTAAATGCATTCCATAGTTAAAAAATGAAGGATTGAAGTATGAGTGTGCTCTACAATTAAAGGATAACAAATACAGCCTCTTATTTCATATGACTGCTGGATCTGTGTAAAGAATATCTATACCCAAGAAAATAATTGTAATATATTGCAGTTTACAAATCCTTATATAAAGGAACAGCATTAGTTACCTATTTACCTTAGTTATATGGCAACAAACAAAAATATATATTAAACAATAATATATCAAAGTGCAACATGGAAAATATACAGAAAGGTATCAACTAGCAATATTTTTGGCTGGATCAGTTGTCATTTCTTGCTGTTTTAGAACAGATATAACCAAATACTTTCAATTACTTATTTAACAGACTAATAGGGACCAAATAAAAGGAATACTTTATTGAGATTAAATACCTTTTAAGAAGATGTAACCTAAACAAATGACAGATCATGTATTTTCATGAGGTTCCTGTGTAACTTCAACATACTTAAAAATCCACAGGCAGATGAAGGAGAGTAGGGGGTATAATAATACAAAACCAGACCAAAAATCACCCATGTAAAGAGAATCTGTATATTTTACTACTCCTGTTGATACAAATCTCAGGGTAATAAGTTTCTATATATAAGGAAAAGAAAAAAGTGAAAATTAAAAACTTAAAAAAGTGAAGATTTCACCAATGAGCTTGCTACACCATGAAAAACCATTCCAGAATATATGTAACAAAAATAGATTTACCTGGCAAAGATAGAACTTTATGCATCAAGCAGAAGGTGATGATAAGAACAGCCTTCATGTTGAACAGTGTCTGTGAATTGTGAGGATGACTGGTACTTGTGAATACAATGAGGAGTGTGGAGGACCAAGGAGATAAGGCTGTTTATATAGGACAGAACACCTCTTCATTGTTTAGACGGTCTTATAATAAACAATAAAGTCTCCTCCCTGATTTTAAAACATTTAGAAATTGAAGCAATTACATTGCAGAGGTGTAGTACTAGCTAAATCATTTAGTTAGAGTAAAGCTGCGTACACACGGCAAATTTTTCTCGCCCGATAATCGGTATCGGCCAATTATCGGGCGAAAATCTGCCGTGTGTACAGTCGGTCGTCGTCCATCGTCCGACGACCGTCCTGGCGGATCCATGGACGATGGACGACGACCGATCCTAATGAAAGGGAAGGGGAGAGCGCGCAGCAGGGTGCCGCTCCGTCGCTCTCCCCCTCCCCTCTCCATAGAGCATGAACAGTGCTGTATGTACAGCATCGTTCATGCATCGTGCAGTCTTTTCTCGTTGGAAAGGATCGTGAAAGATCCTTTCCAACGAGAAAAATTGCAGGTGTGTACGCAGCTTAAGAGTTTAACATTAGGTAAAAAAAAAAGTTTAAAATCAAAGTTTGTTAACATGTATTTCAGGTAAAAGTAAAAGATAAAAGTTTTTTTTTTACAAAGAGCAGTATGACATTTAAAGGCACAAAAAGAGAAAAAAGTGTGATCTTTGTGATTGATTGATGATTTGTAATTTACATTACTACTATGTAGTATGTATATGTAAATTTGTAGTTCTTAAATTTCCTCCTGAAGAAGTGGACTAAATCCATGAAACGCGTCGAAAGAAAAAATTACAAAGATCATGCTTTTTTCTGTATTTTAAATATTTTGTATGCTTTTATAAAGTTTCCTATAATAAAAAAAAGTTATGGTTATAAAAATTTTATTTTTAAGTTTTATATGAGAGAAAGTTTTATCTTTTTGTGCCTTTGAAGTCCTGCTGTTCTTTGTAAAAAAACTTTGATATATTTGTCTTTTCTGGGATCTATTTCTTGCTCTGTTAAAAAAGTAAAGCTAAACTTTATTTGTATACCTGGAGCACAGAACTTGCTCAGAACGTTAGCTTTTTACCCAGGCCAGGTTACATTGCCCAATGTTTGGAGTCTCCGAATTACAAAATGCTTGATGTGAAAATATGTTGGGATTAGCCATCTCTTATCTTGTTTGTGTGACCCAGGTTCTGGGCCCACAGACACTATCCTTCTATATTCTGAATATTCCAAAGTGGAAAAATATAGATCAAAGTGAATAATAAAACCAAAAACACACAAGTAAGAAGATGATGAATAAAGAATTAGATGCCAAATTTTGCTTTTCCAGTATGTTATATGTGGCATGGTAGTTTAAACAAAATTTTGCACAATCCAGTCTGTCCATACAGACTGTATGTATTCTGAAATGAATTGGGAGATATTTGGGCCTCGAAAGTCAAACTTGTCTCACCAATATTTGTCTGGATATGATAACTGGTGGAATACAAACCCAGGTATGTAATGGTGGCAGTTGTTGTGATGTTTTTTTTTTTTCCCCCTCTTTACTAACAAGATATTTTAGCAGGCTACTATCCAAAATATATGCTAAGTCAAGGAGGCTTAAGAGTACTTGCCTAAAACCTGTGCTGGGGATTTCTGTTTCAGTGACTATTGTGACCACCTAATTATCCAAACTTCCAAATACTTATGTTGTTAAAAATGTCATACTACAAAGGAAAACTAAAAATGGAGTGATAATAAAACAAAATACAAATATTTAGTCAGAGATGTAAAACAATTTCAATATATGAAGAGGCACCAAATTGGCCCTGACATGGATCTTCAGGGCTAGAATATTTTTCCATTTGTTTTGCTCTATTCTTATCCAGAAGAAATATAGAGTTGTCACATTATACTGTTTGTCTACATAATTGTATTTTTTAATTCTTGTTGGTAAAAACTCAATGCTGTCAAATCTGAGCTATTGTATTTATTTCCATAGTAAGCAATACATTATTTCTAATGTGGTATTTTACAAATACAGCTCCACTAAATCAGCCTAAAGTCTAAACTACTGCTTTATCTTCTGGACAGTATAATGTAATTAGACCCTGTTGATATGATAATGAATGGTAGCACCAACTGATTGCATATGAAAGAATGTACGAGGTAATGGAGTTTACATATAATAAGGTGTGGAAGTAACACATTTATATGTGCATAAGGTATAATGCAAGCCAACCTTTTTAGTACATTTACACATACACATTAAGTCTCAGGCCATATTGTGGCTTTGTCTTCCAATAATCCTATTTTTGTTTGATTTAGGAGACAATGGTAATTCTTATTAGAAAACCTTGTCACTGATAACTGGCCTCAGACTAAGCCTCTTAAGCTGCGTACACACGTGCAATTCTTGTCGTTGGAAAGGATCTTTCACGATCCTTTCCAACGACAAAGGACTACACGATGCATGAACGGTGCTGTACATACAGCACCGTTCTGCTCTACGGAGAGGGGAAGGGGAGAGCGACGGAGCCCCACCCTGCTGCGCGCTCTCCCCCTTCCCTTGCATTAGGATCGCTCGTCGTTCATCGTTCGTGGAACCGCCAGGACCTGTACAAAGATGGTGCTGTACAAAGATGAGAGGTGCACTCACACGAGTCTCTGTCATATGTATGGCAAGTTTGGATGAAATGTCTCCATGCGTTATGCAGTGATGGTGGAACATACATACTGTATTGTGCATCTGTAAATGACAGTGGACTTGCTAGATAGCACCGGATCATTGCACAGATGGATTTCCCCGAACGCCTGGGTTCAGACCTGTATTTAAAAAAGCAGAGTTTATCACTCCCAGATTTCTGATGACAAGGCGACTGAGATTTCAGACCTCTCTGTTTTATAGCATTCACAGTCTCTAGAAAAGCCATTTGCATACACCTATAAAGGCATTATTAGGCTTTTAATTTTTTTGGAAGATGACCTTGTAAAAGAAAAAGGAATTACAATATTAGTTTGTACTTCTGTGCTCCTGGATGTGGCTGGTGACACGTGTGTTGGTAGTAGTTTTTCTTTTATACTTGGCTATGAGCTGTGTATTGTTAGATCTTGATCCATTGGCAATGAATCGGTGTCTTTGGCAACAAGAAAGCTTTTCTGTTTTGGAAGTAGAGTGCACTTTTAAGGACAGGCACTTGTCTTCCTGTCTATTGTTTTTGAAAATCTATCAATGTTTGGACAACTAGAAATTACTGACAGGGCTGCAATCAGAAATTTCTGGGCCCTATACTAAGACAACTTTCTGCTTCCCCTAAAAGTTTATCTAAAAGTTCCAGCTAAGGGTAGTTGTATAGTTCTTTTCTGACCTTGGATTGGAACTTAGAATTTAAAGTTCCTTGGACCTAAACTCACACTTTGAACTTGGTGTTATGGGTGATGTAAAGCGAAGTTATAATGATCTGTCTGGGTTTTACTTTTGTTTAAAGCTTCTAAACCTCCTAAACTATTAAAAAACTGCTCTGACCCCTTGACGCTTCCCCGTGGGCTCTCCATCGCCGTGGCAATAAAGAGGGGACTGCAAAGACTCATGGGATATTTACATCATCAGTCAAAGCGGAAAAAAGTTCAGAACCTCTCCCACTGCAAGTTTAGTGATTTTTTTTTTTTCTCTGTCATGTCATGATGCCTCCTACTCTCCAGCACCACCGCTGTCTGCTTGTGTCAGATGCAGGAGGGGGTGTAAGCTCAGTTCCTCAGCAGGAAAACTTCACATTTGAATAGACAGATTTTTTATTGGGGTCACCAGGCACACAGATTAGGGTGACAACGGGTTTCACAGATGTGGGGGACAACACAGATTAGGATAATACTGTGGATGAAGGCGACAGATTAGGGTGACAAGGGGCTCCACAGATGAGGAGGATGATGATGATACTCTGTGAGGTTTTGATATGGCAGTTGGATGGTGTCCCTTATCTGTATCTATGACATCAGCACCAACCAATCACAGAAGACAATACACTGACTGGTTAGGGAGTCTGGGCGGGGAGCTTGAACAGTAAGTAAGAGATGTGGGCAGAGTAGAAGGTCAGGACTGGATGGCATTGCAGTTTGCCACACACAAGATGGCAGCTTCCATACATATAAAAAATGTTTTATTTTTTATGGACGCAAGCTGACACAGCCAGCTCCACTAAGGAAGGCTATCATTCTAGGGCAAGTAAGTGAGAATAGATATCTAATATTAAGTCCGATGTTAGAGTTTAAGTCCATGTTAAGGATACTATCTTGCTGGCTAGCTAAGATTCAGCACTTAAACCTGACTTTCCTTCCTTGCTGGCCAGGTGCAAATGGAGGGCCTAACCTAGCAAAGGAGACATGTTCTGTGTGTGTAGGGTTTAAGCTTAACATCAAAGAAGACAGGTGCAAGGGAAGGTCAGGCTAGAAGTTCCTTTAAGTAGTGGCCTGTAAGTCCCATCCCTTCTAATTCCTCCCAATCAAGTTCTCCCACAGACCACTAGCTGGAAATTTTCCAAATACAAATTTTTTTTTCACCTAGGTGAGGAAAAGCTGTAGTTGAGTGGTCTAAAAATAAACAGGGCAACACATAACAAATTTAGTGCTCCCAGTTCTTTGTCTAGTAAACCCCTATAATTTTGTCAACTTTCTACTGCATTTTTATACCCTCCCTTTCAGTACATCCTATTTTACTATTGTCTTTGTATTATGCCCCAAATGTCCAGTGTCTGTGTATTGTCACCCCACTCCCTACTGTCTAATATTTTGTTTTGTAATCACTTCTAGGAGTGTAATACTGTAATTGATGTGTTGTAATTATTCAGGCTTAGTTCACATTAGTGAAAGGACCAGCACCATTGAGGGACCTGCCTGGTTAAAGGTAAGACTGCTTAAAATTATAGATTACATTAATACATTTAGATAAGCATGTATAGGTATAAATGTAATATATTTATATTCGTAAAGACATTTATAATAGCATTTATTGTGCTTTCCTGGTGAAACTTTGAATTACATAATCAAAATTTCAAAATTACCTGTTTTGCTATATCAGACTCAATACTGAATACTTATTCCGCTTTCCTGAATTTGCAGTGTCTCCAAATGTGGCAACTACGTGACAAATTTGCTGGCTGATTACTTTTTCTCACTGCTCCCCAAACCCCCTCCTTGTCACTACCCACCAAGTGGGAAATATCCTTGTAGGCCACATGACTTCTCTCCCAGGGTGGCCCTGTGACCCCCATGCTTTTTTAATTTTAAAAACTAAACAGATTTGCAAAATGTAAAAAAAAATACAATAAAAATTAAATGAATCAATTAATGTTCAAATTATATTAAAATTATGGGACGCTATGGGCATCATGGGCCCCCTTGAGCTTTTTAGGCCCCGGAGCGATGCACCGGCTGCACACCCCTCTCCTCAAGCCTGCACACGCCATACAATAAACTCCAACAATATGCTTCTTCATACAATGTGTTTTTTTTTTGGTTAACATTACTTTATTTTTTCTGAATAAATTCTTTGTCCTAACACAAAACAATTGAAATTTAAAGAGAGTACATCAAGAGTGGAACTTTATTACTCTTATTACTCTGTATCATAAGTTTGTTTTGTATGTGTTAGTACAAGGAGTTGCATCTCAGTGCTGAAGGAGCTGCCAAGATTCACTGACAGCTCTCTTCTCCAAGTCGGGAAGAGTTCAATATCAATTAATGCCAAGTAATAATTTAATAATGACACCATCTCATACCCCCTCCCCCACACACACACACTTGAAAGTGCCAAAAAAGGACATTAAACAACGTGTGTGGTAAAGTGTGGCATGGTCTGGCAAAAACATGATAGGCATTATTGAGTAAAGCAGAAGAGTAAAGCAGAAGAGTCCATTCAGTGTATACCCACCGTATCTGTAATTAATCAACTTTTGTTCTAATAGAATAAGTTGGACCAACAAGGACCATCTGCTAATTGTAAGTCACAATTCTATATTAGCCAACAATAATAATGCGATCCTTAAGAAAAGTTCACTAAAGCTGAATAATTTATTATTTTCCCCTTACATTTATTGCACACATCCATGTAACATTGCACAACATCCTCATAGTCACACACACCTAAAATAGAAAAATATTACATAATTTTTTTTTTCCAAATTAAAAATGCTGCCTAACCAGATAAAAAAAAGCCATGGATTTAAAGTCTGGACCTGGAAACAGTAATAAGACCCTAAATGTGGTCTTTTTGTGGCAGCTGCTCCCAATCACCACTAGAGGGAGCTGAAGTGAGAGCAAGAGAAGGATGGCAAATTTCAGTGAAGTCAGTAAAATTGTTAGGCTACATACACACATGAAATAATTATCATTGGAAACAAACAACTAACAATATTCGTCAAAAAAGTGCACAATGTCTGGCCAACGATGCCGATGAACGAGGAATGACGCTGGAAATAAAGGCCTGCCCCAGCAGATCTGATTGGGCGATGATCGTTTGTGTGTAAGGTCGTTCAGTGATCATGGATTGTTCTGCGGTACACTATCTCCTTTACATTTCACTTCCTGCATCGTTCAAATGATCGTATCTAGCGTGTGTACATTATTGGTGGATTATATTTGAATGATCGCATTGTTAGGCATGTACAGAATTGTGCACAATACAATCGTTCAAAATGATCGTGCATAATCGTTGATCTGTTGTTCTAACGACAATCGACGTTAATCGTTGTTTTCTAACGACAATTATTGCATGTGTGTACCTAGCCTTACTTGTTCTATAACACTGGGAAACAATTTTGAACAAATTTTTTGTTGACTTCAATTTTTAAGCTTATTGGATGCCAATCAACTTTATGAATGCTCCTTTTTAAGGTTAGTTACTTTCAGCATTTGTAGTACCACAGCACCATCTAGTGGATTCTGTAGACATAACTCTCTTTTTTGTTTCTAACACATATTTTTATTTCTGAACAGTAGACCTGTTAGCTTATGAGATATTGCTACCCTGTCATATACGATACTTTTTCATTTTCATACAAGCTAGAAATAATGATACATATATACAGACAAATAATATTAACTAATTCATCTGTCCAGAATATGCACATCTGTTTTCAAATAATTTCTTATAGTAACGGCTACCTTATATATTATGGTAAGCAATTATAAAATTTATACCTTGAATATTAACTCAAATATACCAAGTAATATTGGAATAATATAATCACTACCTGATTTGTGTTTCCAGTGAACACATGTGCTTGAGAACCTAGGGATGCTTTGACACAGCTGTCCCCTATTCATTTGTACAACTGAATGTTTAATGTATGTAAACGCTTTTAAACTAACATTGAAGGCTTATTATATTTAATTTTGTTCATGTAGGAATATGTATGTGTATGTACGTGTACACATAGATATATATATTATTCCGCCCTTTTTCATCAATATGTATATATGTGATAATAGTTTATTTTTTCATTCAGACATACTTGTGGTCTCAGTCCCCTGAGGAAGCCAAGAGGTGAAACGCGTTGGACCCAGAGACAAATACCCTGACATTTTGGTTTACTATTCAAACTATCTCTTTGTACAGTTTGTTTAATCTCAAACTATATAATAGTATAGTTGATCTATGTTAGAAATAGGATTCAAATATTGGGTGAATATTTTTTTTTAATAACAGAATTGCCAATAAAAGCCTGCTTTGTCTCTCACTTTGCTTTATATAAGGGATTTGATCAGCATAAATTAGGTGATTTGGAACGTGATTTGGGACTATCGAAAAAGGATTCAGAACTCCTAGCATCAAGACTGCGTGAGAAAAACTTGAAAAAGGAACAAAGGTATCATATTTTCGATCAGAGAAATTGCATTTCTGCAGTACTTTAGAACTGACAGTGGCTTTGTGTATTGCCATAACATACCTGGTTTATTGAAGGAATTGGGAATTCCAATCTATAGCTCAACTGAATGGCGACTATTTATCGATAGCTCAAAGCGGAGCTTAAAGTGTGTCCTCCTTCACAAGGGCAATATATTTGGGTCAGTCCCAATTGGTTTTCAGTTTCGCCTTGTGAGGAATATGCAGAAATAAAGAGAGTCATTGAGTTGTTGCAATATCACCAACACAATTAGGTCATCTGTGGTAAACTTGCCTACCCATCTTCTTCTGTCTTTTGAAACCATCACTACTTCCCAGCACTACATATCCCCCTCCTATTGTGTGCAAATTCCCCCACCTACTGGATTGTAAGCTCTTCGGGGCAGGGTCCTCTTCTCCTGTATCACTGTCTGTATTAGTCTGTCATTTGCAACCCCTATTTAATGTACAGCGCTGCGTATTATGTAGGAGGTATATAAATCCTGTTTATTAATAAAAATAATAATAATAATACTAAAATGGTGTGCTTCCTTCTTGGTCAGCAACACAAATACACCAAGTATCCCTGGTATCTGTGCATGTGAGACAGCAGAGCTCGTGAGAGGCATTGGGTGGAAAGGAATTGGCCTCCAAGATCTGCCCTAAAACCAGGTGATCCAAACATTCTACATGAGCCACTTGTTGATAGAAAGAATATTATATACCTGCCTCTTCACATGAAACTAGGTCTGATGAAGCAGTTCTTTAAAGCTTTGCCAACTGAAGGAGAGGTTTCAAGTACCTAATTTTGGCATTTGAAAAAATAAAGGCCGGTGTGTTTTATGGTCCACATATTCGGCAGCTCATCAAAGATGAACATTTCATCAGGACAATGTCAGAAGTTGAAAAGAATGCTTGGTTATCATTCAAAGCAATTGTCAAGGACTTTCTTGGAAACACACAAGCAAATAATTACACAGAAATTGTCCAGAAACTCTTGGGGAACTACAAGATGCTTGGTTGCGTTATGAGCATCAAGGTGCGTTTTCTGCATAGCCATCTTTCTAATTTCCCGGAAAACCTTGGTGCAGTCAGTGATGAGCAACGTGAACGATTCTTTGGAGCATCTGGCGGAATTGTCCTAACACTGAACACTCCTGGAAAAGCTATACAAGTAAGTTTTTACCTTAACCGCCTACCTGATAAATTTTCAAATATTTTAATGTAAAAATAATATCATAGAGTAATGATAAATCCTTTGTATGAACAAAAGAAATTTAAATAAACAATACATTAAAGGTATTATTTCATTATTTTTTCATTGTTCATTGATGCTGTTGCTGCCATCTCCACACTATGTCACCTTGCCACTCTGTGGTCTCCGCCTGATGCTGCTTCCGCCACCTCTGGGCTTTGTCATTGTGCAACTCTGTAGCCTCCTGATGCAGTCGCCAACTCCACACTCTGTCATTGTGCCACTCTGTGGCTTCCTCATATTGCTGCCACCTCCACACTCGGTCATTCTGCTACTCTGTAGCCTCCCGATGCTGTCGCCAACTCCACACTCTGTCATTGTGCCACTCTGTGGCTTCCTGATTCTGCTGCCACCTCCACACTCTGTCATTGTGCCACTCTGTGGCTTCCTGATTCTGCTGCCACCTCCACACTCTGTCATTGTGCCACTCTGTAGCCTCCTGATGCTGTGGCCAACTCCACACTCTGACATTGTGCCACTCTGTAGCCTCCTGATGCTGTCGCCAACTCCACACTCTGTCATTGTGCCACTCTGTAGCCTCCTGATGCTGTGGCCAACTCCACACTCTGACATTGTGCCACTCTGTGCTCTCCGTCTGATGCTGCTGCTGCGGCCACCTCCAGACTCTGTCATTGTGCCACTCTGTAGCCTCCTGATGCTGTCGCCAACTCCAGACTCTGTCATTGTGCCACTCTGTGGCCTCCTGATGCTGCTGCTGCAGCCACCTCCAGACTCTGTCATTGTGAGACTCTGTGGTCTCCTCATGCTGCTTCCACCTCACCACTATTTGCCACTCTGTGGACTTCTCAAGCTGTTCTCCCACCCTCCCCACTCCATGACTGGGCCACTATTTTGCCTTTTTTGGCCTGGATGACATCACTATTTATTTGACCCTTCTTCTGATCTGTCAGAAGGAAGGAAAAAAGAAGCACAAGGGCTCCTGTCTGTGTAGAAGCTGTAAGGCCTGTATGGTCCCATCAGAATTGGCTTATGATTTAGTAGCCAAAAGCAGGAGTGGGTACAAAACACAGAAGACATGCAAATATTACATTCAAGTGTCATACATTTTTTGGATCCACTTTTTTTTGGCATTAGCATTACTGATGGATTATTGTGCAAATGCTGACCGAGTAAAGGCGTATGCTCCACAGACAGGATTCGTTTTTTGTGGGTTATTGTTCTGATGGATCAGAGGAAGGGCAAAATATTCAGTGACGTCAACACAAACTTACTGCTCACACCCTCTCCACTCTGTTGGGAGGGCTCTACTTGTATAAGCGGTTAATAGAACAGGTTCTGTAGACATCTATGTGGATTCAGCTGATGAGTATGTAAAAGGAGTGCGCTTCTTCTTGACGCTAACATGGACCTGTAAAGCTGAGTTCATACTTGAGTTATTTGGTCAGTTTTGGCCCCATGACTGCCCAAATAAGTGAAGTGTGCAGTGATTCTAATAGCGACGCCTGTCATCTGCATGTCATACTGATTCACAGTATTATATCACTACCACAGCAGACTCCCTATGCGTGTTACTGCAAGGCACAGTGTTCTACACCACTATCAAGGCTCTCTGCAGGCCAGAAATAGACATTTTTCAATGAGATTCACCATGGATAAATTCGGATCGAAGCAAATCTTTTCAAAAAATTTGGCGAATCGGTCGAATCGAATTTTTGAGAAATTCGCTCATCTCTAGTTATTATTAAAAAATGCTGATTTCTGCCAAAACCATATGATAATTTGTATCTGTGAGGCCTGTGATAACAAACTGATCAGTCTCATTTTAAAGAGTATCATTCTGCTGGGGGTTCTCTGGAGGTCACAAACAGCCCTGTTAAGTTCCATAGAGAGGATAAACATATTACATGTATACAGTATATCAGTGTTCTTCCCTGCCTCTTTTAGATGGGCAAACCACACTTTTCAGTAATCAACCGGCTGTTTTTAGGTGGTTACTAATAAGATGGATCACAATACAGGAGCACTGGATAGCTGGACATAATTTAAAGACAATGAAAAAATTGAACATACTAAGATAGTAGGCATTAGAAAGTTGGAAGAAAGTATAGGGGGCAGTAGAAAGAATTCACAGTTATAGGGGTTACTGGATTCCTATGGCAACAACCGAATTTGTCATATATTGCCCCTTCTACTTTTTGACCACCCGGCTGCAGTTTCTTCATACCTAGTTAAAAAAAAATTCTGAGACAGTAGAAATTAAACGTTTTTATCATTTAAACAAGCAGTAAAATTCCTGGACTCATGTGTTTGTTAGGTTTTCCATCATTTTTACCAAGCAATCCAATATAAGTTTGTGATTACTTTTTCTACATGAGTATTGAAACGGAAGTAAAAACTTTCTCTGCGTCACCAGATTTTGTGGTTTCTATTAAAGTGACATTAGACAAAGGGCCTTTAGTATTGTTTTTCTCCATTGTTATCAATTTTTGGGGTAATATGTATTGGGATTGTTTTATTGGATTCATAGCCACAGATTACACATTTATATTTTAGAGAATGGAGTTAGTGATATTTTGCTTCATCATTGCTCACTTTCTCTCTTTCTCTTCACTGATAAAAATTATAATGGTAAACTGCATTGGTTTGACCAGCCCTGGTATTTCTGTGATTCAGGAAAAAAGGATTAAGTTTACTTCTGAAGGTGCTGACCAGTATGGTTAAAGATTTACAACTACAAAATCATTTCTAATATTTTATTGTCAATCTGTTTGTATAAAATACAAATATAAAGACTGAAAGGCCACTGTAACTTTTGATGTTGTATGTTACTTTTGATGGTATAATCCCACTCTAAAATACCAAACGAGATAATCATTATAAACTTGTTAGGGAACATCTTCAATTTATATTGAATAAGTTATGGTTATTACAACTGTTTCTCCTAACTTCATTTAACCTAAACATACCCAATGATTTGATCAGCTGACTGATGGCAATGAAATGTTCTTTTGTCACATTTTGTCCCAACCTGTTAATTCAGACTCCAGCCACTCTGATGCATTGATAAACAGTAATGGACTGCATTAGATCTTAGAGAGGTAGTTGGTCAAGTACTCACGATCTTGGTGAACTGGTAACAAAAGTATTTATCAGTAAATGAGAGGTAGGTTGACCATACAGGTTATGGCAATGACAGCTAACAGTCTCAAAATTGATCCTCTATAAATCCTGAGAAGATTGAAGTTTTCTGTTTGTTTAATTAAATTGTTACATCAAATGATCAACATTTTGTTTTACTGATAAGATTAGTATCTACCTTTGTCTTTTATACCCTTTATTTACATAAAAAGAAGTATTATGTTTTGTAGAATCTTGTGGTGCAAGATTCACTGGATGAGGGCAATATAATCATGTTTGCACATCTATGCTGTAATGTCTTTAGATGGTCTTCTATGTACTTTCCATCAAAAGATACAACCGAGATAAAAACACTGGGCTGATTTTCACTTCACAGACTCGCACTTGGATAAAGGCATTTGTAAAAGAAGTAGTAAGATACTATTCAAATATTTGACCACAATTTTAATTATATGGCCTGCCTAGGAGTTTTTATATCTATAACATAATGCAATATCTAGAATATATACATTTATTGGGAAAAGTTAACAAATGCAATCCTCTAAGAGAACACTTTAGCACTGTAATGTAATTTGTTAAAAAATGACAGAAACAGCATTTTAGGTTTTTTAAACCTAATATAAAGAACTTGTACAGCAGGTATTTATGTTTCTGGTAAAAATCCTATTTAATCAAAGGCTTCCTTCCAAAATTTTCTATTAACAAAAGATTATTATAATTTATGTATCAGTATGAAGGGTAAAACACAGATAAAATTGTTACATTATAAAAATTTTGACTACCTTTTTATATTTCAAATATTTTTTTAATTTTCATGGGCATTTTATAACATAAATGAGGATATAGGGGGAAACAACAATTTCAAAAGATTTAATTAAACATTACAAAAAAAATAAAAAATAAAATCAAAATGGGGGTTTGGAAGATTCAATATCTCTTATCATTGACTATTTAAACCCGACATGGTCTTCTAATTCATTACATTTTTTGTCTTTAACAATCACATTCAACACAATAACAGCTACATAGCAAGGCTGGGGAAGGTGATGAGAAGGGAAGTATTGGAATATTGGAAGGATTGGGGGGGATTTTGATGAAATATACAAGGTTTAATAGCTTAAAGCAACAAAATAGGTATGTTGATGTCAAGGTCTCTACACAACCTATCAAAAGCAAAATGTTTGTAGTTGCCACACCATAACAAACTTATATGTAAAATCTAACTAATTATTGACAGACTTAAGCCAGATGACACCCAATGGCAAATATTCATCATATTTTAAAAATATGTCAGAAACCCACTTTAGCAGCATCAATGAATAATGTAGAAAAGAAACAATCCTCCCATAGTGTTTAAATCCATCTATATATTATTGGGGACAAGTCCCCATTTATCACTTGTAGTGCCCGGACATTGTAGTAGAACTGCAGAGATAATCTGCAGTTCAGTTTCCCTCGTGATGTCACAATGGAGCTGAACTGCAGATTACCTCTGCAGTTCCACTACGATCTCCGGGCACTATAGGTAATGAATGGAGACCATGAATGAAAGTCCAATGAAAGTCCACATTCATCACCTATAGTGCCCAGAGATCCCACTATGACAGGAGGATTCCCACAGCTGCACAGCCGCGGGAATAATAATGTCATTGTGGGAAAACCTGTAAAAAAAAAAAGTTAGTTAAAAAAAATTGTGTGTATGTATGTGTGTGTGTATGTATGTATGTTCCACCATCACTCGAAAACACATGGAGACATTTCAACCAAACTTGCTATACATATAACATATATCGCTGTGCTATATGTCAGAGCTATATTTGGATTTATGTATGAATGTGTGCATGTCATCACTAGGAAACGCATCGAGACATTTAAACCCAAAGTGCTAGACATATGACTTAGACTCATGTGAGTGCACTGCTGATCTTTATACAGCGCAGTAGTATATGTCAGAGGTATATTTGCATGTATGTATGTATGTGTATATGTATTGCTCAGAGACAGTGTGCTTTTTGCATATATTTCTACATACTTTTTTTGGGACTCTTTTACCAATTTCTGGCTTATAATAATGCCTTCGAGAAAAAGTAAGTGCAATTGACCGAAAGCAATCAAAGGCAAAAAAAATGAAACAACACAGTAGACAAGAAAATCACTATAGCTTTATTTGATTCTTTTTCCTGTATAATATAAGTTTGTAATAAATAAATACCCGGGTAACGCCGGGTAATCAGCTAGTGTAAAGATTTCTTTGTATTGGACTAAATACAGCTATTTTATATTGAATCCAATACAAAATTATTTGAATCTCGGGACACGCTCTTGCACACACCAATGCATGCAGCAACATCACCGGGAAACCCCGGAGAATGTCTCTGCAGTCGCTGGGAGAAGATCACAAAAAGAGAACGCTACTGGAGGACTTGCACAGAGCAGGATGCCAGGGGACGCAGATGGGACAAGGTAACTGTGTTTTTTTAATGGTTTTAGGTACCCCGAGTGTGGCTTGGGGTTACCGCTTTTGCATGTTTTTTTTTTACCTCGAGCCACAAACTCGGGAACACCACTGTTGTGAATAAAAAGGAGTCTAGGTGTTGGATCAATTTCTCTAGTATGTAGCCTGACCTTACTCATTGGGTCAGATTCATCAAACAATTTGGAAGTTCGCTCAGGTACACGTATTCGCAAAATGGATTTGGACCTCTCAAACCCATTTATCAACCAATTTTCACCCGCTGAGACTACTCTGGCATTTTCTCCCGGCAGTTATCAACTGAAATGATTGAGCGCTTCGAGGCGCGCATCCCTGGCAGCATGACACTAGCAAGCTTGCAATAACAGTCAATCTTTTACTATAAAAATCATTCTTTCAAATAGCACACAACTCCCTTTTAGCCCTAAATAAAAATGTATGATGTGTTTAAATGTTTCAAACATATACATTAGCCAAGAAATAAGCATATTTTTATTTCAGCCTTTTTACATAGGCGCCTACCTAAACGCTTAGAATGCCTGACCTGAGGATCCGCCTGCTGTTAAATCCCTGCAAATTCGGTCAGATGAGACCTCACTTTTGCCAGCAGACTCGATCATCCACCCATGTTCTTCTTTGCTTATATATATATATATATATATATATATGAATAATATATATAATTTATCATTAAAATTATATAATAAACATATAATTTATAATTTGTATATATATATTATATATACAGTTTATAAATATATATGTCTTTCCATATTTAGGCTTGGTCTAAAGGACTGTTTTAAAAACGTTTGTAAACGTTTCTGCTATGTTTATATGCCTTTTTATAGGCACTTTTACAAGAGATTGTAAGCTTTTTATGAAAGCTTCCATTGAGAACAATGCGGGCTTTTTAAGTGTTTTTAGCATGACTTTGGAATCTGGAAAACGCCTTTAATAAGGAGACTCCCAGATGTCCGCCACCCCACCCTGGGGAATGAATACAGGGGTATTTAAAGACCCTTACTCATTTCCTGAAAGGAGAAAAATTATGTGTAAAAAATAAGAGGAGGTATTTATGTTAAATTTTTTTTTTAAATATGTGTGTTTAGTGTAATTTTGAAACTTTTTTTTACAGGTTATCCCACAATAAAAGGATGATTCTAACCACTTCATTCATGTCATGAGGAAAGCCATGGGACTACTGACAGTGTGGGATCCCTAGGAACAAGGGGTTACATGAGGACAAGGCTCCCCATTCACTTCTATTGCTCTGTGATTGGCTGAGCAAAGGTGATCCCTGATGATGCTTTAGCCATCATCAGGGTTTCCCTCTGCTCAGCCAGTCACAGAGATTTGAATGGGGAGACTTGTTTCCATTCACCTCTAGTGCTAAATGGATGAACAGAGGAAACCTTGATGACGGCTCAAGCATCATCAGGGCTCCCCTTTGCTCAGCCGGACACAGAGCACTAAAGGTGAATTTTATTTTAAATAAAGTTTTTTGAAAAATGTTGTATTTGTTATTTGTATTTTTTTTTGTTTTTATGTGATCACCTTTACAATCTTCCAGGATCTTTTAACCTTGGGTGATCCAACAGACCTACAATTTAACAAGTCAATTGTGATTGTTTTGATGCAGTTCCTTTCCATGAATTGTTGAAAGGCTAAAAACAGCATATTTTTCTTATTAAAAAAGTTAGTTGTTTGATGCGCATTGTTGTGCGACAAACCTCACCCTATGTGTGCATGTTCTATCAGTTGAAAAATACACAGCAACTTTTGCAGAGAAGGATCCCCATTTGGGTATGTTTTTCTTTTTAGTGTATATTGTTTGTTCTGCCTCATGTGCACTCATGTATGTACAAACATGCATATATGTATGTATGCATTATATGTGTGTACAAATACATATAATGGAGAAATATAGTAAGAAATAGATGAGGATTTTTATGGGGTTTTTTGGGCATATTGCCTAACATGCTTCAAATTGAAAGGATTGCTTATTTCTTCCTATGATTTTTAATGTCATGGGCTTGGCTCAATGCAAGATTCATGGATGATATTGCCATGGTTAAAGGAGGAATCCACCTTTGTGTGCTTTCACTACCAAGCTGAGGTGAGTAAGTGAATATAGAGTGGGCCAAAGTCTAAAATGGCAATCAAACCTACATAAACACCCTGAAAGGTTGTGTCACAAAACTGCAGGGCAGGACGGTGGACCCTCTGTGTCAACAGTTCAGTTGGTGAGAGACGTGCACAGGGCGCAGAGTCTAAGCAGCTGCCCAGTCTTCACCAGAGCCTCTAGAGAATGTTGCGCTGTGGCCAACTGCCAGGTTGCGGCCCCCATGCACGCCCAGGCAGATGACTGCTGACAGGCAGAAACAGGACATGGTACAAGAATGAAGGACAAAGAATAGTCAGGCAAGCCAGAGGTCAAGGAAAGCAGCAATCAGGAGTATTTAAGGTCAAGCCGAGGTTGATACACAAGGAGTCAGGAACAAGAGAAGCAGAAAACAGGAACCTGGAAGCAGGGCTAAAGGAACTCCTTGTTCAGGCAACTTCCTGTTGCCATTCACTACCTTTTATGTGATGAATGAAGCCATGTGACCTGCTGCATCCTATCCTACCACCAGAGGGGGTCCTGAAGACTAGAGGTTGATGGTGTTCACATCTCCACCAGCAGGGGGAGCACATCAAGGTAAAGCCGAGGTTGATACACAAGGAGTCAGGAACAAGAAAAGCAGACAACAGGAACCTGGAAGCAAAGCCAAAGGAACTCCTTGTTCAGTCTTGAAGACTAAAGGCTGATGTTGTTCACATCTCCATCAGCAGGGGGAGCGTGTCTGCAAAACACTTTAGTCCTCTGAGGCGATGAAGCAGCTGACTGGGAGTCACATGACCAAGACCAGAAAGTGAGCTGAGGAGAAATATGCCTTAGCAGAGCTGGTGCTGGCAGCAGGGGAGTGAAAGGTGGGTGGCACAGATCCCCTGGACCTGCAGTGATCTGTGACAGTACCCACCTCTTAGGGCACCCACCATCCCACCCCCACAGGCTTGTGGGGAAACTGGGTAGAACTCCCTTTGTAGATGGGGAACATAGAGATCCTTACAAGGGACCCAGAAACGTTCCTCAGGCCCATAGCTCTTCCAATGGACTGTACTGTAAAGAACCCTGGACAAATCTGGAGTCTAGGATCTGCTCAATCTCGTACTCTTCTTCTGAGGCAGCAGAAACAGGACCAGAGGGTTTAAAGTTCATGGAAAATCTGGTTAAAATAACTGGCTTGAGAAGTGATACATGGAAAGAATTGTGAATCTTCAAAGATGGAGGTAGTTTTAACTTGTAAGTGACTGGATTGACTTGTGACAGTACAGAAAAAGGGCCAATGAAGCAAGGAGCAAACTTGGAAGAAGGAATATACTTGGAAAAGAGCCATACTTTGTCACCTGGAAAAAAATGAGGAGCAGGAGTTCTCTTCTTATCAGCCCATTTCTTGTAGCGTACATTAGAGCATTGCAAAGTCTCTTGAACCTTCCTCCAAACTTGCTGAATGCTGTCAGCGGTAGCTGAGGCTGAAGGTCAGACCAGTTGTCTTGCTGGGAGCCGTCATAAATGAAGAGATACTGCTCTAGTGACTGATTTATTCGCTTTGTTTGTCCATTAGACTGAGGATGGTAGGCGGACAAAAAGTCCAATTTGATGTCCAATAGTTGACCGAGGGCTCTCCAAAAGCGGCATGTGAATTGAACCCCCCGATCAGACACATGTGAGATGGCAATCCGTGCAGACGAATCTTTAAGGAAGATCTTTGCCAAAATGGTAGCTGAGGAAAGACCAGGTAGAGGGATAAAATGGGCTATTTTAGAGAATCTGTTATGATGTCCATTGAGATGTGAGTCCACGGTTGCTCAGGAATTGGGAATGGCTGTAAAGGACCGGCAGGGGTCTGTGAAGCATCTTGTGCCCGGCACACAGGGTGCAAGCAGCCACAAACTCACTCACATTCTGTCTCAGATTTGGCCACCAGTATTTGTGGCTGATTAGCTGCAAGGTTTTGTTTTGCTCATGGTGACCAGCAAAAGTGGAGGTATGTCCCCATTGAAGGATCAAAGGGCGCTGGCCCTTTTAAACAAATGACTTCCCGGGAGGGATCTGGTCCAGCTGGACTGGGGCCATGGGCTTGATTTGGGCAGGGTCAATGATGAAGGTTGGTTCTGGTTCTGGATCCTCCTTTTCAAAGGAATAGGAGAAGGCATCCGCTTTAACATTTTTTGAGCCTGGGCGATAGGTGAGCATAAAATCAAATCTGGAGAAGAAGAGCGCCCATTGGGCTTGGCGGGGGTTCAAGCGTTGAGCAGTCTGTAAATACTGCAGATTCTTGTGATCTGTGTAAATGATCACTGGATGCCGAGCTCCCTCTAGCAAGTGGCTCCATTTCTCTAGGGTAAGCTTGACTGCGAGTAACTCACGGTCTCCAACGGTGTAGATCTTCGCTGCGGGAGAGAACTTCTTCGAGAAGAAACTGCAAGATCTCAGCTTGCCTGAAACATTCTTCTGTAATGAGACTGCGCTAGCTCTGACAGAAGAAGCATCCACTTCCAAAAAGAAGGGCTGAGAGGTGCCTGGGCACACCAACGCAGGAGCTGACGCAAAGGCTCTCTTGTGATTGAAAGGCCTGGAGTTCTTCCGGTGACAAGACCTTACAATTACTCCCCTTCTTGGACATAGAAGTATTTGGGGCAATTAATGTAGAATAGTTTTTAATGAATTGACGATAATAATATGTAAAGCCAAGGAATCTCTGAATTGGTTTTAGCCCTAGTGGTTGTGGCCACTCAAGCACAGCTGAAAGTTTATTGAGATCCATATGTAAAGGTCAAACTGGCATTTCTCCAGCTTGGCATAAAGTCTATTTTCCCAAAGCCATCATAGGACTGTCTTGACATGGTCATGATGAGTAGGCAGATCCTTGGAGAAGACCTGGATGTCATCCAGATAAATGACCACGCAGATATAGAGGAGGTCACGGAAAATATAGTTTACGAAATTCTGAAAATCAGAGCCCGAATGGCATTACCAAATATTCGTAATGATCATCCTGGGTGTTGAAGGCAGTTTTCCACTCCTCCCCTTCACGAATGCGGATCAGATTGTAGGCACCACGCAAGTCCAACTTCGTGAACACAGTTGCCCCTTGAAGTCATTCAAGGAGTTCAGAAAAAAGGGGCAACAGATACTTGTTCTTGATAGTAATCCTATTTAAACCTCTGTAATTGATGCAGGGACGTAGGGAACCATCCTTCTTTTAAGAACCCAGCACCTGCTGGGGATGACGATTTGGGAAAAATGCCCCCCTCCAAATTCAACTGTCTCAGGAATGGAAAAAGGGTACACTCTACCCCGAGGAGGAGAAAAGCCAGGGACCAGAATAATGGCGCAATCATAAGAAGGGTACAGTGGTAGCGTCTCAGCCTGGTTTTTGCTAAAAACGTCAGCAAACCCCCAGTATGGTCTTGGTAAGCCAGGCAGCGGGCAAGCAGCAGAAGAGCAGATTTGCTGGACAGGAAGTAACCTGGGAAGACACTCCTGGAAGCAGGTGGCACTCTAAGAAAGTATGTCTCCTTAACTCCATTCAATAACCGGAGCATGTTTGCGGAGCCAGGGCAACCCAAGCAGGACAGGATGAATTACTCTGGGGATGACAAGAGAGGAGATGGTTTCAGTGTGTAAAGCCCCGAGCTTTATAGTAAGTGACATGGTGGCATGCTGAATACTGCCATGCAGAACTGTCCCATTTACCAACAAGACCACTAAAGGGTTTGATAGGGAAACCACCAGAATACTTTACTGTGACACCAGTTGTTGGTTTATTAAGTATCCAGCTGCGCCGGAGTCCAGAAAGGTCTGGGACCAGAAACTGTGACTGTGACTTGCATGAGATCTGTACCAGAAACATAATCTTGGCAGGTGGAGAGGAAATAGGTTTCCCTCTCCCAATCTCCCTAGGCACTGGCATTTGGGGCCTTCTGTGGGCAGTATTTTATAGGACTCTGCAGCTCCTTGTTCAGGCAACTTCCTGTTGCCTTTCACTTCCTTTTATGTGATGAATGAAGCCATGTGACCTTCTGCATCCTATCCTACCACCAGGGTGGGGCCTGGAGACTAGAGGTTGGTTGTGTTCACATCTCCACCAGCAGGTGGAGCACGTCTGTGAAACACTGTAGTCCTCTGAGGTAGTGGAGCAGCTGACTTGGAGTCACATGACCTAGACCAGGAAGTGAGCTGAGAAGATGATCCCTTAGCAGAGCTGGTGCTGGCAGCAGGGGAGTGAAAGGTGGGTGGCACAAATCCCCTGGACCTGCAGGGATCTGTGACTGTAAAAGCAAGAAATTATGTGTGCCACAAAATGGATTTGTCCCTGGAATTTTGATATACTAGTACTATGTGTAAACACCTAAATATTGCATACAATGCAGTTTTTAACCCCCCCAGCAGTATTCCCGAGTGTGACAAGGGGTGGATTTTACATGCTAAAATGGGTAATCCCGAGTCACACTCGAGGTCGCTAAAAACATTTAAAAGAAAACCCACTTACCTTGTTCCGTTGGCGTACCCCGGCATCCTGCTGGTTCTTGCAGGTCCTTGGGACACATCTTCTTTCTTCGATCTCCGGGGGTTTCCCGGTGACGTTGGTGCATGCGTCGGTGAAGGCGGGAGGAGTGGATTGGGTTCAATACAAAATAGCTATATTGAGTCCAATACAAAGAAATCTTTATATAATCTATATATATATACTTATATATATTATAAATGCTACTGTACATTTATATTGGAGGTTTCACTATTCTTTTTAAACATATTTTTGTATTTTTTTATTTAATGTTTATTATTTATTAAATTTGGACATATTTCAGTGAGTTATGCCTAAGACATATAGGCCTACAATGTAAAATAAATTTCCATCTTAGAAAATGTAAGGCTTTTTGCGTGGAAATATGGACAAGATTATAACGCTAGGGGGTTAATGAGCAAAATTAAGTTGAGCAGCAACAAAACATCTGTTCCTTTCTAATAGTGCGTGACCCTGCTTGTGAACTTGGCAATCAATGTGGCTTGATGTTGTGCTCCATCACCATCAGGTGTGTTAGAATGAGTATGCTACTCAAGTGGACAGTTTATTGACAACCAGTTTGGCCAGGAAGTGGAAGTGTGTTTGTATACAATAGGGCTAAGATCAGCCAGCATAGCACAATGACAACAAATCGATAACACTACTAGAAATGAACAGATGAGTTCTGTAGATTAGTGGCAGCAAATGAGCATATTCAGCAAATGTCAGACTATTAAAAAAAACAAATAAAAGGAATAAAAACCATGCCAATTTATTCATAAAAGGAACATGTACATAATACATTCAAATGACAATATGACTCTGAGAATGGGACAAGGGCAAAGGGAGGGGTCAAATAGCAGTTTGCAGTGGAAACCATGCATACATTTCTAATAATTATTTGTGGATAAAATGACAAAACATTGCTGAAGAATTGCTAAATAACATAAACCATAATTAGAAACCAGGCACAAAAACATTGCAGCAACAGATGAAGCTAACAAAAAAGAAGATTACAAAAAGTCACATCAATGCATACCATTGCATATCAAAGCAAACTTACTTCATTAACCCCCCCAGGTAAAATAGTAAAAATGAATATCTTTTTATATACTATTAAATGTATTTTGACATACACACACACAAGTGAAATCACTAAATATTCCTTGATACATGTATTATAACATCCTTGGCAACAATCTTTTTTTCAAATATTTGATTTCTCTAAAGCCAAACTAGAATGAAATTTGAATCAGATCCAAAATGCTTGGTCACAATTTCTTTACATTCATACTATAGTCTGATGGCATATTATAAAGTGCTAATTATTACATTTACAGCTTGATCTAAATTAGTTTGCGGTGTTGCAACCAAACAAAAAAGTAACTAAACAACAACTGCAGCAAATCAAAGTATACATAAGCAATTTTTTGAATTACTATATTGTAATATAAAAAATGTAACAAAAAAAGTAGCACTTACCCAAAAAAAGATCAAGCACTAAGTATCAAATTGACCTGTAATTGGCTGTAGATAAGCACAGAATAGGGAGCATCTATGACATCACCATTGACAGAGCTTAACAGATCCTCCCAAACTGTGCATCTGAAAATGAATCACCTTAAATTGGTGAATTCTCAACCCCACTGCTCATTTATCAATGCTGGAAGCCGGGAGGCACTAGCACTCGGCCCCGGCTCGCGGTAATACGCCGTGTTAAACTGCGTTTATTCTCGCACGGTTAGCCTACGCGCATTCTCTTGATAAATCAGACACATGATGTTGATTACCTGTCCATCTAGGAAGGACTAAATACAAATAATCATTTTTCTAGTATACACACACATAGCCCAACAGTCAGTACTGGGAGATAGTAAGTGAGCACCTGTCCCAACCTAAATCTGTAGTTTTTATACTACAGATAACAACAACAATTAGGGGAGCGGAGCAGCTCTATCCAGGAACACAATGTGAGTCTCACTGGCTGCTCATGAATAAATGCAGCGTGGGAAAAATCCTCTGATTCAGGAGGAGGATTACCACGGCTGCATTTATGAATGGAGCCGTGAGAATCCTCCTGTCAGTGGGGGATCCCCGGGCAAGCCCTCATTCTGACCTGTAGTGCCCGGGGATCGCTCACTGACACGAGGATTCCCATGGCTGTATTTATGAATGCAGCCACTGTAATCCTCCTATAGTGATTTCCCCGATTTCCGATGGTTTCGGAAAATTTTGCAGACCCATCGGAACTTAGAGGAAAGTTTTGCGAGAATGCTACAGGCATTCTCGCTCATCCCTACTGGTAACCCAGTTGCAGAAACCTCCAAGTGCTGATGTCAAACAGGAAGGCATGGAAATCTTTTTTCCAATGGGAGGTATGAATCCAGGTGTGCTTACCAACAAACTTGATGTATCAGTAATCAACAAGACCTGAAAAGGTTCCTTTGCGAAGCATGCAGGGGCTTGGCAAAGTGTCACTTGCCCACTGTCAGTCTCCAGTGCTGAAGTACAATTAGGTGTCCTTAGCTCAGGATCTGGCAATGAAGAAAACACTTGGGAATGCAGGTCAGTTAGTGTACAAGGAAACACATTTTAAAGTTCAGTCAACACTCCATAAACAAAGGTGAGGAAAACAGTTTAATCTTTAGTGCACATTATGAATGCACATGTATGTATGCATAATGTACCAATGTATAAAAACATTATTCCTATTTATTGCTGTAAATTACACAAGAATAAAGGTAACTTTAAATATAGCATTTTAATTTACTTCCCAAATGGCTTGTGGAGATGATGTTGGGAGTTAAACTATTAACCTAACCCCAACTCTTTCACAGCCCTCCAAGACCTATACTGACCTCAGGAAACATTTCCACACATTATTATAAACCTACTCAAAAGATCAACATTTTCTTACTGAATGTAAACATTTACTTCTGGAAAGGATATACATATATTCAACACATTCACTTATAATTTTCCTACATTTTTTTGAAAGCATGGTTGGCTCAGTGGCTAGAACTCTTGTGCTTATAGTCGATTTTTGGAACCTAGAACCCAGCATTGCAAAGACAAGTTCAAAACAAAGGCTTTCTCACCAAATAGATTTAAATTAAATTAATATAAAAACAAATTTACTCAATAGCGTCGGGCTTTGTTTAGCACCTCTCATCAATCAGTCACATTTCAGGTAAATAGCCTGGGTTCTCTTTCATAATTAGAGTAACAATTTAATTATCCTTTAGTTTAATATCATATCTGATGGGTTTGTACACATAGCACAAGTACATTTAAATTTTACAGGTTATTCTAAGTTTTGTGTAGTTTTCTTTTTAGTCAAGTTTAAAACATACAAGCAAATTGTTGCAGATTTTGGCTGGACCATTCATCAATTGACATCATTATGTGCTTATAGTCAGGTGATTCATTAATCTGTTAAATGCCAATTTAGTGCTCAACAAGTAAAATATAGTAAAATATAGCTTTTTACTAGGGGTTACTTACACTTATAACATTGGAATAGAATTACTATCCTTGTAATGAGGCTCATATGGTCTCACAAAATGTGTTTTTAGTGACTCCTCTGATCTCAAATACAGCCCAGTGTGGATAGTAAAAGGAGATCCTTTGTTTTATGCCATTCCTGTATACATGTCCAGTCTGTTACCATAGCACGGTAACACTAGTTAGATTGTTGATAAGGTTGGAGTACTGTAGACGATTCTTGGTATTTATTCTAATAGGGTTATTATTCCAAGCTCACACACCTAAAATCTCATTGGACTCAAACTTTTGGAAAAGAAGAAAAAAAAAACCTTGAAGTGCAGTCACATGGTTGAAAATAGAGTGTTGGTCATGTTCTTGGTTCACATATCCAAAAAAGCAAAACAAACTCATGTAAAGATTGTGTAGTAATATTGGAGCATTTCATTCCCAATGTTCTTATTAGTCATTTGCATCTTGGTGGGGGGCTAAAGAGTTTTCACTTTTTCCTATTGGAGCAAAAGCAGAATATTTCCTCCTGAAACAACGCTCTTCCAGATGGAGTCTCAATAAGGTGACTTTGAAGAACATGTGAAGGTGATAACAGAACAAAGAGCTGTAGATAAAACAGGACTGTTCCAGGGAGGAGAGGAATCACCTGGAGCTTATTAAAACTTTGTCAGATTTTACACAATCTTTGCTAAATATAGAAGTAAAACTTTGTAGGATTTTACACAATCTTTGCTAAATATAAAAGTAAAATTTTTGATTTTAACAAAATTGTTCATTGTTTTAAAACTTACTTCATATAAATTAATGTATTTTACTTGATTGTAATGGATATGTATTATTCAGAGGGGATCCAATCTGAAACTTTTTAATAAAAAAAAAGTAGTTGTATGCACAAATGCATGTTTGTTAAAAAAAAAAATTCTTGGATTGCCCACTGTGCCCCAAAATGAGACAAAATAATGGAATTTTTAGGGGAATACAAAAGATGGACTTTACAATGGGATGATTTTACCATTCTTCTCATAGCCCCTTTAGCTTCCACTAGTGGAGGTTGGGAGCAAATGCAGTACAGTCAGGGCAATATTTGCCATGGAGACACCTAGGCCATGACCTTGGATGCCATGGTAACAAGGGGAGACATGTGGCTCCTGCCACCCTTTCTTACTAAATACTTAAGTACAGGTGGTTCTCAGTCTTGTTTATTGATTGCTACTATTTTAATAGGTCCTGCTTACAAATGTTTGTATTAAAATTAGTCACCCAGTGATCGTCACTGCATTTGCCGGCTGAAGACAGAAGAGAGAAGACGTGTCCGGAGGAGCGGAGGGAGAAGGTGAGTATTTTTTTTTTTTGTGATCGACGCTGGACAGAACGGAGGGAGAAGAAGCCGGCCGGCTTTTTCTTCTAAGCCGGCCGGTTTAGAAGAAGAAGCCGGCCGGCTTCTTCTTCCCGGAGAGGACACCCGACGCTGGAGGACAACGCTGGAACACGACGGATGGACAATCGCAGCGGGACCAGGTAAGTGATCCATAAACCCGAACTTTTCTCACTGTATTTACATATTTTTTATTTGTATTTTTTTTAGCCCGTACCAAGGTCGGGCTTATCGGTCAGGTGGTTAAATAATAGAATTGTCTACCCTACTATGTAAAGTAGTCACACAGCGCCACCTAGTGGCTGATTTGTAAATCACAATATTCTATAACACGCATAATAATCTATACCGCACGGCTCACAGCGTTCCCCCGAAGCTCTCTGACGGCTGACTCTTGCTAACCAGAGCTCGGATCTTCTCCCTGTTCAGGGGATTGGTAAGTACCCGGCGTATAAGACGACCCCCGACTTTGGCACAGATTTTTCGGGGTTGAAAAGTTGTCTTATACGCCGGAAGATACGGTACTTTAATCAAACAGTGCTTGCCTTAAAAGAGAAGGGAGCTCCAATTCAAAAACTTTTACAGGACATTGATGTTCTAGAAAAGACATAAACAAGTTGGGACAAGAGATGTTGAAATACAATTAAAACAAGCCTGGGAACAGTTGAGGACCCTATGCTTCGCAGAGGCTAAGGCTACCCTGGCAAAGTGCAGGCACTCTTTAGTTGAATTTGGGAATAAATGTAGCAGATCTCTAGCTAATGCTTTAAGAACTAAAAGAGCAAAGATGTATGTCCATAAAATTTGTGATTCAGGGGGGAAATACACCATATCCCCAGAGATATCTTGACCCTGATTTATTAAAAGCTCTCCAAGGCTGGAGAGAATACACTTTCATCAGTGAAGTTGGGTGATCCAGCAAACCAGGAATGGATCTGGTCCAGGATTCAAAACATTTGCTAACAAATAGCAAATGATTTTTAAAAATCCATTCCATATTTTCTGGATCACCCAGCTTCACTTCCGAAAGTGTATTCTCTCCAGCCTTGGAGAGCTTTCATAAATCAGGGCCATTATGTATGATGTATTCCGGGAGTTCTATGCCCAACTTTATAATTTAAAGTCACAGACCTCATCAACAGCGGCTAATACTCACATTGAAGGTATAAGTGCATAATTGCTTTCATCAGGGATGCCATCTATACCTGATCATTGCAAGAAGCAACTTGAGAGCCCTAAAATTACTGAGGTATGGTCTTGGGCAAAAGGTGCCTTAGCCACAGGAAAGGCCCCAGGCCCAGGTTGGTTGAATTTTAAATATTATAAAACCAATTTAACTTCCTAATGTAGATGTGAAACTGTACACTAATTCACCCTGACCAAGTTGGTTTTGTGCCTAACTAAGAGGTGCATGACAATACTACTAAAACCATTAAAATTATACATTGGGCCCACAATAAAGGTTGTCCACATTTAATAAAGCATTTGACAAAGTGGACTGGAATTTTATTGATGATAGTATGTTGTCGCAGATCCTCACAATATATTCATTCCCTTCAGCCAGAAGTTAATGGTGTAATATCCGACTCACTTTGAATTTCCAATTGGACCAGACAGGGTTGTCCTTTCTCTCCACTGATATTCATACTCACATTGGAGCCACTTCTACGAACAATAAGAGCTAAACCTAACATTCAGGGAATTCAAATAGCGGGTCATACGTTTAAGACTGCAGCATTTGCAGATGACCTCCTATTCTATATTACCTCCCCAATCACGTCATTTCCTAACCTTTTGAAGGAATTGGAATATTATGGTTTGTTATCAAACTTTAAAATTAATTACCAGAAATCAAAAGCTTTACATATTTCTCTTCTGAAAGCCTTACGCAGGATCTTGATAAACCCCTTCTCATTTCACTGGTTATCTGAAAAAATAAAGTATTTGGGCGTTAATAGTTTTGACATGCAAAATGGAAGCATTGGATTAAAATTGAACAGGCAACAGCAAAGATACTCTTGATAGCCTTATCTGGATTCTGTCTGAAGTGCCCTCTTGTATCCATAACCATCCTACTGTAGGGGCAATCCTAACACTTATTCAAAATATCTCCCAAAATCATTCCATCTCCCTGGGGCTCTCACCCTTGCCTCTTGTGATTGGTTATATTAATTGCTTTTTCTTGCGGGACCCGGCGTAGCTGACCTTATTGGAAATTAGCTCAGAATAAGTCTTTGCTGAATTGAGTTTCAGGCGTATGCATCAATGACACCATTTTGTGCATTTTCTCCCGATGCTATAAAGATTAAGGAATACACTCACAGATTTTGAGTTTCTTTGTATGATGCAGGGTCCATTTTAGCATTTAACCTCCCATCTATAATTGCCCCAGATATAGATCCCATCTATAATTGCCCCTTTTGTTACAAAGTGGGCCCAAGATCATAATGTAAATCTTTCACCTGACGAATGTGATCAATTATTTTCTATTGCTCAATCCTCCTCATCATACCAAGAGATAGGTTATAAATATCCTGACGAGATATAGAGTGCGGGTCCGTTTAAGATCTATGTTTCCAACAGCCTCAGAGATTTGCTAGAGATGTAATGAACAGAGGTACTTTCTTACATATTTTAGGGATTTCCCTATTGGGAGAGGGTGCATGGTCTCGGTTTACAGACTACCAGATACTTTTTGAGGCAGGGTTTTTCTTTAACATCTCACCTTTTTTCCAAGAAAGGTTCATTGCAGATCCCTTTTTGATAAGTCTAATTGGTGTTGCGAGAGCATGTATCCCTGCAATGTGGTGTCAACTAGGAACCCCTAGTATTGCCCATGGTTTATGGTTTACCTGTGTTAAGGTGCGTACACACTTCCAATTTTTATCGTTCCAATCGAACGACGAACGATCGATTGGGCAAAAAATCGTTCGTAAAAAAGTAACCAACGACGCCGACGAACGAGGAAAATCGCTGGAAACGAACGACCGGACCGACGGATCCGATTGGACGACGATCGTTGAACATCGTTCGTGTGTACGGTCGTTCGTTGATCGTCCATGTTCAGAGCATGCGTGATGAACGAACGTCCGTTCACTTTCCTGTCGTGCACATAGTTCCTCTATCGCTCAAACGATCGCATCTATTGTGTGTACAATATCTACGAACGATCGTGTCGTTAACTCTATGTGCAGGATCGGTGCTATACGATCGTTCGTATATATCGTGCATGAACGTTCGTCGTTCGTTTTCCAACGATAATAATTGGAAGTGTGTACGTAGCTTTAATAAGCTGTATCTGATGGAGGACCTAACGGCTTCTCTTAGAGACACTGTGAAGATTACAAATCAGTGAAAGTTTTACTGTACCTTATTCTGTGAATCACCTGATTACTTGATGGCAGCACATATAGACTATTTATGATTATATATTTGGACCCCCCATCAGATCACCCAAATTTTAGTAGTTTCCCCCCCCCTAAAAAAATAAGAAAAAATTCTGGGCTGAGTCTTCTCAGTATATGGTTGACATTGTTATATTGTACTACTGTATTATTACATTACCTCAGAGATATTGTGAGAGTACCATTTGAATTTTTAATTGACATTTTCTTTGCACTGTTTTGTAGAGATGTAGAAAGATTGTCCTAAGGTTTATGTTAAGTTATATTTGTATGTTTTGTAATTCCTCTTTGTTAATTAAACCTAATAAAGTTTTAAATTAACAAAAAAAATAAACCGCTTTTATTGAAGCTTATTGAAACTGTCAGATTTTACCAAATCTTTACCCAATCAATTTTAATAGGGTTACATTTGTTTTTGTAACTTGCTTCATGTAAATGTTTTTTTCTTGATTGTAATTGATGTGTATTATCACAAGGGATTTAATCAGATTACATGAACAAGTAAAAATTTGTAAAGTAAATCTTAGATCACCTGACCGTATTTTTATGTCCATCTGCCACAAAATGACAAAAACCACATTCCAATCTCAGTGCACTTTTTATGTGGAAAAATATACACAGCATCTGCCTATGGTCTTGTACCATTCTGCCTGCCAAATTTCATCCCTGAGTATCCAATAGGGATGGACGAGAATGCGGAAATTTACTCAAACTTCCGATGGTTCCGTGAAATTTCGGGGAATTGATTTCGCAAAACCATCGGAAGATCAAAGAAATTATAACAGGATGATTCACAGGGGATTCACATGATTCCCTGGGAATCCTCCTGTTTGTGATCCCTGGGGCACTAGAGGTTGATTAACCGTTCGCACACTGTTCTCACGGATCGCACACTGTTCTCAATGAATGCAGCCACGGGCTTATTATAAAGTGCTCATTATTATATATATACAGCTTGATCTAAATTACTTTGCAGTGTTCCAACCAAACAAAAAAGTATCAAAACAACAACTGCAACAAATCAAAGTCTAGGAAACTAGGATCATGTAACATAAAAAATGTACCAAAAAAAGTAGCACTTACTCAAAAAAAGATCAAGCACTAAAGATTCAAATTACCTGTCATGGACTCTAGATGCACACAGAACAGGGAGCAGGTGTGTGCTAATTGATGACATTACCATTGACAGAGCTTAACAAAACCTCCTGATTTGCACAGCTGAAAGTTAATCGCCCTAACTGGGGAATTTTTGACCCCACTGCTTGTTTATTAATGCTGGAAGCCGGCAGGCGAATGCACTAGCATTTGGCCCTGGCTTGCGGTAATACGCCTTGTCGAGTATTTTCGCGTGGCGAGCATATGCGCATTCTCTTGACAAATCAGACCCCATGTATCTAAATCAATCTGAAACATTTTGTTCAGAGATAAGCTTCAACCTTTGCTCAACCTAAACTTTTTGTTGGTTTGGATACGTTGGAGAATCTCTAGTGGAATCTTTGCAATTTGGGACATTAATA
>NC_092866.1:43226116-43231063 GCF_032062135.1 Pyxicephalus adspersus | reverse complement strand
AAATTTTACCTGTTATAGCAACACAATACAACTAACTGAAGTGCAGTGTGCATGTGTAGGTCTACTTTGAAATAAATTAAACACTGTACCAAGCCCCTAGAAGCCTCCAGCTTCTAACGTAACAGGGTAGATTTTTTTTTAGTTCTTTATGTTCTGGTGATGCCTTAGCAATTAAATTTTAGGGGTGTTAGCCACACATGTCCCCCATTTGCACCTCTAATTTTGCTCACCTGTTCCTGAGAAATTGGGGTTCAGGTGTTAGAAGCCTCCAGCAATGTGTAACAGGGTAGATTTTTGGATGGGCAGAGTTCTAATGATACCTTAGTGATGAAATGTCAGGGGGTGTTAGCCACACATGGCCCCCATTTTCTCCTCTAATTCTGTTTCCCTGTACCCCCCTATTCCAGAGCAATTGGGGTTCAGGTGCTAGATGCCTTCAACAATATATAACGGGAGTTTTTGGTTTTATGGGCGGATTTTTTATGTTTGGACAATGGCCTAGTGATGAAATTTTAAGGGGTGTTAGCCATAGGTGTCCCCCACTTGCCGCCTCCAGCATTGTGTAACAGGGCAGAGTTTTTTGATGGGCGGAGTTGATGGGCGATGCCTTAGCAATGAAATTTTAGGGGGTGCTAGCCACTCATGTCCTCCACTTGCACCTCTAATTTTGTTCACCTGTACCCCCCCATTCCAGAGAAATTGGGGTTCAGGTGCCATAAGACTCCTGCAATGTGTAATAGCGTACATTTTTTTGATGGACAGAGTTCTTAATGTTCTAAAGATGCCTTAGCGATGAAATTATGGGGGGTGCTAACCAAATGTGTTCTCCATTTGCACCTATAATTGTGTTTACCTGTACCCCCCATTCCAGAGAAATTGGGGTTCAGGTGCTAGATGCCTCCAGCAATTTGTACCAGGGTAGATTCTGTTGATGGGCAGAGTTTTTTATATTCAGACAATGGCATAACAATGAAATTATAGGGGGTGTTAGTCACAGGTTTCCCCCACTTGCACCTACATTTTTGGTTTTGTACATCTCCCTGTTCTGAGAGAAATTGGGGTTCAAAGTAGAGAAGGGAACAGGGTAGTTTAGTATGACATTTCTAGTTTTGTGACAAGTAGGTAAAAATTTGGGGTTTGTACCTCCTTGCTATGCTTAATTTGAGACTTCTAGACACACTTATTTTTAAAACAGCAACCCTGATGTTCAATTTATACTAGTTTTTATAATTTTGACCCTCATATTTTGAAAGTTGTTTGAAATGAGATCTATTTTAGGGTTTTGCTAGCTATGAGGGTCGCCTGCATACCCTAAAATTTTCAAGTCGGTAGGACAAACCGTTTAGGAGATGCAGTGACATGACATTCTGCATTCATACATAAAGCTGTGAAACTTTCCTAACGATGATGTTATTGTACACACACATTTGTACACCCCCCTGGTAGATTTATTTCACGGGTAGAACACTGGAAGGGGAATTCAACAAGGAGGCTGAATAGCGGCATGCACCTCTGGAGCCACAAGTTACCGACCCCTGGTCTGGAAGGACCCTGGTTGTCAGATAAAGAGATACCTGATAAGGGTAAATTTATGACCCTAGTCTGCTAAAGAGACAGTTTTCAGACAAAGGCATTTAAAAGAAGACAATTTTATTTAAAGGGAAAATTAGGAATTAATATTATCCACAATATCACAGAACCTTTTATAATTAGCATAAAATCAGTAAAAGCTTACATAAAGTTTTAATAAACTCCGACAATAAGTTTTAATAAACTTTAATAAACTCCAAGGAGTTAATTTTTATTGGTGGGTTTCTGGTTCCCATCTCCTGATGCCTCTCCTTCTTGGAACAGTACGGTTACATCCTTAGTTACTGGTTCTTTTATCTTCTTTATATTTTCTTTAAAACTTGGTATTAAGGTTTCATCTGAAAAAATAGAAGAGTTGTTATTTCAGGAGGAAATATTCTGTTTCTGTTCCAGTAGGGGATAGTAAAAGCTTCTTAGCCCCACATGAGGATGAATTGGCTAATAAGAAGAGAAGAAAGCAGTTATAATTGGGAATGAAATGCTCCAACATTACTACATATTCTTTACATCTTTCTATAGGGAATCTGAACCCATTAATCTTTATTGGAAAAATAAACAATTTTTTTCAGTTGTGTGAGCTTGGGAAACTGAGCCTTTTAATTAAATACTAAGACTTGGCTGGAACAATCAAACCTGGCCAGCTATTCCTTCCTAGTATTTAAGTTCAATGAAAAGCACAGAGGTAACAGACCGCACATGTGCATAGGACTGGCATAAAACAAATTATTACTGTAGACCAGGGGTGCCCACACTTTTTTGGCTCTCAGACTACTTTTTAAATGACCAAGTCAAAATGATCTACCAACAAAAAAAATGCTAAACATATATTTATGAGACATTGAATGGCAGAACATTACACAGACATTGCACTACAAGACTATAGTGACAGGAAAGCTACAGCTCACCTGTCATAGGGGAATGACTGCGGCACAAGAAACCGCCCAGCACTGCTCACCTCAGACTGCCCTCTCAGCCTCCCTCCTTACTCCCCACTGTTACACGGAGCCTTTTCACACAGAAAGACATCCCCAGCATCCCTATAGACGTAGCAGCCCGGCTGCTAGGAAACAGCAGGGATGGGTAAGGCAGGGCTTTGCAATCGACTCGGGTAGCCTTTGTGATCGCTTGGTAGATCGCGATCGACATTTTGGGCACCCCTGCTGTAGACACTCGGCTACATTTAAGATCATAGCAATCAATAAAACCACTGCGGGTCTGATTTGTTAAAGATCCACAATACTGGAGAAAGTGTTTTAGTTTGTTTGGTGAATCTGGGTGATCCAGCTAACTTGGAATGCATTTTATAAAATATTTGCTATTAGTTGGCAAATGTTTTCAATCCCTGACCAAATCCATTCCAGGTTTGTTGGATCACTAAGGTTCACCCATGACAATATTTTGAGTCCTTGTGAAAATTTTAGTAAATCAGGCTCCTTTTATGAAAATATTTGAGCCCTATAAGCTTGGAATGCAATTACTATCCAGTGAGTAAAATATAAATAAACCCTAAATTCTAGGAAAAAGAAGAGCATGGTGGAGTGTTCTTTAGTCTTGTTCTAGTTCTAGATAAAAATACAACAGACTGAATGATTATTTTCACCATATGACAGAAAGTTTATTACTGGCAGGATAACCAGGTGAAATTAAAATAAAGCATCAGAAAAAGAAAACTAATTTAGCCCCCTGATCTCAGGTTAGGCTGTGGTATGTTACATCAAAGTTCCCAGGCTTATATATAAGATATAACACTAGGCATACATCTGGGTAACTTACCTTCATTCCTCACATCATGGTCATTGGTGATGATTCCAGTGACAGTAGCAGGTAACACTATATAGCAAAAATACAAGATAATAAAATATCTGTTGTGATAAATAATACCAAAGCACATTAATCCGATCACCTGGATAATAATACCGACAAGAAATTTTCCTTCTTTTAACATCTTCTAAATCATATTTATAAATAGAACCCTTTTCCTGAAAAAAATATCCAGACTGCCACTGAGGCCATTTTTTTTTTAATTGTTAGGTACCTGTATGTGATGTCTATGCTTTTACTGACCTGGAACCCACATGCAGATTACAGAAATCCTTGTCTGATTATATGAACATGGGAGGTTCCCTTAAGGGGCTCCCAGGTAGGTGCAGAGCCCTCTAAAAAGGGAGGGGGCCAGGCTCAGGCACACCGAAGGCCCATGCCTACTAGGCCGCAGCCCTACTAACCTAGCCAAGAAGGAGGGGGCTCACAAAATACCCCCAGCCCCTATCTACTCTAACTAGCAGCCAGGCTTCACCAAGTGAAGCCACTGCCTGATAACCCAAGCGATAAGGCCTAAAGTCCTGACAGAAACTTTTATTCTAAAAAGAGGGCCTCCCACTTTGGTTTTCCCCCTTTTAACACATCCTATGCCTAACCCCACCAAACCTCATGCTCCACACAAGCTCAGCCCCTCGCAACAATAAATAAATGTTATTAACCCTTACACTCCTGGGCTAGGCCTCACCCTGTCATGTAGGCCCTGCGCCTAATTTCATATGTCTACGTGCCTCTCTCTAGAAAGTATAATTTGTGATAATTTTCAGCGACATTAGAATGAATGAGTGCTGTACAAACAGCTATGTTCAGTTCCATGAGGAGGGGAGGATAGAGGATGAATGGTATTTATGTATACAGTATATCATAGTGCACCAGTGCTGAGACTATAGAAATTGAACTATATTTTATAACCCTACCAAGCAGTAAAAGAGATTTTGAGCAAGCTAATATTGATGCAATAACCCTTACTATACAATGTGAAGTAATTCTCAAACATCACAAAATACACTTATCTCCCTCAACTATGCATTGTTACACCTAATTCTTTAGGTTCTTCTTTAAATAACCCCATATATGACTGAAATGACACAATGGTAGCTGAATATTCCATGCAAAGCATAACTGTTATGAAAAGATAAGACTAAAGGCAAGTGATGACTGAGTGCAGAGATATGGGAGAATATGTTATCTTATTGCAAAAGTCTATACATAAGGGCAAATGTCTGCACACATCTTTTGATTCATCTTGTGTTTAAATCTAAGTTTCATAACTGTTCTGCCTAACTTTGTTTCTATGTTGGACATGTTAGGAAAATTTTTGATGAAGTTGAAGCTTTATGTCTTCTGAGTGCTGATATCATTGTTATATAGTTAATATCTAGTTCTGTATTAAAAAATGTAAAGTAATTAAAAAAGTAGGTTACTTAAGTTTCGCCAGCCCTGGTATTTCTGTGATTCAGGTAAAATGGATTTAGTTTGCTCATGAATGGGCTGACAAACTAATTTAAAATAAAATAATACAAAGAAAATGACCTAAAA
>NC_092866.1:43208346-43225544 GCF_032062135.1 Pyxicephalus adspersus | reverse complement strand
GAACAACACTAGGGTGACTTTTTCAGTTCACAGACCGGATAAAGGTATTTGTAAAATAAGAAGTTGTTCATCAGTAAAAAAATTCAAACATTTGGCCAAAACCTTTAATATATGGCCTGCTTAGGAGTTTCTACATTTTTATATCATAATGCAATACCTACAATATATACATTTATGGGATCAAATAACAACAATTGTCATCCTTCAAGAGAACACTTTAGCACTGATGTAATATAATTTGTTAATAAATAACAGAAACAGAATTTTAGCTTTCAAACCTAAAATAAAGAACTTCTATGGCAGGTATTTAGGTTTTATATAAAATACTTTATTAGCTGGTTGGAAATATTGTACCAAGTTCTAGATATTGTTACTAAATACCATACCATAAATATAGTATTTATCTTCCTGAACCTCCCAGGTGGTATGATTATTAAAGCATTTTTACATGTCAAATCGGTACATTTGACATGTAAAAATACTTCTAATTTTAAATTTCCCACCGGTCCCACCTCCCCAAAGCAACGCCACCCGCACGCGTTTCGCATAGACGGCCAAGTGGACCTAGATGCCGGGCCGGCATCGCTGGAGGAAGCCTAAGGCTCGAGAGAACATAATAGATAAGTCCATAATTCAACGCAGAGTGTGAAAGGGGGTTACCATGTTCTGTAAATTTCACCCCGAGCCACACTGGGGAATACCGCCAGGGGGTTAATATGAATATTTATGGTGCCAAAATAAGCAAGTGCAAAAAAAAAAGTCTAAAGGGATTTCCACTTAAAAATTAATTTTTAGATACTTTTCAAAACGATTTATATTACCCACATTTTCCCCTATAAGGCAATATCAGCACCTTCTCTTCTCTGTGGTTTAAATTGTCTTTAAAAATAAAAGCTCATGACTGTTTTTATTCTCATTGGGCACAGCTGATACTTCCCCTTTTTAAATAAAAATATCATAACTTTATTTTGGTGTTTAAACTTTGTGAATTGAGCCCCAAGTGTCTCTCACCGGGAACAAGTAATGCTTAAGTATATCATATATATATATATATATATATATATATATATATGTGTGTGTGTATATATATATATATTTGATATGGATAATAAGAGAAACATGAAATATAGTGATTGTCTGTATGCAGAAAAACTAAGTAATGGGTTGTTTATGTATCCAGCATTGATTTCATGGGCCTGCTTAACACATGCAGGGCAGAAAATGCAGATTACTCTGTTTTTATGTAAAGAGTACTCATGAACCACCAACACTCCATCTACACATGGTCTGGGGTAATTAATACAATCATTATCATTACGTATATGGGCAAAACAGATCTTGTTATATTTGCAGCATCTGACTTTGCTCCCCTGCTGATAGTCACTATAAATGTAGATACCACCCCATTTATCCCATCTCCTAAAGTCTGTTTGCTGGGTGTAATACTCAATTCTAAGCTTTCATTCAAGCCTGGTATTAACTCAGGCAGGTTTTTTATACTACTTCCATCTTCACACTAAAATAGGTATGTAATAAAAAATAAAACAAAACTGACTCAATGCCCTAGCACTACATGATTGACTTGTTTTGTTATGGAATACAATCTACTACTTAATTAGCTGATTCAATGAGGAATCAGAACACAATGGCAGAATTTTATGTAGAACCTAAGTATAACATATTACTAGGCTGAGAGAAATGATAAAAAATAGATGTAATGGAGGAAGACTTACCTGATCGAGCATAAATTTGATATACAAAGAAAAAGGTGACTAGGAGAACAGCTTTCATTTTGATTGGCAGCAGTGTGGAATACAGGTTAGTGAATGAGGAATAGCGGTGATGAGGAACAGAGGTGGAGAGGCTCTTTTTATATGACAGACAACCTGTACTTTGTCTGGGTGGGGTCACAGTAAATTTTACAACTCCTCCTTCCCATCTGCATTCACAGGGTGAGGCATTTTCAGAGGTCACATATGTGTTTGTTACCACTAACCAAATATCCTCACAATAGAATATAGATTTATTTATATGTCCAGTTATATTCATAGTTACATGTAACTGTAAGTTCTGCAAAGTGCAACATGTTCATTATACCAAGAGGCAATGCTCTGGGTAAGTATTCTGCCTTGTGCTGGCTGGATAATAGAAATAACTTGATCATTGCTTTAGCTGTGCTGCTATGATTAGAATAAATAAAAGGAACCTGCCATGTGAGAATTGTCATAGCCTGTTAGGATTTGTTAGATATATAAGGAGGTCAGCAATGGCAGCACTCCCAAGTTTCTCCTATGTACAATTATACAGAATTGTTTTATGTGACAAAAGTGCAGGAATAAAACATCTGCCAGTATAAAATTTGGACTTAAATTGGCTGAACTGGCCCGCTGCTTCATTCACCTTGCTCTGGGCGGCTTTAAACTGTACCACTGAGTGGGCACTCATCCCACTGGTCCCTGGCCACTGTATGCCACCAGACCTCAACACACCCGGGCACTCCAGCCGTCACCATGAAACCCAGCTTGACAGCACGCAGTATGACCCCTCTCCCCCGACATGAAGCCCTACCACGCCAGGGGCCACTCCCACGCCCCAAAAGTGTAGGGCTGCGACACCATTCCACTCTACATCAATCCAGGAACCCTAATCCAGCGTACTGTCCCCTCCGAGTGCACTATTGGTTGGCCAGACCTCCTTCCGCCATTCACCCCCACACAAAAAAACATGCCCCCACATGTACTCCAAAAGGGGGACCCTCCACTTCATCCTACTCTTCCCAACTCCTCCAAAGCCCCCACTGGTCACAACTGCGAACCTTACATCCAAAAAAATCCCACCTTAAATAAACCCGTACTTCATTGATAGAATTAGACCGCCCAGTAACTAATGATCACCTGATCTGCCGTGCTTTCAACATCCTGAGACCAGGTGTCCCCCCGAGCCCATTCTCTGTTGGGTCACCCATTCACTAACCCCCCCACAAACCCCCCCACGTACAACTACAAAAGCCGCTTTGATTAGTACATCGGTCACCCCACCTACAAAATCACCTGCCAACCAAATAAACAACCCGTATTAAAAAAGACCTCCTCAACAGACCGACTCCCCCTATAATTCCACCCCACTCACGCCACACCCCAATAGACCTGCCTCAACACCCCACTAACCGACCTAAACCCATTCCACTAAAAATGCGACAATGTGCATCGATAACCTTGTACCCCCCCCCCCCCCCCAGAAGGTGCCAAGCAAAAGTAAAGAATATTACATTATCACCATCTCAACACAAAATGACCTAACCCCCAGAGTCCCAGGCCAGAGGAGACGGAAAAAACAAACCGAATCCCATCCCACCATAACGAACCTGGTAGTAATAAAGTAAAGCATACCCCTGTACTGACACCCGGGGTAATAGAGTATACCCTCCCACAGTTCTGACCCCATGAGGTAATCCCCCAGCATTGACACCCAGGAGTAATACAGTATATCATCCCACTGTACTGACAACAAAGAGCAACACTGTATACCAATCCACCGTACAGACACCAGGGAGTAAGAAAGTATACCACCCCACTGTGCCGGCACCAGGTAGTAACACTGTGTACGCCCCCACGGTACTGACACCAGGGAGAAACAACGATACCACCCCACTAAATTGACACCAGAGAGTAATAGAGTATACCAACCCATAGCACGAACACCAGATAATAACACTTTGCACCAACCCACAGTACGTAAGTGAGTAAGAAAGTACCCCCCATGGTCCTGACGCCAGGGAGTAATAAAGTATACCAACCCACAGTACTGACACCAGGGAGTAATACTGTATACCAACCCACAGTACGAACACCAGGGAGTAATAAAGTATAGAACACCCCCCCCCCCAATACTGACACAGGAGAAAAATTGACGAAACAAGCTCTCCTATGCAAACGGCCCAGCTGCATCACTTCTGGGAATCCCTTTGATGCAGCTGGCCTTTACCCGACATCACTTCTGGTCTGGCGATCCTGATGTTTTTTCGGCCCCAGACTTCCTCTGCGGCCTAGCAAGAGGAGTGGAGCGCTTCTGGGGTCCGCACCAGGACTACTGACACCGCTACCAACACCAAGCTCTGGCCCGCCCCCCGAGGCCTCTGAAACTGCACCCTTGGCTGGCCAAGCCGTGGATACCATCTGCCGAACACTCGCACCACATGAGTCCACCGCCTTAAGTCCACGGCCACAGCCTTCCACATGTAACGCAACCTTCCTATGGGGCCTCAAAGTATGAAGAGCCCCTGATTCCAGAGAGGCCCCCAGGCCTCTCTTCCCTAGTCCTACTAGGCCGCAGCCCTTCTAACCTAGCCGAGAAGGAGGGGGCTCACAATACCCCCCCAGCCCCTATCTCCTCTAACTAGCAGCCAGGCTTCACCACGTGAAGCCACTGCCTAAATGTTAGCACAATTGTCCCCATTAAAATGGGCCAATTCTTAACATAGCCAATGATTTCATCAGCTGATTGATAAAAGAGTATAAAAAGTACAAATGTCAAATTTTGTTCCAGCCTGGTATTCCAAACTCCAACCACCCTGCTTTGCTAACAAACAATATGAACTTCATTAGTGGTGATATCCCAGATGGGGTAGCTGGACAGTCAAGTCCTAATGGTCCTGGTAAACCAGCAACAAAATAGCCAACAGTAAATAAAGTTTATAGCAATGACACCCAACAGTCTAAAGATCTATCCTTTACAAATCATGTGATGATTGCTGTCACATGGTAATCAAACTGTTAGAAAACCTCAAATGATCATCTCTTTGTTTTACTGTTAATATAAGAAGTATCTGCCTTTGTATTTTATACCATTTAATTACATGAAAAGAAGTAATATGTTTTGTAGAATGTTGTGGTTTAAAATTCACTTGATGGTCAGTGTGCTTGAGGGCAATAAAATCATGTGTGCACATCTACCCTGTTGTGTCTGTAGATGGTCCTATATGCACTTTCCACCAAATGATGTAAGCTTAGAACAACACTGGGGTGACTTTTTCAGTGCACAGACTGGCACTTGGATAAAGATATTTGTAAAATAAGAAGTTGTTCATCAGTAAAGTAATTCAAACATTTGGTCACAACCTTCTTTTTATTGCCTGCTTAGGAGTTTCTACATGTATTTTTTAATAACAGAAACAGTATTTTAGGTTTTAAACCTAAAATAAAGAACTTCTATGGCAGGTATTTAGCTTTCTTGTAAAATGCTTTTTAAGAAAATAAAATGTTCTTTTTAAAGCAAAATATATCCCTGGAGGATCTTATTTAACAACAGATTATTATGCATTGTTTTAAAATTTGGATTGCAGGTAACTTTTGTATTCATGTAATTTTTAAAACAAAGATAAAATACTTACATTAGTAAAAAAATTGATTCCACATAGTTAAAATGGGTTTCTGTAGTTCTATAGAGTAATTCAAATCACCATATAAAAAACCATAAACCATAAAAAATAATGAAATTTTATCTTTCCAATTGCTATGTATTTTGGCTAATGGGAGAAATTTTGCTGAACTACTCCTCCAGCATTTCATCTAACAACTCATTAGCACCTATCTGTTACAGTTGGTTACCACAAGCTGATTTTTACTTTTAATCCAATTTCTGATTCAATAAACGGAATTGAAGAACAACAATTGAAATGGCAGACCCTGCAGTTCTTACTGGCCCCATAGATAAAATGTTTTAATGTCTCTAAGATGAAAATATGTCAATATAAACACAATTTTTGAATATCTGCTGCCAGATCAATGCTTTCACACAACAAAATATCAAGCTAATATTTATGTTTGATAATAGATTTATTTATTAGGAAATAAGACCTAAATGTAGACTTTGAATGTATTGGACAGCCTATGCATCATATGAAACTTACATAAATAGTCTATGTATTATCATTTGAAAAAGAAAAAACTTCTGTGGATGGAGATTTTACATTTATACATAATTAATAAAATAAATTCCATGTTCTGGGTAACCTTGTAGTATTTGTCAGGTTATTTGTCATGTAGTGATATGAGTGTGACAGTGTAACATCACTGGGTATGGTGACTGGAGATGGATATACATTTCTGGTCAATAATAAGGATACGGGCAGCATGGTTGCTCAGGGGTTAGCACTCCGGCCTTTGCAGCACTAGGTTCGATCCCAGCCAGGACACTATCTGCATGGAGTTTGCAGGTTCTCCACCTCTCTGCATGGGTTTCCTCCGGGTACTCCGGTTTCCTCCCACATCCCAAAAACATGCAGTTAGGTTAATTGGCTTCCCCCTAAAAAATTGACCATAGACTACATTATTAACATATGACTATAGTAAGGACATTAGATTCTGAGCTCCTTTGAGGGACAGTTAGTGAGACAACTATGCACTTTGTACAGCGCTGCGTAATATGATGGTGCTATATAAATACTGTGTAATAATAATAATAGGCTGCTCATAGATACACATATGTATTTCAAAATATGTTGGGGGGAATATATATTAGTGATCTTCATTATTCTAATGCAAAAAGAAGTAATATGTTCTGTCTAGAAAAGTGTATACTGTGTTCTTATCAATTCAATCAGTGTAAGTCATATAAAATACTTTATTAGCTGGTTGGAAATATTGTACCAGGTTCTAGATATTGTTACTAAATACCATACCATAAATATAGTATATATCTTCTTGAACCTCCCTGACGGTATAATTATTTGAGCATTTTTACATGTCAAATCGGTACATTTGACATGTAAAATACTTCTAATTTTAAATTTCCCACCCCCGCCAAAGCAATGCCACCCTCACACGTGTCGCATACTCGGCCAAGTGGACCTAGATGCCGGGCCGGCATCGCTGGAGGACGCCGCATGCTCGTGAGGACCAAATAAGTACTTAATTCCACCCAGAGTGTGACACGGGGTTACCATGTTCTGTAAATTTCACCCCGAGCCACACTGGGGAATACCGCCAGGGGGTAAATGTATATATTTATGGTGCCAAAATAAACAAGTGCTAAAAAAAAAGTCTAAAGGGATTTCCATGTGAAAATGAAATTATAGATACTTTTCAAATCAATTTCTATTACCCACATTCTCCCAATATCAGTATCCTCTCTTCTCTCTCTTCTCCCAATATCAGCACCCTCTCTTCTCTATGGTTTAAATTGTCTTTAAAAATAAAAACTCATGACTGTAAGTTTTTATTCTCATTGGGCACAGCTGATACTTCTCCTTTTTAAATAAAAATATCATAACTTTTTTTTGGTGTTTAGGCTTTGCGAATTGAGCCTCAAGTGTCTCTCACCAGGAACAAGTAATGCTTAAGTATAATATATATATATATATATATATATATATATATATATATATATTCTACATTTCTTCTAACCGAACCATTTACCAATATTTGCTACTTTCAACAGCGCTGTGCCAAGTCTGACTATGCAGAATGTTTGTGAAGTTCATAATTCATCTTCTTGTAAATTAGTTTAGTAAAGTGGTCATTGCTTGTCCTCTTGTGAACAGTGCTCATGTTTCACCATTATACCTAGAAGGGCTTAGTATGGAAGGAATTTATAGGGGAATGCATCTCCCCATGTTTCAACATTTCATGTCATACTTCTCTTAGGGGAGAACTGCAAAGCAAGCAATTACCACATCACATTCATCTATTTATACCGTTTTCAGCGCTGGGAACTACAATGACCTATGGACACAACCTTGGGGGGGGGGGGGGACACAATTGGAATCAAGTCTTAAGTTTTTTTTTTTTTATTATTTACCTGATGTTTAACTCCGAGTAGCTAAAAACTTAGTGCTTATGATAAAACAGATGGATTCAGCTGGAAAAAGCGTTTCATTCAAACGCTTAAAAATGTCTGTTTTTTTATATATCTATTATGTCATTGTGGAGTTTTTACATCACTTTATTTTAGAATACTTTCTTTTAAAATTTGTACAGATAGTAGGAAAGAGAAGATGACAAGCAATGGGAGATATTTCTTATGTAGGAAGAGTAGAAGAGAGGAAATATAAATAAAGGGGCAGCAATAACCTGAAAAAATATTTTACATTTCAAAACATATCTACTAAAGAATATTACTTATGTTTGTATGTTTACTATGTCTAAGACACTCCAAAGTTCATCTATGGACACATTTAACACTAAAAGTTGTGAATATAGAACATCTAAGGCTACCCACAGACTTAAGACCATATCGGGGATCTTGATGGTTTGTGTAAAAATATTTTATAGGAAAATGTGACAATAAAATAGATTTGAAGATGGTTGAAAGTTCAAACATAACATGAATGAGTATAACCTGTACTTGGAATTAATATTTCAATATATGGTACTGCAGCATGTGTATTTTTTGGTAGATAAGAACATGTCATTTGTAGAAAGATCTTTTGTATGAGGTAGCATTCCTAAGATCCCATGTCTGTAGGTGGCTGTAATGTGACTGAAGACACATACAAACTGAAGGTCAAAGATTATTCTAATTAAGGATTGCTCCACAAGTAAAACAAGTTCAGTGGCTAGATGTACATACTTATTAAAGAGGGGGAGGGGGGAATTCATCCTTTAAACACCCCCGAGGCCAGCCTTAAAGTGGTAAGAAATAGGAATTTATAATAGGAAAAAAAAAAACCATTAACTGTCCCTACATAGTTGGCCATATATCTGTTACTCTCAGGTTGGGCCTACAGACATATGAACTTTCCTGTTTGACCAGCCAAATCAGGCCAATGTTTTCTGTAGTCTGCATGTCCTTAAGACGGGAGTCTAAAGGAAGTTGAGGTCTCAGTATTGATGACTGAAGAGAATACATACTTTTTCATTTATTATGAATAATAAGGGAAACATGAAATATAGTGATTGTCTGTATGCAGAAAAACGTAATGGGTTGTTTATGTATCCAGCATTCATTCAATGGGCCTGCTTAACACATGCAGGGCAGAAAATGCATATTACTCTGTAATTATTTAAAGAGTACTCATGAACCACCAACACGGTACCAATACGGGGGTAATTAATATGATCATTTGGCTTTCAGTATCACTTCTATGCTGATCACACAAAATATATTTTAACTCTTATCCCTGATTTTCTGTCTGCTATTTTTCCATTGATATAAATCCATTCACTCAAACTCATTATGAGCAAAACAGATCTTGGTATATTTCCAGCATCTGACTTTGTTCCCCTGCTGGTAGTCACTAAAAAAATAGATAACACCCCATTCATCCCAACTCCTACAGTCTGTTGCCTGGGTGTAATAATCGATTCTAAGCTTGCATTCAGGCCTGGTATTAACTCAGTTACTATCTCCTACTACTTCCATCTGAAAAATATTTTCTGAATCCACCCCATCCTCAGATATATATATATATATATATAAAGATATAATGCTTTGTATGTCCTCATCATATCCCACTGTGACTTCTACAACATCTTTCTATGGTCTACCAACTAACAAACTTGCACCACCAATTTCTCTAAAACTCTGCCACTCATCTACTCCACTCTCCTCCCAATGCCTAGATGCTTCTTCTATATGCCATTGACCCAGATAATCCAATTTAATCTCCTATCACTTACAAAGCTCCTTTCCGCTGTACTCCTTTTATTAAATTAACATTTATTGTTCTTTCTGCTTTAGTATTTGTATTGATACATGTTCACATTGTACTGTGCTTGAACTATGTATATATTTATGATGTCCACTACTGTCTATCTTTTACTCAGATTCATAAAGGATGATGGTGCTATATAAATAAAGCAAATCAATGATACTACTTCTTCTATCAATGCAAAACATACCTGTTGATCCTGCCAGAACTCATCTGAACTTCTTGTGTTTTCTGCATTTGCTGCATTTTTATGAATTACATTGTCCAAACACCCATGTTCTGGAAAAGAAAAGATCTGTAGATGTTCTATTGTCTGGCTCTAGGGTGACAGCACTGTGTCCTTACAGATACAGTACAGAAAGTAAATGTTGTCACCTTAATATAGAAAAAGTATTAGAGGCAATTTCACCAGATAAAATAAAAAGAAACAAATTCTAAAAAAAAAACTAATGCAGCAACTATATATAGGAAATGGTAAGCTGCAATATATTGCTTTTTTTCTTGTATTTTGGTTCAAACTTGGTTCAACCGTGAAGACATTGTATGAAAATACTGAAGCATAGGAGTCAGCTGACATAATATATATTGTGTCAGTATAACAGTAATAAACATCATTATAGTATAGAACATATTTATAGTAAAAAGTTACACATGCCTTCACTTCCTTTACTAGTGGCAAAGTGACCACAATTCGTTTTTAGGTTTACTGCCCTACAATATAGTTGAGACATTGATAATATTATTATTATTAATATTTAATCCAAAATGTTTTATATTGCAGCTCCAAGAAATGTCTCCCTATTTTTATTTCAGTCATTAGATTTATTTATAGCCTAAGGACTGTATAGTTTATTAAAGGGCTGTCTGATCTGAAAGCAGAATAAAACCGAGTTTACATATTTTTTTATGCCCAGAGTTGTCTAAACATAGCAAAGCATTACAGTATGTGTCTATATACAGGTGTATGGAGAATAAAAGGGAAAGGTGCACCACAGAGACATCCCATGCTGACATATTAGCTGAAACAATAGCCAATCAAGGTGTCTAGTCTAGTGAGTTCATCACTAAGTCCAGCTAAAATCATATGGAATGGGAGATACCAGCCCATGTCTATAGACACAATTCAACTGGTGTAGTGAACATCCTTCTAATAATTATCAGGGTGATGGGGGATAGGGAGTAATTAATTGGACATGTTAGGTTTTAGTTAAACAAAATAAGTCTTTGGCCCTGATTCATCAATGAAGTGCACGTACGCTGGACGCCCGTACGTTCGCGGTCCGAAGCCAAGTGCTAATACACGCCCCTTCACTTGCCAGCCGGATTCCTGCCTTGATAAATGAGCAATAGGGGTCGCGAATCTGCCAATTAAGGCGATTAGATTTCAGCTGTGCGATTAAGGTGGATCTGTTAAGCTAATGGTGAGATCATAGCAATTAATTAGCGCACACCTCCTCTCTGTTCTGTGCGCATCTACAGTCCATTACAGGTCAATTAGAATCTTTATTACTTTTTCTTTTGTGTAAGTGTTACTTTTTTAGGTTACATTGTACTCATTGTACACTTAACAAAATTAATTATTTATTGTTACATTTGTTGCACTGTTTTCCTACTTTTTGGTTTGCTTTGCAACACTGCAAACTAATTGAGATCAATCTGTATATATACTAGTTAACAGTTCATAATATGTCATCCCTACAACCCCACCCCATGCCCCTGCCCGTCCACCCCGTGCCCCTGCCTGTCCACCCCGTGCCCCTGCCAGTCCACCCCCTGCCCCTGGCCATCAACCCCATGCCCCTGCCAGTCCACCCCGTGCCCCTGGCCATCCACCCTGTGCCCCTGGCCGCCCACCTCCTAACACATGGGCAAGCAATTCGACATGCTCTGGAGGTGGGCTGCACTCGCGCCCGTGCTGTGGGGGTGTGGCCAGGAAGTGGAGGTGGCCTGAGGCCAGGCTGTTAGGGTGGGCCTCGGCCGGGCTAGTGAAGTAGGTCGTGGACGGTTTGGGCAAACTATATAAGTGGATGCCATTCTTCACTCAATTTTTTCAGGACTCCATGACATCGCCAGTGTGGTTTTGAGTTGGTATCCTGTGTGAAGACGCTTGTTTGTATAAAATAGCTGAATCTCTATTTTGTGTTTGCCCAATGTCCACAGGTTAGTAACCCTCCTGCATAATGTTATGGTGACCCACAAAGTTATGTGATATTGTAGTAATTTTTAATTTTCCCTTTATAGCAACCAGTGAATGCAGGTGGATTGGGTCAACCCAGTGTGGGCAGCCAGCTTCTAAACCTCACGCAGAGGGTGGTTGGCCATTTTGATAGATTAGTGGAGTCAAGGATGCCTGGCCCAAGTTCAGATAATTTTGAACCGGTCCTTACGCCCCTACATGAAAACATAAATCAAAATTGCCAGGACCGAGAATTTAACCAACAACATCTGGCGGCCATGCATCGTCTGATAGAATCGGTCCAAGAACAATCGGCCACTTTTGGTGCCTACATGTTCAGAGTTGACCATCTCTGTAACATGTTAAGTGAATCCCTGGGCCAACAATCTCGCCTACATCAGGCGATTATTCAAAGGCTGGGTTGGCAAATCCCAATAAGCCCTGCTGGCCCCCCATCTCCTGCAGAGCGGCCAGCTCCATTCTTCCCCCCGGCTCCACCCTGTGCCACTGCCCGGCCAATGAGTGCTCCTGCCAGCCCACCCCGTGCCCCTGCCTGTCCACCCCATGCCCCTGCCAGTCCACCCCGTGCCCCTGGCCATCCACCCTGTGCCCCTGGCCGCCCACCTCCTAACACATGGGTAAGCAATCGACATGCTCTGGAGGTGGGCCGCACTCGCGCCCGTGCTGTGGGGGTGTCCCGTGGCTGAGGCCAGGAAGTGGAGGTGGCCTGATGCCAGGCTGTTAGGGTGGGCCTCGGCCGGGCTGGTGAAGTAGGTCGTGGACGGTTTGGGCGAACTATATAAGTGGATGCCATTCTTCACTCAATTTTTTCAGGACTCCATGACATCGCCAGTGTGGGTTTGAGTTGGTATCCTGTGTGAAGACGCTTGTTTGTATAAAATAGCTTAATCTCTATTTTGTGTTTGCCCAATGTCCACAGGTTAGTAACCCTCGCACTCTGACACTTTACCTATCTAAGTTTGTTTTGATGCGGCCCAAGTATGCTCCAAACGCAGTTTTGCTATCTACTCCCCGAAGAATGTTCCACAAAAGAATGAACACAAATCTAGTTATGTCTAGGGACCAAATAAGGCACACCACACTTCTCTGACACTTGTCTGTAACAGATAAATGTGCTTGCTGAAAGGGTCTGAGACACTCCATTTTGTTGCCTGAGACACTCCATTTTGTTTCATATTCTAGTTTTTAATTATGAGAGCTTAGTTATGAGAACTAAATGTATTCTTTGGTTGTTTAGACTATATGTGTATAAACCTGATGTTCTGCCAAGATGAGTGTCCTTGTTAATTCTGCTAGACTCAGATAATGTCGATTGTTTTTGAATAACAAGGTGTTTTGTATGTGTCTGAAATTATGTCGCTAAACAGTTTAATTTAGGATACATATTTTAGAGATTTTCCATTCATTCTAATAAATGAGCATGCGCAATGGCATATTGTTATGGTATATAAACTAATGTTTGTTATAATAACGTGGAAGATTGCTTGATACCATACGAGTGTATGCGTCGTTGACCAATTCTTTCCAGGCGCCTGTTCTGATGCACTGAGAGACACTGGGATGGTGAGTGATCTGAGAGGAATAGAGTCAAGAAACCTGCAGATCCTTTCACTTGTTAATAGGTCAACTACTTTTCTGTTGGTTAAAATTACATACTAAGGTGTTCAGCTGTGTATTCTATGCCAAATATATTCTTGAATAATGTTACAATTACATATATTTTGAAGAGGACTTATCTAACATACTCAACTCTGTTACTTTTAAGGTCACAGGATATTTTGACCAAGTGACCAATGGAGGAATGGAGCAAACTTGGCCAAGCTGCAAAACAGGTTTGTGTAGGATAAGAGCATGTTCAATATTTTATGGTTCAAATAACCATTGTGTAAAAACTAAGGTTTCTTTTTTGTGTTTTTTTAGGGATGGAATTGGATTGACCAGGCTGGAAAAATCTTTTAAATGTGCACTGAAATAAAAATCAAATTAAATTCACAAAATCTAGCTTTTAGTTTTATTTTTTGAATCTCCCCCCCTAATAACTTAAAATGTGCAAACCCCAACAAATACAACAAATTGTAACAATACAACAAAAATTCTTTTAAAACATATATACAATTTTTTTTTTTAAACGGTAGCGCCTGGGCAGATCCCACGGAGGGGCCAGCCTGAAGTGATGCTCCATGGCAGACATCCTCCGGTGCAGCCAATACAGGCTATCCTGTCTACTTCCTGGCGGGTGGGGAAAAAACAAATAATATATTAACTGGAAGAGTTTGGTCCAAACATTTTTTAAAAGTTCTGTCCTTTTAAAAAACCAAACAAATAAAAATATAAACTTACCAGGAGGATGTCTGCCATGTCACCGGTGGTGGGGCGGTGGTGGGGGGCTCGGAAGCTCCTCAGGAGGGCTGGCTGCCTCCCTCGATGTGGAACAGGCTGTGTTTTTAGAAGGAGACCAAAAAAATAGGAGAGGTAAGTACTGACCAAATGTAACAGTATAATATGCAGCTAGTTCTTAAATTGCAACGTGCTAAAGAATTCAAGTTATGTCATCTCATCTGACTGTTTTGCTGTTTACACCTTGACAAACAAGAAAGAAAGGTTATTCCTGGGGTCAAGCTAATTATGGCTATGGAACTAAAGTGATGCAGTTTGTTGGCAATGAAGGTTGTGGGTTTTCACAAGGGACACAAGTGGCTAAGTGACATTTAACCTTTGTCTTTCGTTAAAAGCTGCCTAGACATGAAGCCAGTCATACACTCCTAATGATACTTGATGGAGCTAGGCCTAACAAAGTATCTCCTACTTTCTTTTCATGGTTTTTAAGGAGTGTTCACAATATCAAAAATGGAGAAATACTTACATTCAGATGAGGAACTTGTGTACTGTGGAGGAGGTGCTGGCAAGGGCGCTGCAGCAGCTGTAGATAAAAAATTAACAGCATGAGTAAAAATGGGTGGGCAGGACTAAAGTAGATTTGTAAGGTTAGTTAAGGTGAATAGATGATTGCTGAACTTTCTAAATGATACTTTTTGCCTACGTCCAAAAATTTAGAGCAAACATTTGTCAGTACAACTATGGACAACTAAACAACTCATGTCTTTTTTTTCATGCTAGTCAACAACCTAGAAAGAACGTTCATTTGATGCGTGATTAATGACTGGAAGCTACATGAAATCCTGCTAGATCTTTCTTTGTATTTGTAACAAAAAACGGTGAAAGTAGTGTGAGAATGTGTTGAATTGCAACATATGTTACAAAAGTTGATTCTAAGTTTAGCTTACAGGCAATCTCCTCGGCCTCGGCGGCCTCCTCTCCTTCATCAGAGGACTCTGGCTGCAGATGTTGGGCAGCGGGCTCCTCCTCCAGAGATGACTCCTCCTCTGGGGATGGCTCCTCCTTCTCTGGAGATGGCACCTCCTCCTCGACTGGCTCCTCCCTGACTGTCTCCTCCTCCCCTGGGGATGGCACCTCCCCCTCCTTTACATCCTGGGGGATGGCCAGTCGCCTGTGTGGCCACTGAATGATTTGCAGCCGCCGAAGTGATGGGGAGTTGGCTGTAATAACAAAATCAAATATACAAAATTAATAAGGGTAGTAAAATATAGGAAGTGAAAAACAAACAGTTCTAGGCTAAACAATACTACTTTACACAAACAACAAACATTCTAAAATACCACTCCTTAACAAGAGGAGAACACAAAATGCAAAACTTACCAGACACTGGGCACCACTTTGGGCACCAAATCTGGTCTTCTCCGCTTTAAGTCGCACCAAGTATGTTGGATCTGGGTGACTGTTGGGCGCGTCCCTGCAGGGGTCCACAGCCTGTCTGCCAGCCTCTCCGCGATTTATCGCTTCACAAAAATTGACTTCTGCTGGTCATATCTCTGCTGAATCTTTGTCTAAAGAAAAAGAGAAACAAAGTGTGAGTTATTTTGACAACAACCAAACACCTCTTAAAAAGAAAAAAAAGGGATAACTAATTCATTGACTGATTGATATATTTTCTGTTGCAAATTGACATAGTTTTGTAAAACCAATAATTGTGCTCCTAGATGTAAACTCTGTTTATCCGGTTTTAGTGAAGCATTAGTAAGTGCCAGACATACATACAATCTAGGGGCAAAATGTAAGCACTGTTGCAATGGGTCAGATAATGCAAAAAAAAAAGATCTATAAAAAAATCAGGATCTATATCAAGATCAAGATCTATAAAAAAAATCAGGATCTAAAAATCAAAATCAGGATTGTGGTGTCAACTAGCCAGAGGACATTCTAGCAGAAGGCTTTCACTGTCCTCTGGACAAAGAAAGATAATTTCCGGCCTTGCGTGATAGCGAGGAGGCAAATTAGTGCTCTTCCATGATCTACCTCTGATTGAGCTTAATGGGGTAGAATCATGAAGATGTTTACAAACAATACATACACACATCAAAAAAAATATGTGCATGTACATAGTTGTCAACAGCCAACTTTAGGTGTGTGGACCTCTACCCAGCTCTCATCTGCAGCTGTAATCCCTTGAAAGAACAATAGAGGACGCTCCATTCTCAGCTGTCATCTGTGCAGAGGATTCCAGCTGCCGATAAGAGCTGGGCAGTGGGAAGAGCACAGCTAGAATGAGATAGGGACACAGGCTGTCCCTTCCCCATTCTTTAGCTGTTCTGTGGCTTCTATATACAAAACTACTTGGTAAAATATATCCACTCTGTGGGCATGTTTAACAACATCATGGGCACAGTGTGATATCTGTGTGTGGGAATTCTGCATGTCATATTTGCAGCCTTACAACTCTGTGTACAAGCACAGAGGACACTCATAGATAATAGTCCCACAATATCTACAAAATCCCAGGCCACCAAATTACAAGCATTTAAAGATATGGATTTGCAAACACTATAGAAAACCCCACATTGGGAATGCTTTTTCCAAAGGAAGTGCACATAGGAGTCCCTAATTGAAAAAGTGGCACCCCGGGCCCACTTACATAGCAAGCAGCAAGTGTCCCCCGACCTGAACCTACAATTTCTGGTTTATGCACCTCACCATTCCCAATAAATTTGGGTTCCTTAGAAATGTAGGTATAAATTTCAGCACTGGGCCTGGGGGCATGAATGACCCTTTTTGCCTTTTGCCTCCTAGATGCACTGCAACAACCTCCAAGAAATGTGGTTGAGTAGTAGCTAGTAGCATCCTCAACATTTCAAGTAGTTACAAACAAGGGTTTAGGATTAAAGATGGTGAGTTCTTAGGCTGAGGAATATGAGAAGCAGCCTAAAAACACATTGAAATGTGCAAACATGCATGATTCATAAAACACATTGAAATAGGCAAACATGCATGATTCAT
>NC_092866.1:43203830-43207945 GCF_032062135.1 Pyxicephalus adspersus | reverse complement strand
CCTTACAACTCTGTGTACAAGCACAGAGGACACTCATAGATAATAGTCCCACAATATCTACAAAATCCCAGGCCACCAAATTACAAGCATTTAAATATATGGATTTGCAAACACTATAGAAAATCCCACATTGGGAATGCTTTTTCCAAAGCAAATGCACATAGGATTCCCTAACTGAAAAAGTGGCACCCCGGGCCCACTTACATAGCAAGGAGCAAGTGTCCCCCAACCTGAACCTACAATTTCTGGTTTATGCACCTCACCAGTCCCAATAAATTTGGGAATTACCCACTTGTAGCCAGTGTTGCGCATGCACATATGATTTTATATTAATATACTTTTTGTATATATTTTTTGTTATGTTTCACTTTGAGCAAAACATATGTTCTTGCTTTTCAAGCCTTTCAGGGTGTTTATTCCATTTGAATTGCATGTTAGACCTTGCTCAACTATATATTGACTCACCCTTCAGGGTGTTTTTGCAGATTTGAATGGCATTTTAAATCTTGGCCCACTATATATAATTGGCTTACTCCCCTCAGCTTGGTAGTGGAAGCATGATGAATAAAACACATTGAAATGTGCAAACATGGATGATGCATAAAACACATTGAAATGTGAAAAGATGCATGATGCATAAAACACATTGAAATGTGCAAACATGGACAAAATGTATGCTTATTGTAGTAAAAATAATCCCCCTCGCCGCGCCCCTACTAAAACATTAAAAAAAAATCACTTACCTTAATAATAAAGCGCAGGTCCCTCTCTTCAAACAATGGGCGCGGCATGATAATACAGATATAAAACTTCCTCGTTTACTCCCGCCTACTGTAAAACGTGGCCACGCCACGCATTTGCCCGTACGCCTGCTGTATGCGCATCATTACCCACTTGTAGCCAGTGTTGCGCATGCGCATATGATTTTATATTAATATACTTTTTGTATATATTTTTTGTTATGTTTCACTTTGAGCAAAACATATATTCTTGCTTTTCAAGCCTTTCAGGGTGTTTATTCAGTTTGAATTGCATGTTAGACCTTGCTCAACTATATATTGACTTTTGCAGATTTGAATGGCATTTTAGATCTTGGCCCACTATATATAATTGACTTACTCACCTCAGCTTTGTAGTGGAAGCACTATGAAATGAAATGAAAGCGCACAATTATGCGCATCAAACAACTGAGTTTTAATTGAAGACAATTGTGCTGTTTTTAGCCGTACAAATAATTCAGAGGAAGGAGCAGCTTAAAAACAATCACAATTGTCTTTTTAAACTGTGTGCCCTGGGAGATTGGAAAGGAGATCACATAAACCCCCAAAAACAAACAACAACATTTTAGAAATAACTTTATTCAAAAGAAACATTTGCTAAAAGGTCACAATAAAATATAAAAACACATAAAATTTTGCAATCAAACAATTTGGCCACAAACACAATAACCATAGCATTAAAATTGACTTCAAAATTGCACAATAGACATTTAAACATTCCAAGTAAAAAAAAAATTAAAAAAGAAGCTATTGTGCTAAATGGTAAGCAAACTATCAAATGCAGCAACATAGATTAATTAGGATAACACACAAAACAACAGCCCAGTTGCTGAATTGCAAGACGGATTCCGATTTTGGATCGCGAACACGAATGCGCGACTGAGCTTCCAATTTTGCTTGATGAATCAGGGCCTTTGTGCTTCATCGATTTTCACTATTATTACCTAAGAACATAAATTTATGTATTTATTTATTGTCGCAAAATTGGATTATGTCTGTTGGTAAAGAAAGCCAACATGTTATTCTATTATCAGATTGTCCTGAAAATACAGTTTTATTTCGGACATTAAGGTGAATTTGTTAGGCTGCATACACACGCTCAGTTTTCGTAGCTGGAAACAATCTTTCATGACAAAATACTAACAGATGAACAAACGAGCACTTTACAAAAAGACCAGTTCTAGTCTATGGAGAGGGGAGAACAAGTGAGCTTTACCTCACTTTGTGGTTCTCCCTTCCCGTTTATCGCTGTCATTTATCGTTTTCAGATCCAAGTATGACTTTGGGAGACCTCTGTAAACGTTAGATTCCCATCCAGTAGTCTAACAGCGAGTTTGGCCCCCCCACCCCCGGAATCTGCTATTGCTGCTGGCATCTGCAGTGAGATGTGAAGCACAATGCAGAAGTCCTGCCCCGAGTTACACTCGGCATTACTACTAGGGTGGTTAAATGACTAAAAAAATTTTCCACACCTTCAAATCTGCCTTCACTTCCTTGGACAAACGCACAAAGTGTGACGGCGATTTGACTCCTGCCGTCGCAGCTGCCAACCATCTACAAAATATTCTACCCATCCTCACCACCCTACATGCAAAGTTCAACTTCCCCAACAACAACTGTACCTCTCTCAAACGCATCTTCTTCCTGTCACAAGCCCCATCCACTTCCGCCTTCAGTGCTACCAACTTGTCCTGCAGCAACCTGCTCTCCATAGCCACGGAATCAAACTCAGTGCCCAGGAATGTAATCACTATGCCTGGGCCTTCGTTTTTTTCTGTGTCCAAAGGTACCCCAAAACGATCCGCCACATGCTGTAACGTCCCCAACAAAACCCTACAAACAGAACTATCCGGGGGCTCGATCAACAAAAAATCATCTAAATAATGGATGACCGATTCCACTCCCGCCACCGACTTATTAACCCACTCTAAAAAAGTGCTAAATTGTTCAAACAGTGCGCAGGCAATGGAGCAACCCATGGGCAAGCACCGGTCCACGAAATACTCCCCCTGCCACTTGCAACCTAACAAATGCAAACACTCGGGGGGTACCGGCAATAAACGAAAAGCGGCCTCAATGTCCGCTTTTGCCTTCAATGCACCTTTTCCATAGTGCTGTACCCACCGAATGGCAGCATCCAGCGATGTGTAAGCCACAGAGCACAATTCAGGATCAATGCCATCATTTGCTGAACCCCCGACGGGAATGAAAAACTTACCTGGCTCCTTTTTGGGGATCAAGCCCAACGGGGAAACCACCAAACCTTCCATTGGCGGCCTCTCAAAAGGGCCGCTCATCCTTCCTAACCCCACTTCTTTCTCCAATTTTGCTGTCACTACCTCTGGATGCTGCAAAGCCGACCTCAAATTTTTGGGTTCCTTTGGAATAACAGGTAATTTGCAGGGAATCCAAAAATCATTTTCAAAACCCTCCTCCAATATTCTAGCTGCCGCCCGGTCAGGATACTTACTTAGAAAATGCCGCATCCTTGCCATGATCACTGGCGTCATTCCTTTTTCCAGCGCCATCCCCCCCGGCAAGTCCCTCCGAATTTGCACGAGCCCTCATTGAACAGCCAGCACACTCCATACTTCTTCCCGGACGGCGATCCAACTCCTTGTGGCCCCCCGGCCCTCCCCTGAAAAAACTATTGACCACTAGGCCTCCCTACTGTCATTATCCTCATCCAAAGACCGATGTCTTTGTGATCCCACCGCAATGACGGTCTCACTGCCTTTCACTGACGAAATTGTTCGTCATACCGCAGCCAGGCAGTGCCCCCGTAAAGCCGGTGTGCTTCCCTAATAGTGTCCAGGTAGCAAAATAAACCCACACACAGCTCTGGCTGACATTCCCCAAGTACACTGGCTAATATACTAAACGCCTGTAACCAGTTAAGGAAGGTTCGAGGAATCAAGCAATGACCCCGTTGCTCACTTTCATCCTTGTGCCTTCCCTCGCCGGCCTATCAACATTGAAGTGCTCTAACAGTAAAAGAGAAAATATGTCGACGTAATCACCTGTTAAAATCTTCTCACGAACATCTTCCTTTAAGTGCTCCCAGCGGTCCCTCGAAGCACACGTAGACTTCTCCTCTTGCCGCATCTCCCACGCCTTCTGTTGACGCCGACCTATTTGACTGCTCCAGTCCTTTAAATATACCACTGCCTGCTTCCCCTTCCCCTACACTCGATACCAATGACCCCTCACACGACCTTACACTGCTACACTCCCTCTGCCCCCCCTAAACTACCCCCTTTTTGCACGCTTCCCTTCCCCCCATTGAAACCTGCTTAATAGCCTGCATAACCTCCCTCAGACCTGCTAACACTTCCT
>NC_092866.1:43190239-43203764 GCF_032062135.1 Pyxicephalus adspersus | reverse complement strand
CTAGTTAACCCCCCAGCACAAAAACTCCCATACATGCTATTAATCCTCCCCCCCTCCCAAGGACCCCCACATGGCCTACCCTGCAGATTTTCTCCCTGGGATCCTGCATCCATCCGTGGGCCCCGCACCGCCATTGGTTCCTGGCCCGCAGCTTCGTCTTCCGATGTGGAGACTTCTCCTTCTGACCTTATCTCTTCCTCCCGTGTCACTTCCGGGATTCCCTGGTGACGAGTTCCGGTTCCGCCCGCATCACTTCCGGGTGCCATCTTGGAATGCTGCCTGCATGAAGCCGGCCACCTGGAAGACCTTCCAGGCCCATAGGAGCCTGCACCAGACCCCAGAGCAGCAGCCCCAGGACCCACCGAAGCCCCCACAGACTCAGGAGCCTCCGTGGCTGCGCCCAGAAGCGGGCCAGCTGACCCACGCTTCCGCTGGGGACCAGCATTACGCGAGGCCCCTGCTTCAGGTGAGGCCTCACCATGAGGCATCCTTGGTGACAGCCAGACTTCAAGCTGTGAGGAAGTATCAGCTTCTGGCTGCAGGTTTCGAGGCATCAGACGAAGCTTGTCCCCGAAAGATGGGTACTCCAGTGACCCCTTCGGCTCCTCTAGCTCCCAGTCCCTTCAACTCACTCTACTGGAGTTCTGCGCAAGGCATCAGGCTTTGGGCCCAACCAACAAAAAGGTCATCAAACTCAATTCACGTCTAGCCAAACTATTGGCCTTGCAGCTACTGCCGTACAACATTGTGGACTGTGCTCCCTTCCGTGACCTGATGGCCTATGCCGAGCGACGGTGGAATATACCAAGTAGGCATTACTTTTCTTGCAAAGCTGTTCCCAGTTTATATGCACATGTAATGGGTAACCTCTCCAGGGCATTGGCATTCTTGGTGACTAGTCAAATCAGGACAACCAGGCACGGAGTGATACGCTACCTGTCCTTCACCACTCACTGGGTGGCCTTGCATAGCTCAGTGGGCGGTCTTCAAGAGGCATTGCAGCACCTGGTACCCCCGCCAAGGGGTGTGGTGGGAAAGCATAGACCACCCCAGTCCTCTCCCTCCTCCTTCATTCCTTCTACCAGCAAACCCTCCCTTGTCGACACTCCTCCTGAAAGGCCACCAGCGGAGGACACTGTGGTAAAGTGGGCATGCCAATACAGCACCCTCAGGCACACGCGTTGCCAGGCAGTGCTGAAACTGGTGTCCTTGGGGGAGAAAAATCACTGCGCTGCGCATGGGACACACAAAACATGTGCCTTGCTTTGCGCACATACTGAACCTGGTAGTGCAGACGTTCCTCCGCACGTACCTAGGACTGCAGGACTTACTGAGACAGGCTCGCTCCATCTGCAGCTATGTACGCAAATTCCCTACTGCCGCTGAGGCACATAGCAAGATCCAGCGCCAACAGAGGCTTCCACCGCATAGACTTATTTTTTAAACTGACTAGATAGAACTCCACCCAGCACATGCTCCAGTGTCTGTGTGAGCAAAAGCTAGCCATCTGCCATTACTTGGTCAGCATGGTGCATGGAGGCAGCAGGGCCCTTGGTACAGCTACACAACTGAGCTATTTTACCAGTGACCAGTGGCTGCAGATGGAGACGCTTTGAGCAGGCCATAAACATTATGAGTCGGGAGCTGTTAGGCTGGAACAATGTAATTCCCATTATCTTTCTGCTTGATATTATCCTGTGTGGCCTGATGAAAAGTGGCAATGGGAGAGGAGGGGAAGAAATGGAGGAGGAGGATAAGGGTGACAGGATAAGGGAGGACAAGGGTCCATAACGGACAGCCAGCATCAGGAGGAGCAAGAAAGAACACTAGCCAGCATCAGGAGGTTCAAGAGGAGGAGGAGGAAGAAGATTATGATGATGATGAGGTAGACCATGTTAGGGCTGCTGGACAGGACCTGTCCAATAGTGTTGTTGTTCGAATTCGGGTCATCCTAATGTTCGACCTGAATATGGCCATTCGAATTCGGGTCGACTGTTGTGGCAGGCAGCTGATTGGCTGTCTGTCACTGCATGCCACACAGGCAGCCATTGGCCTATATACGGCCAGGGTGTGCCTGCATTTACCACACTTAACAGAGATTTGCTAGCATCACAACCTTTCTGTGCTACTTGGCTTGCTTTGTCAAAGTAAAATAAAGTGCTTTACTTAGACTGTGTCACACTCACACTATTAGTCAGATAGATTGTTGGATTGTACCTTATTGGTGCAGTCCTGAAATCTACTGTACTCAGATAGGTAGAATGTTTCACTGTTAGTTATATACATGCAGCCAGAGGCAGGGTAAAAAAAATAGATATTTAATTCTGATACCACTTGCTATCTATCAAAAAAAAACAGAAACATTTCTGTATTTCTGTAAAAAGATACAGATATTTAATTCTGATACCACTTGCAATCTATCAAAATAAATATAAACATTTCTGTATTTCTGTAAAAAATTCAGATATTTAATTCTAATACCACTTGCAATCTATCAAAATAAATATAAAAATGTCTGTATTTCTGTAAAAAAAAAAATACAGATATTTAATTCTGATACCACTTGCAATCTCTCAAAATAAACAGAAAAATGTCTGTATTTTTGTAAAAAATACAGATATTTAGCTCTGATACCACTTGCTATCTATCAAAATAAACAGAACAAGGTCTGTATTTCTGTAAAAAATACAGATATGTAATTCTGATACCACTTGCAATCTATCAAAAAAATATAAAAATTTCTGTAAAAAAATAAAGATATTTAATTCTGATACCACTCTCAATCTATCAAAATAAATATAAAAATGTCTGTATTTCTGTAAAAAATAGAGATATTTAATTCTGATACCACTTGCAATCTCTCAAAATAAACAAAATTTTCTGTATTTCTCTAAAAAAAATACGGATATTTAATTCTGATACCACTTGCAATCTATCAAAATTAACAGAAAAAATTCCGTACTTCTGTAAAAAAAATACAGATATTTAATTCTGATACCAATTGCTATCTATCAAAATAAACTGAAAAATTTCTGTAAAAAAATACAGATATTTCATTCTGATCTTACTTGCTATCTATCAAAAAAGCCAGAAAAACTTCTGTATTTCTGTAAAATAAAATACAGATATTTGTTTTTGATTATGTATTTCTCTACTAAAAATACAAATATTTAATTATGAATTACACAGCTCCATTACAAGTGATATAGGTCTCAAAGTAGACAGAGGCAGAGGGCCCTGAGGAAGGTAAAAAAAATTAGCCAGGTACACAGCTCCATTTCAAGTTATAGACCTCAGAGTCAAAGTAGAGGTAGAGGGCCACGGGAGGGGGGGTTGGGGAGTAGAAAGAGATTCCGAAGGCAGTGAACATGCTCTTCCCGTCAAGATGTCAGCAGGCCATGCAGCAGTTGACAACTAATCAGTACACTCCGCAGAGGGGGTGTTGAAGTCATCCTCAGCCTTATTCATTTTAATAAAAGTGATTTGGTCGACATTTTCTGCGGAGAGCCGAATCCGCTTGTCATTCACTACGCCCCCAGCTGCACTGAACGCTCTTTCAGATAACACATATGCTGCTGGGCAGGCAAGGATCTGAATGGCATGTTCTGCCAGCTCCAGCCACTGCTCAAGCCTGGATACCCAGTAGACCAGTGGGTCCTGGCTTTGCAGGTTGCAAATGTCCCATGTAGAGCTCAGGTATCCCTGCACCATGACTGAGTAGTGCGGCTGAGTATCATTGGCAATTGCTGCACGACTGGCGGCTTGCTTCCACTGAAAAAAAGCCTGCATAGTTTGGCTTAGACGACCTCTACCACTGCTGCCACCCATGCCGCCTAAGCTAGTTGTTTGGCTCCCATGGCTGGTGGAATTGCCATAGGGACCCCTGCTGCTGCTGGCAGCTGGAAAGGCTGAGCACATGTCCCTTACAAGCACTTATTGGTAGTGCTGCAGTTTAGGCCCCCTTTATTGGGGCAAGATGAGTTGTTGTATGTCAGGCTTGTAGCAGGATCCAGTAGCATGTAGCAATCCAATAGTCGTCAGACAAAAACTCCCACACATGCTAATAATCCTTCCCCCAACTTCCCAGGACCCCCACATGGCCTACCCTGCAGATTTGCTCCCTGGGATCCTGCATCCGTCCGTGGGCCCCGCACCGCCACCGGTTCCTGGCCCGCAGCTTCGTCTCCCGATGTGGAGACTTCTCCTTCTGACCTTTTCTCTTCCTCATCTCTTCCTCCCGCGTCACTTCCAGGATTCCCTGGTGACGAGTTCCGGTTCCACCCGGCGTCACTTCGGGGTGCCATCTTGGAATGCGGCCTGCATGAAGCTGGCCACCTGGAAGACCTCCCAGGCCCATAGGAGCCTGCACCGGACCCCAGAGCAGCAGCCCCAGGACCCACCGAAGCCCCCACAGACTCAGGAGCCTCCGTGGCTGCGCCCAGAAGCGGGCCAGCCGACCCAGGCTTCCGCTGGGGCCCCACATTACGCGAGGCCCCGGCTTCAGGTGAGGCCTCACAACGAGGCATTCTTGGTGACAGCCAGACTTCAAGCTGTGAGGAAGTATTAGCTTCTGGATGCAGGTTTCGAGGCATCAGACGAAGTTTGTCCCCGAAAGATGGGTACTCCAGTGACCCCTTCGGCTCCTCTAGCTCCCGGTCATCAAACTTAATTCACATCCAGCCAAACTATTGGCTTTGCAGCTACTGCAGTACAGCATTGTGGACTGTGCTCCCTTCCGTGACCTAATGGCCTATGCCGAGCGACGGTGGAATATACAAAGTAGGCATTACTTTTCCTGCACTGCTGTTCCCAGTTTATTTGCACATGTAATGGGTAACCTCTCCAGGGCATTGGCATTCTTGGTGACTAGTCAAATCTACATTACCATGGACAGCTGGACAACCAGGCACGGAGAGGGACGCTACCTGTCCTTCACCACTCACTTCGACCCTCCTACAATGCCTAGGGACCTCCAATAACAGCAGGGATGCTCCTCTGCTTGTTTGTTGTGGCAGGCAGCCGATTGGCTGTCTGTCACTGCATGCCACACAGGCAGCCATTGGCCTATATACTGCCAGGGTGTGCCTGCATTTACCACTCTTGACAGAGATTTGCTAGCATCACAACCTTTCTGTGCTACTTGGCTTGCTTTGTCAAAGTAAAAAAAAGTGCTTTACTCAGACTGTGTCACACTCACACTATTAGTCAGATAGATTGTTGGATTGTACTGTATTGGTGCAGTCCTGAAATCTACTGTACTCAGATAGGTAGAATGTTTCACTGTTAGTTATAGACATGCAGCCAGAGGCAGGGTAAAAAAAAAAATATTTAATTCTGATACCACTTGCTATCTATCAAAATAAACAGAAACATTTCTGTAAAAAAATTCAGATATTTAATTCTAATACCACTTGCAATCTATCAAAAAAAAAAAATTTCTGTATTTCTGTAAAAAACAACAGATATTTAATTCTGATACCACTTGCAATCTATCAAAATAAATATAAAAATGTCTGTATTTCTGTAAAAAATACAGATATTTAATTCTGATACCACTTGCTATCTATCAAAATAAACAGAGCAAGGTCTGTATTTCTGTAAAAAAAATACAGATATGTAATTCTGATACCATCTGCAATCTATCAAAAAAATATAAAAATTTCTGTAAAAAAATACAGATATTTAATTCTGATACCACTTGCAATCTATCAAAATAAATATAAAAATGCCTGTATTTATGTAAAAAAAGTAGAAGGAGATTCCGAAGGCAGTGAACATGCTCTTCCCATCAAGATGTCAGCAGGCCATGCAGCAGACCATTTCTGCGGAGAGCCGAATCCGCTTGTCATTCACTACGCCCCCAGCTGCACTGAACGCTCTTTCAGATAACACACTTGCTGCTGGGCAGGCAAGGATCTGAATGGCATGTTCTGCCAGCTCCAGCCACTGCTCAAGCTTGGATACCCAGTAGACCAGTGGGTCCTGGCTTTGCAGGTTGCAAATGTCCCATGTAGAGCTCAGGTATTCCTGCACCATGACTGAGTGGTGCGGCTGAGTGTCATTGGCAATTGCTGCACGACTGGCGGCTTGCTTCCACTGAAAAAAAGCCTGCATAGTTTGGCTTAGACGACCTCTACCACTGCTGCCACCCATGCCGCCTAAGCTAGTTGTTTGGCTCCCATGGCTGATGGAACTGCCATAGGGACCCCTGCTGCTGCTGGCAGCTGGAAAGGCTGAGCACATGTCCCTTACAAGCACTTCTTGGTAGTGCTGCAGTTTAGGCCCCCTTTATTGGGGCAAGATGAGTTGTTGTATGTCAGGCTTGTAGCAGGATCCAGTAGCATGTAGCAATCCAATAGTCGTCAGTCTTTGTTTTTATGTGTTGTATGCGCAGATCTTTGGCTATGCACTCCTGCAGGAAGGCTGTTATGTGGCTCAAACTCCCCACAGTTGAGGTAATTCTGGACACACACTCCTGTGGGTCAAACAGCAGCACAGGGTCGTCGTCGTCCTCCTCCTCCTCCTGGTTTTGCCATACACAGAACATGCCGCCTTGTGTTTGGGTGGATGGATGCCATGTACCCTCAATATCCTCCTCTGCCCCTTCCTCCCCTTCTCCCATGCCTGCAATGTCCTCCTCATCCTCTTCCACCTCCTCCTTTTCCTGGATTTGTGGTGCACTATGCCTAGTAAGCACGCATGTCCGAGATGTTTGAAATGTCATCTCTTGATGCAGCATCCACTCTGTGTCGTGTCCGAGATCCACCATCATCTGTTCCAGCAGGCATATGATGGAGATGGTGTCACTGACACAGGCCTGATCTCTGCTGATCATCCAGGTAGCCTCTTCAAAAGATGACAATATAGTGCACAAGTCCTCAATTACCAGCCAACTCCGCAGGGCTGAAGAAAGGAAGTGTAGGTATACGTCTGAAACAAACAGACTCTGCCACGTAATCCACCACCACTTTCTGTTGTTCAGCCAGCTGCTGCAGCATATAAAAGGTGGAATTCCAACGTGTGGCCACATCACAAATGAACAGGTGCACTGGCACGTTGAGATTTCGCTGTAAATCCACCAATCTGGCACTGGCTGTGTATGACCGGCGGAAATGCGCTGCCAACTTTCTGGCCTTCAGCAACAGCGGCTGGAGGCCTGGGTAATTCCTAAGGAAGCGCTGTACCATCAGGTTCATGAGTGAGCCAAGCAAGGTACGTGTGTGAGTTTCCCACAACGCAGGCTTGCCAGCAGATTGGCCCCATTGTCACACACGACCTTGCCAGGCTGTAGTACGTTTGGAGTTAGTCATATGTCCTCCTGCTTCCGCTGCGCCCGTGTGGCTGAGGGAACCCAGGCTTCGCGACCTCAGGACTGCGTGGCAATGTCTAAATTGTGCACCGAAATAGCAAACTGCAGGTTGTTGCTGGCGGTGAACAGATGCTGCCGAATGGGAGGTGCTGGGTCTCCAAGACAAAGTGTCCCTGGAGGAAGAGGTTGAGGTACAAGAGTCAAAAGAGGAGGTGGAAGTGGAGGTTGAGGAGAAGATTGCATGACAATGTGCTTTGGGCGGAGGTAGGTATGCAGGCCTTGCTGCAGCTGCATCTTCCCCTGCTGCCACCAAAGTTACCCAGTGAGCTGTATAGGAAATAAATCTTCCCACTCCTTGCTTGCTCAACCAACTGTCGATTGTCAGATGCACCTTGCCAGAATGCTGCAGGGCTATGGACACATTGCTCTGCATGCAAAGCAGGAACACATTTTTCTGCAAAATTCTGTCATTTAGGCATAACGTACTGTGGGTTTACACAGAGGAATGCGTAACAGAACGCATTGGAGTCCATCAGCCAGTAAGGGAGGAGCTCTAATGCAATCAACTGTGCAATTGCCACATTGATAAGCTTTGTTTTGGGGTCATTTGAGCCATATTTCCTCTTGCGCTCCAGCATCTGGGGGATGGAAGGTTGGATGCTGCTAATGCTAACCACTGAAAGATTGGATGATAGGGTAGGTTGTGGGGGATGTCAATGATGCTTGGTCTTGACTGCTAGCAATGCAACAAACAGCAGATCTGCGTTGCAGCTCCTGCTTACCGCTGGTGGAGCCTGAAAAAGGTAATGCTCGGCTACATGCCCCACTCAAATTGCTGGCAGCAGCACGGGTAACTTTGGTGGCAGAAGGAGGAAAGGCAGCGGAGGAAGATCGAGCAGTTTGAGCTTGCTTCCTGGGCAGAGGTGGTCGCACAGAGCTCTGTGCTTTGACCAGGTGTTCCCGCCAGGTTACCGGGTGGTTGCTTTTTAAATGTGTGCTCATGCAACTTGTTCCAAGTTTGTTTGGGTTTTTGCATCGTTTCAAGTGTTGAGCACACATTTTGCAGATGACCATGGTGTTGTCATCACTATGGACATTAAAAAATGCCCACACAGGTGAACATCTAACTAGGCTGAAAGGTGCTCTGGAGCTGGTGCTTGTGGTGGCGGTCCATGGTTGTTGAGGAATAGCTGTGGTGACAGACATCTTCCGACGATGGACGACTATGACTTGCCTCACTGGTACGTGAAGAATGCAGAGTGTGGGCAGCTTTTACCCTCTTCCTATCTCTCCCACTTTGAGGGCGCTCTGCAACCTCCTCCTCCTCTTCTTCCTCCTCCTCCTCTTCTTCCTGCCTATTTTGATCTCCTTGCTCGTCCCATGTCGGATCAAGGACATCATCATCATCATCATCAGAAGAGACAGTTTCCCTATATGTGCCGAAAGGAAGCAGCTGCCTTTTGGAGCCAGTTTGAATTGGCTCGTCTGGCTCAGAATGTTCTGGTGAAAAGTAAGTGGGGGGAAAGCCTGTGAACTGACTCTCTTCGTCAGATGAGTGAAACAACTGAGCATCTTGAAGGAATGCGTGTAGCTCCGCCTCTCCAACCCCTCGGTGGGACTCCTCTACATACTGCTGTACACGAGACTTTCCAGCCACAGATGAAGAACCAGGAGTAACAGGTGTATCATTGACTGTTTGGGACACCTGTAAGGCATGTGTCTGGGACTGGAATGAAGAGGGGGTACAATCACTTGACCCAGGCTCGGTCATGTACTCCATTACCTCCTGTTCATGGTGTGGTAATAATGGACGCCCACCACCAACAGCAGTGCTTCTTGTTCTTGGGTCTGCAGCTAAAAACAAACTTATACTGCCTTGCTTGCCACCCCTGCCAAAGCTGCCCTTTCCTCTTTGGCCAGACATTGTAGAAATGTTTTGTGTGGCTTGACACCCTGCAAAATATCACTCTGCATTATTTATGGTATTTATGGTAAATTAATATTATGTATGGTTATTTTGTATTCATGGTTATTTATGCAAATGTTATGTTAAATCATTTGTTGTGTATATATATAACGGCTGCTTGCCAGCCAATTTTAAGTATAAAATGTTGTGTTTTGATAAAGGGGAAGGGGGTAAGAAGGGGGGAGGTTGGCAAGCAAAAGGTAGATTAAGAAATTATTTAAGTATAGAGAGTGGGGTAAGTATCGGTAGAGGAAGGAGCGGGAGTATGGGATCCGCACTACCCTAGTCATGTAGGTAAACACACCTGTGAGCAATAGTACAAGTTAAATTTAAGAATCTATCCTTTCCCTTCAATAAATATATGTACATAACTATTTTTATATTAGGAACTTGGATGTCAATATACTGGTAACACACTAGGAAAGGATAGAGAAGTATATGCTCCAACATATACACCTTGCAACCTGATACAGGTATAATACTCTGTCATTGTTCCACTCTGTGGCCTCCTGATGCTGCTGCCACCTCCATAATCTGTCATTGTGCCACTCTGTAGCCTCCTTATGCTGTCGCCAATTCCAGACTGTGTCATTGTGCCACTCTGTGGCCTCCTCCTGATGCTGCTGTTGCCGCCACCTCCAGACTCTGTCATTGGGCCACTCTGTGGACTTCTCAAGCTGTTCTCCCACCCTCCCCACTCCATGACTGGGCCACTATTTTGCCTTTGTGGCCTGGATGACATCACTATTTATTTGACTCTTCTTCTGATCTGTCAGAAGGAAGGAAAAATGAGACGCACAACGGATCCTGTCTGTGTAGCAGCTCTAAGGCCTGTATGGTCTCATCAGAATTGGCTTATGATTTGGTAGCCAAAAGCAGGAGGGGGTACAAAACACAGAAGACATGCAAATATTACATTCACATGTCATCTCTGTTTTGGCATTAGCAATACTGATGGATTATTGAGCAAATGCTGACCGAGTGAAGGCATATGCTCCACAGACAGGATCCGTTTTTTGCGGGTTATTGTTCTGATGGATCAGAGAAAGGGCAAAATAATCAGTCACGTCAACACAAAATTAGTGCTGACATCCTCTCTACTCTGTCGGGGGGGAGGCCCTACTTGTATAAGCGGTTAATAGAACAGGGTCTGTAGACATCTTTGTGGAATCAGCTGAAAAGGGTGTAAAAGGAGTGCGCTACAGTGTTCTGTAGTCCTGTTCTAGATAAAAATACAACAGACTGAATTATCATTCTCACCCCATGACAGAAAGCGTATTACTGGCAGGATAGCTCAATGAATATTAAAGGTATTAAGCATGGGGCTGGTGTGCTGCAAGATATTACATCATAGACCCCAGACTTAGATAAGATATGACACTAGACATACATCTGGGTAACTTACCTTCATTTTTCACATCAAGATCATTGGTGATGGCTCCATTCTCTGTGGTAGGTAATGCTATACTGATGGTTAAGCTGGATAATATTGATGACAAGCAGATTTCCTTCTGTAAGTTTCTCCTAAATAATATCCATAGACAGAACCTCTTTCCTGCGAAAAATATCCAGACATTCACTGAGGCCTTATTTTAAAATGTTAGTTACCTGTATGGTAACAGGTAAGTTATCTGTATGTGACATCTATGCATTTAGAATGACTGACCTGGAACCGATATGCACATTATAGAAATCCTTATCTGAATAATTGTTTCAGATAAGTTCCAAATGTATAGTTCCCTAAATCAGCAGTACAGAATATTGGAGCTTTAGACAATTCTAAATTGGTTGAAAGTCATAGGAAAGAAGTTTTAGCAATCCCAAATTTCATAGATAAACCTATGCCCTAACAGTACATGATTGGCTTGTGTTGTTATAGAATACAATCTACTACTTGATTAGGTGATTTAATGGGGAATCAGAACTAGGGATGAACGAGCAAATTTAATAAATTCGGTCCCACGGCAAATTGGGCCGTTCTCACCAACCAAACATGTAGGTGCGAACAACCTTTGTATATTCTTCTGGCGGGACCGAATTTTTGGGGCCTGCAAGACCAGTCAGGGGACAGGCTATTTATATAGGACAGACATCCTCTACATTGTCTGGATGGGGTTACAGTAAAAAACAAACTCCCTCTCGTCTGCATTCACAGAGTGAAGCATTTACACTCAAACCTCACAATTATTATTACACAATATTTATATAGCGCCGACATATTACATTACTGTACAAAGTCCACACTTGTCGTTACCTGTCCCACCAAGGGGCTCACAATCTAATGTCTTCTCTATAGTCATATGTTTTTATTACTCTATTACTTTAATTACCCTAAGTGCATGTTTTTGGAATGTGGGAGAAAACCAGAGTACCTGGGGGAAAACAAAAGCAAACACAGGGAGAATCTACAATCTCCATGCAGATAGTGTTCTGGCCGAGATTTGAACCTGGCAACTAGCGCTGCAAAGGCAAGACTGCTAAGAATGGGAGCCACCATGCTACCCACACAATAAAATATAGATCATTTAATTTGTCTAGTTATAGTCAAAGTTACATGTAACTAAATTCTGCAAAGTGTAACAGGCTCATTATACCAAGAGACAATATTCTGAGTCAGTATTCTGCCTTTTGTTGCTGGGTGGATAATTGAAATAAGTTTATCATTGCTTTAGTTGTGCTACTAAGGTTATATTAAATTATAAGAAACCTGCCATGTGAGAATTATCATAGCCTGTTAGCTTTTGTTAGAGATATCAGGAGGTCAGCAATGGCAGCCCCCTCCCCCCACACATTCTCCTATGTACAAATATACTTAATTGTTTATAAGAAAATTTATTCTGGCCAGTCGGTGCTCCCATCCACATTAAAGTCAGGTTGTCTACATATCATTGCAATTACTGCAATAACCACTTTTGCTATGCCCCTGATCTCTCTGGAGGTCAGAGAATGTATTTTTGATGCCATGCTCAGTTATCTCATTGTTCAGTCATCAATAATGAGACCTACACTTCCTTTAACCCCACTGGTGTGTAAACGTTGGAGATGCCAGACCAAGGCAAGACCAGCGGGAAATGTACGGATTTGACATCCAAAAATACAAAATAATCATACTGCCAGGGAGGTTAAACTAGGTACTGATGTCAAATTTATGTCTCTAGAAATAAACATTTGTGATAATTTTCAGTGACCTTAGAATAAACGAATGCTGTACAAACAGCTATGTTCAGTTCTATGAAGAGGGGTTGCTGGAGGATGAATGTTAAGCTGCACACACACGTGCAATTATAGTCGTTGGAAAGGATCTTTCACGATCCTTTCCAAGGACTATGCACTGCACGATGCATGAACGAGTGCTGTACATACAGCACTGTGCTGCTCTATGGAAAGGGGAGGGGAAGAACGACAGAGCTGCACCCCACTGCGCGCCCTCCTCCTTTCCTTGCGTTAGGATCGTTCGTCGTTCATCATCCGTGGATCCGCCAGGATGGTCGTTCAGACGATGGATGACGGGCGTTTTACACACGCCAGATTCTCTTCTGATATTGACCCCAAGCCGATTATCGGGCTAGAACCATTAGACGTGTGTACATAGCTTAAGACTAGTGATGACTGAGTGCGGAGATATGTGGGAACATGTTATCACATTGCAAAAGACTACACATTTAGTCAAATGTCTGCACACATCTTTTGAGTCATCTTGTGTTTAAATCTAACTTTCACAATTGTTCTAATTAACTTTGATATTATTGTGGCATTGTTGGAAAAAATATAAAAATAAAATTCATTTTTGGTGAATTTGAGGCTCCATGTCTTCTCCTGAGTTCTGGGTGCTGGTATCATTGTTATATAGTTATTATATTTTTTGTATTAAAAATATAATAGTAGGTTACATTAGTTTCACCAGCCCTGGTATTTCTGTGATTCAGATAAAAATGCTTATACTTATCAATGGGCTGACCAGGGTGATTAAAGATTTACAATTACAGAGGTCTTTGTAATATATTATTTTCATTGCCAGTTGGATTGTAATAAATATAAATTTAATGACCTAAAAGCCACTGCGGTGAACATTGCTTTTGAAGGTATAAAATACACAACCTGAAAAGCATTATAAAGTGTGTTTTATATAAAAGTTTGTTGTGGAATGTATTTTATCTACATTTAAGAACTGAATGTAAAGGTGCGTACACACTTCCAATTTTTATCGTTCCAATCGAACGACAAACGATCGATTGGGCAAAAAATCGTTC
>NC_092866.1:43158387-43190041 GCF_032062135.1 Pyxicephalus adspersus | reverse complement strand
ATTGTGTGTACAATATCTACGAACGATCGTGTCGTTACCTCTATGTGCAGTATCGGTGCTATACGATCGTTCATATATATCGTGCAGGAACGTTCGTCGTTCGTTTTACGACGATAATAATTGGAAGTGTGTACGTAGCTTAAGCAAACCTTTCCCCATTAAACTGGGCTGAATCTAAACATGACTAATGATTTTATCAGCTGATTGATAAAAGACAATGAAATGTAAATTGTCAAACTTTATCCCAGCCTGGTATTCCAGACTCCAGCCACCCTGTTATGCTAACAAACAATAGAAGACCTCAAATGATCAGCTCTTTGTTTTACTGATAAGATAAAAAGTATCTGTCTTTGTCTTTTTTACCATTTCATTACATTAAAAGAAGTATTATGTTTTGTGGATTGTTGTGGTTCAAGATTCAATGGATGGTCAGTGTGCTTGAGGGCAATAAAATCATGTGAGCACATCTACCCTGTAATGTCTGTAGATAGTCTTATATGTACTTTCCACCAAAAAGATGTAACTGAGATAAAAACAACACTTTTCAGTTCACAGACTAACACTTGGATGAAGGTTTTAGTAAAATAAGAAGTTGTTGAGCTGTAAGATAATAGTCAAACATTTGACCACAACCTTATTATATGGCCTGTTAAGAAATTTCTACATAAATATACCATAATGCAATATCTACAATATATACATTCATGGGTCAATTAACAACAAATTTCATCCTTCAAGAGAACACTTTAGCACTGATGTAATATAATTTGTTAATAAATACCAGACACAACATTTTAGGTTTAAAATCTAAAATAAAGATTTTGTACAGCAGGTATTTAGGTTTCTTTTAAAAATCCTTTTTAAGCAAAGAAAATGTTCTTTCAAAAGCAAAATGTAGCCCTGGAGGATCGTATTTAACAAAAGAGTATTATGAATTGTTTTAAAACTCTGATTGCAGGTAACTTTTGCATTCATGGAATTTAGGTATTCTTATGTGGACTTAATACAAAAAACAAAGATTTAATAGTTATGTTAATAAAAATTGGATTACACATAATATAAAGGGTTCCTGTAGTTCTATAGAGCCATTTAAATCACACATTAAACCACTGACAACCACAACCATACTGTATGTTTATCTTTCCCAATGCTATTTATTTTGGCTATTTTTACTGATCTCCTCAGATTTTTGGCAGCATTTTATCCTAAAACTCTTATCACCCATCTGTTATTGTTGGTTACCACAAGCAGATTTTCACTATTAATCCAATTTCTAATCCAATAAAATGAATTGAAGGAAAATATTTGAAATGGCAGAATCTTTTAGACAGGTGTGCAGTGTATTGGGGCAGGGACCCTGCAGTCCTCATTGGCTCAATAGATAAAATGGTTTAATGTTGCTTTAGGATAAACATATGTCGTTATAAGCACAGCTTTTAAATATGTCCTGCCAAATCCATACTTTGATTCCATACAACAAAATATCAGGCTAATAATTATGTTGGATGATAGTATTATTAAGTAAGAGACGAAGACCTAAATGTAGATTGTAAATTTATAAGACATTGGGCAGCTTATGCATGATATGAAACTTACATAAATTATATTATATAGTCTATGTATTGTCATTTAAAAAAAAACTTCTATGGATGGGGATTTTACATTTACATTTTTGTAATCCTTAAGTAATAAATCCCTATTTGTCATGTAGGGATGAGAGTGTGACAGTGTAACATTGCTGGGTAAGGTGCCTGGAGATGGATATACATTTCTGGTCAATAATATGGATAGGCTGCTCATAGATAGACACATGTATCTCAAAAGATGATGTTGGGAAGATTTGTTATAGATCTTCATTAATTATTTGCAAATAGGAGTAATATGTTCTTTCCAGTATAGTATACCTTGTTCTTATCAATGATATGGGCATAAATCATATTACAGACTTTATTAGCTGGTTTGAGATATTGTACCAGGGTCTGGATATTGTTAGGGTTTTAGTACTCAATACCATACCATATTGATGTGTATGAATATATATATTTATATGTGATACACAATTCATATTTACCCACTATTAATAGTACAAAATAAGCAAGTGCTAAAAATATTGTGAAGGGATATTTTTCAAATAAATTTATATTTATATTACCCACATGCTCCCCTATAAAGCAATATCGGCAACCTTTCTTCTCCATGGTTTAAATTGACTTCAGAGATATAGGCTTACAGGCATTTACAAATGATAACAAATCAGCTGTGCTGGAACAAGCTTTGGATTTGGATGTTTGTTTTTATCTGCTAAGCATTCAAGTTGAATGAATGGGCAAGGCAAAGACATTCCTGGAGCCATTTTTATTCAACCAATAGTGATCGGACGAAAAGGAATGTAATCGTGAAAGTCTCATGGTGCCTAAATATACATTTATTGGGGACAGGGCTGGGAGATAATCATTATGTTTGGATGTTGTTATTGTTTTAAAGTTTTCCATGTAAAAGGTTCCCTTCATCAAGCATTACATAATGACAAGTAACTAAATTTTAGCCATGTGAATGTAAATTTTCAAATCTCATTGGACACTGATACGGCCCCTTTTTAATAAAAATATCATAAGTTTATATGGGTGTTTAAGCTTTGTGAATTGAGCCCCAAATGTCTCTCGTCAGGAACAATTAAAGTTTAGGTATATATATATATATATATATATATATATATATAGAGATGTATATATATATATATATATATATATATATATATATATAGGTATAGGTCTGTGCAAAGTCAAATAAAAGTTTCCAGTATGAATCAGTTGAATTTTTTAACCTTCATACATGATCAATTTGTATCTTGGCTGTGGGAGAACTGACTATGCAGTATGTTTATGAAGTCCATAAATTACACAAAAAACAACAATCCAAAAACTGTATTTCAGGATGACAAATAAACAGATAGCAAAGGCGGACAGAAATGGGTACGTTTAGAGGTAACTGTCTCTTTCATTGGACAATAAATAAGATGATCAGATAAGGGAGGTAGTTACCAATGACAAATAAGATCATCTTTTCTTCCCTGATCATCTTCTTGTAAATTAGTTTAGTAAAGTGGTTATTGCTTGTCTTTTGTGAGCAGTCCTAAAAGGGCTTAGTATGAAAGGAATTATTAGGGCAATGCATCTATCCTATTTTCCACTCTGTGTAGTAAAAAACCTATTGCTCACCATAAGACAAATTCTTGGAATCATCTGGATAAACCTTTCATTCAAAAGGTTTAAAATGTTTTTTTTTCTATCTATTACATTATTGTGGAGTTTTTTTCTTCGTTAACATTTGTACAGATAGTAGGAAAGAAAAGTATTGATGACAAACCACTGGAGAGATTTCTCATGTAGGAATTGAGAGAAAATATAAATCGAGGAACAGCAATAAAACCTGACAGAGTCTCCAAACTGTTTAGGTTTCAAAACATATCTTCTAAAGAATATTACTTATGTATATATGTTTACTATTTCTAAGTCACTCAAAGTTCATCTATGTACACATTAACACTAAAGGTTATGAATATAGAACATCTAAGGCTACCCACAGACTTAAGCCGCACAAACGTGCAATAATAGTCGTTGGAAAGGATCTTTCACGATCCCTTTCCAACTACTATTATTGCACGATGCAAAAACAGCACCATTCTGTTCCATGCAGAGGGGAGAGGGAGAGCGACCGAGCGGCACCCCGCTGCGCACGCTCCCCCTTTACTTGCATTATGATCGTTCGACGTTCATCGTCTGTGGATCCGGCAGGACAGTTGTTCGGACGATGAACGACACGCGCTCTACACACCTCAGATTCTCGTTCAATATCGGCCCTGAGCAGATTATCGGGTGAGAACCATTGAAAGTGTGTATGTAGCTTAAAGACAGACATATCAGGTATGTTGATGGTTTGTGTAAAGATTTTGAATAGGAAAATGTGACAATAAAATTGATTTAAAGATGGTTGAAAAGTCAAACATAACATGCATGAGTATACCTGTACTTGAAATTAAAAATCCTATATTTGGTACTGCTGCATATGTATCTTGTAATCTAGTTTTGGTAGATAAGAACATTATCAGCACTTCTATGCTGATCACACAAAATATATCTCCCAGCTGTCCTGTCTAAAGCTGCGTACACACTTCCAATTTTTGTTGTTGGAAAGGATCTTTCACGATCCTTTCCAACGACAAGGGAGTGCACTTTGTCACGTATTCCTAGAATGTGAAAGATTGTGGTTCATGGATCAAAGAATAGTAAGCATGCTTGAAGGCAATTAAATCATGTTTGCACATCTATCCTCTAATGTTGGTACAGTCTAAAATTCACTTTTAACCAAAAGGGGAAATTAGATAGGAACAATACTGGGGTGACTTTCAGTTCACAGAGCAGCATGCTTTAAAAAGGTATTTGCAAAAGAAAAAAAAAGTTGTTCATCAGTAAGATAATGTTCAAACATTTGACCACATTATTATTATATGGCCAGCTTCAAAGGTATATACCATAATTCAATATCTAAAAAAAATCAAATTGTAGAATAAAGAACTTCTAGAGGAAACTTGCACCAAAATTTTGTAGTATACCCCCCAAAATCTAGGAGGAAAATCTAGTTCCACAGCCAAAACACAAGGAGGTAAATTGTTATCATTGCATTGGGTGGTATAGAAAGATTTATATGTATATTAATTCAGGGTAAAATTGGTTGTTGTATTGGAGTTTGCTATTGGGGTATTAACTCAAAATGAGTAACATAAACTGAAACCAACCTCATCTTGTGTATGCAACAGCATGTATTAGGTTTCTAGGAAAAACCATATTTAAGCAAAGCCTTCTTTTTAAAAGCAAATGTATCCATGGAGGATCTTATTTAACAAAAGCTTATTTTACATTGTTTTGAAGCTCTGAGTGTAGGTAACTTTATTATTAATGGGATTTAAGTATCATTCTGTGGACTTAATTAAAAATACTAAGCACAGTTCAAAAGAATGAAACCGGAGGACAATACTGAGGTGGACACAGAAAAAAATAGATTATAAAACATGGACTATAAATTTGGATACATTTACAAGGTTTAATAGCTTAGCTTGTGGAATTGACACAAACTAGTATTTCAAGTATAAAATGTGTGTAGTTACCTCTTCATAACAAAAACATAAGTTTTTGTTTTGTGTTGTAAGACAAATATCATACATAATAGTTGATGATAGTTAAAAAAAAGTGTTACCGTAGCTCTAAAGAGTCATTTGAAGCCCATCGCACAATTAGGAATGACAGAAATAATGCTATTTTACCTATCCTATTGCTATGCATGTTGACCTAAACAGTGATATTTTGGTGAACTCTCCAGATTTATGCTAACATTTCTTAGAGGTAAAAACTCTTTAATTGATAGCTGTTAATGTCAACACAAGAAGATTTTCAATCCAATTGCGGATCCAATATAACAAGTTGATGAAAGATAATTAAAATTACAAACTTGTACAAAAATGTACAAGTGTGCACTGCTTCGGGACAGAGACCCTGCAATTTTCCAACACTGTCACACAGTCACTTTTAGCAAATAATGGTGATACATTGGCTTCCTTGTAATACTTTTTTGTAAAAGGCCCATCTCAGTGGGCCCCCGAGATAGAGGGGAGAGTTACACCTTTCTAAGCAAGTTCTCAAAATCACAATTCCACAGGCCCTGTGAAAGGGAACCATGAACCAATCTGTAATAAAACTGCATCCCACCAGGACAAATTGAATCTTATCAAAATTCGCAAAATCCCCTCTTAAGCTGCGTACACACGTCAGATTTTTCTCGCCCGATAATCGTCATTGGCCAGATATCGGGCGAGAATCTGGCGTGTCTACAGTCAGCGTCGTTCATCGTCCGTGGATCCGTCCTGGCGGATCCACGAACGATGAAAGACAAGTGATCCTAATGCAAGGGAAGGGGGAGAGCGCGCAGCAGGGTGCCGCTCCGTCGTTCTCCCCCTCCCCTCTCCATAGAGCAGAACGGTGCCGTATGTACAGCACCGTTCATGCATCGTGTAGTGTGTACGCAGCTTTAAACAAGAAGAAATAGAAGATAAATCTAGGCCTCAGTTTCTGTCCATTTCACGATCTTAAAAATTTGATTTGGTCAAGAACATACATTTTTTTGTGAGAAATATATCTTTTCAGGCTATGTTTGACAAGGGATCTCAAAAAAAATATGTCTTCCTCCTGAGTATAAACCTGATGATTTCAAGGCTTTTTAAAAAAATGTAAGTGACATACTAAAGAGAGCATGCATGTTTGTATACTGTTGTGTTTTTATTAAAATGTTTTTATAATTAATATTTGGTCTCATCAATTCAATTATATATTCCAAAATGAAATAATGTATGCACAAATTACCGTGGACATTAAGAAATGTTGAATTATAATACCTCTAAAGTCCCATTTATACATTTATTGCTTGAAATATTTAAGTGTTAATTCACATCGGGTTCTGGCATGTGTTGATAAATTGAATGTAGGGAATTTGTATAAATTAAGTAATAAACTTTTAAAAATGTTGATACAACTTTTAGATGAGAATGAGCTGGGGACTGATCTGTGTAATGCAGCTTTAGCAGCTTTTTAACCTGGCAGTACAACAACTTTAAAAATGAAGTAGGAATCTATCTAAAACATTACAAAAAGTTTAATTTTAGTTACAACAAAATGAAGACACAATTATTTAACCATCTGGCAAGGGTGGAAATGTAGTGATACTTTACTTATTGCAATACAAGTATATGTGTTGAGACATTCTATGGAATAGGGAGTGGTATTGTATCACCACAGAAGTTCATGTTAACCAATATAGGTTATATTCAGTTATTTCAGTTACTTCTTTCTGAGTTGGGCAACATTGATAGAAATACATTGGATTTCTTAAATATTAAAACTCCATGGTTGCCCACCTTCTATGCACTTCTAAAGGTACACTATAAGTTTCAAAATCCTCCAAGGCATCCCATTGTCTCAGGGATCGGTTGCATTTCTTCAAACACTAGTCAGTTAGTGAATAACATTTGAGACCCTTTGTTTCTAGTCTTCCCTCCAAAACTATTCCCTCCAAAAATATCCAAACTGTTTGTAGCCATTGATATTGAAGCCTTGTATTTGAGTCTTCCTCATTCAAAAAGTATTGAATGTGTAAAATTCTTCTTATTTGAAAACAGTCAACAGTCAGGATAAGTTTGTTTTATCCTTTCTTAAATACATTTTGACTAGAAACCTTTTTGTTTTTGAGGATAAGATCTACCTCCAGGTACAAAGTTTTGCTATGGGGACACATTGTGTCCCTACTTATTCAAACCTTTACCTGGGAGGTTGGGAGAGATGCCATACTTTATTATTGAGACAGTATATTGACAATGTATGTATCAACTGGACAGGCACCCAGGGGTTACTGAATAGGTTTTTTGAGGTATTACAACAACTCCTATAAGCTACGGTTTAAAATGCATAGTTTTATATCAAATATATCTTTCTTGGATGTGGAAATAAGTATACAACAAAATCAAATTTTTTCATCTAACTTGTATCTTATGCCTGAAGAATGCATACAAAAAGTGAAATTTTGTACTAGTTATGATGTAAGGAAAAAGAAGATCAGGATAAAGTACAAATAATAACCAGATATTCCAGACAACATAGGAAATTGTGAGAAATTAAAAGTAAATATTGGCCTTTATTGACTGCTCATCCTTTCATAAGCAAACATATTGCGACTTACCCCCTGATAATGTACAGAGGGATGGACTGGTTAGAAGCCATTTTCAAAGTAGGGATACCAGGTGACCAGGATAAATCTTGGGCTCCACATGTCATCTGTACCAGTTGTTCTATTGGACTGTTTGACTTGCTAAATCGGCGTAAAGTTGCAATGCTATTTGCAATCCCGATGGTGTGGAGAGAACCGCGAGACCATCTAATCGACTGCTATTTTTGCCGCGTCAACAAAAGCGGATTCACAGGTAATACAAAATTATATATCCCAGCCTCGATTCAGCAATTAGGCCTTTTCTTTATGATGATTTTTTTGCCAATTCCTGTACCGCCACATGATGGACTTGCTTCTATAAAAGGTGATGAGGAATCCGCTGGAGTTGCAGCCAGTTACAACCCCGAATCATCTTATCCTGACTACTTGACCGATGAAGATTCAGAAGCAGATGAAAATTCAGGACCTTTTCACAATCAGACCTGATTGATCTTGTTTGTGATCTAAATCTCTCCAAAGACAAAGCAGAACTTCTTGATTCAAGGCTTAAACAGAAGCACTTGCTTGCAAAGGGTTTAAGTGTAACTCAGTACAGAAAACAAAATCATAACTTGACATCGTCAAGGCGAACGCGTTGGACACCTTGAGAAATTTTTCTGACCAGCTAAACAGTATCTAAGATATCTTTGTACAACAATTAGTATATGTTGGCATAATGATTTTATTGTCACTTCTATTCACGTTCTATTAGAGTACTTTTTGATTTAAAAAAGTTGGTCTTTGTTAGTTTTAGGATTAGATATTAATTGTTCACAAAAAATAAACACAAACATCACATCACCTATAAAAGCCTGTCTGTATCTATCCTTCTTTGAATATAACAAAACTTCAAGACTGTGTTCAGACTGGCGGTGAGGTTGTGGTGTGGTTACCCCTTAATCGTGCAATGGAACCCTGCCTGGGGGGAGATGCCTAGTACCACTCAATACTCTCTGGAGTCAAATCTGCAGATGCTGCGGTGTGAGGGAATGAGAGGCTGGCAAGCTGCCTGTTACACATAGCTGACCACTTACCTTCTGTGAACCTCAATGTTTCTAGAACAGAAGGATGTTGGCAACTGGTCCTGAAGAGAGATTCTTTATTGGTCATCTCTTTTATTTGGTGCATGAATGTTACGGAAACATTTCAATTTATTTTCATTTTAAATAAAAACTATTCTAGTTTTAAACATACATCTTAAATGTTTGTTTGCATTGTGGCACACAAGAGTTTTATCCCAATGCCAACAGTGGCCCCCAGATAAAAAAAGGTTGGGCACTACTGAACAAGAGCAATTATGGCACATTTAGTATGAGTGCATTGTTGAGATGAGTGATTGTGCCCCAGTTTGGTTTCTGCAAATTAAACTAACACTTTTGAAGCTAGAGGGGAACTTAATTTGTGTCTGTGGCAGACAAATCTTTGGCAATCATGGGGGACCTTTAAAAACTGTTCATAGTACTCAGTAGTAGCCGTTCTGTAAAGATAAACGTTACAATATATAGACCAATTGAAGGTAACTATCATTAAATATACCATCTGGATGAATGAGAACCTTCACAACTCGGTGCTGCGTTTTTATTTTCCAAAATATTGTTTGTCTGTCTTCTTTTGTAGCCAGGAATATAAAAGAAGCAACACAAGACATTGTTAAAGTAATAGGGCTAGCTAACAAAAAACGCCACCGATAATCCAATTCATTCACTTTTCCAACATTAATTTCAGATTGCATTTTCAATACAGGTACTATAGTACACTGTTTAGTCACTTTTGTTTTGATGGCGTTGTTCTCCAGAAACAGCTGTTAGGTCTTGCTTGCTACACTAAATACACATTAAGACGTCCCTGCTGTCTGCTCTCTGGAACTGTGCCAGATGTCCACGGGTGCGGCGAGAAGAAGGCTGGTCTGTGTTTAGAGGTGAGTATAACCTTCAAAAATACGTTATTTTATAAGTTTTTTTTAAAATCCAGCACTCCTCAGGTCCAGAAGTTGTCGGATTTTTGAATGTCAGTCTGTAGTAATATTGGGATTTTAAAATGATTCAAATGGTAGTAGTTCTGTTTTGGTTTTATATGATAATTTTAATTGTTAAATAAATACTTGAATATTTTAACTTTACTTTTGTCTTTTGATTCATTTTGTGTTTAGTATAAACTGGTCTGCTGGTCTAATTTACATTTTTCCAGCTGCGGAAATGTTAAAAAAATAAAATGAAATTTCTTTAAACTGTAAATTTTTATTGAAAGGTTTTTTTTTAAAACAAAAAACAGATGTACAAAAGAAAAAATAGGAAATAAAAACACAAACCAAAACAATACCAAACAACCTTAAAAACAAGAAAAAAGCATAAAGATGATAAGACAAACTACTCCCCAAAATCAGGTAATCCGTGAACATAGCCAGAATATATGGAATAACATTCCCACTGCATGTCCACATCACCAGCATAGGTTTCTTACTGTGGGATAAATAGTGTGTAGTCTGTCCTGGGTAAAATATCAATCTGTCATATTTTATATATACTTTCAGGTTAAGGAGTACACCACAAACGTTTTTAGGCCCAGCCCCATACTATTTGGCTCTCTAAAGGGATAGGCCTACCCAAGGCTGTTTCCCATTTGCGAGAATCAGATATATATCTGAGAACAGGCCATTTACCCAGACCTCTTAGGCTAATTGCTTCAAATGTGGTAGGAGACCAACCAAGTTCTGAGATATGGTTTGGGCAAATGGTGAATCTGTAGATAACTATAAAACTGTTAGTGGGTAATTCAAGTGACTCTTGGAGCTCAGTAAAGGAGAGCAGTGAGCAAGTTCTATAATGGGTAATTAGATTGAAGCAGAATACCCCCCGAGGTTGCCAATGTTGAGCTAATAACCCAGTTAAACCATCTGACAGTTGGGGAGTAAACAAGAAGGAGGTAAGAGGGTACTTAGATGTGAGGAAAATTTAGATTCACAGGTAATCCAAATATGTTTTTTGAACAACATGGGGCCTAGGAGTAGCCTATCAGTAACAGAGGCAGTGGAGCTCCATAGCATTGTGTTGGGATGTATTGGAGCTAGCCATGATTGTTCATTTTCAGTCCAAATATTATATGGTTTCATGGGGACCCATAAAGCTAGCTGCCACAAATGAACAACGTAATAATATTTGACAAAATCTGGTCCACCCCAATCTCCACCACTTCTTGGAATACATAGCATCTTTTTGGACAATCTATGTATTTTGTAAGCCCATATAAAGTTTGGGACATCTGCCTGAAAAAGTTTAGGAATAGAGAGAGGAATGGAGATTGGTAGGGTTTCAAAGAGGTATAGCAACTTCAGTAAGATGGTAGTTTTATTGAGAGCTATCTACCCAAACAAGGAAAGTGGCAGTGATTTCTATTTATGCATCAAGTGGCGTAGCTCGTAAAAACAGCTTGGGGTAATTTTGTTGATGTACCGCGTTGTAACTAACTGTAAATAAACCCCTGGATATTTTATGGAGTCTTCGCGCCAATTGTATAGAAGGTTTTCCTTTATTATCTGTAATGTAGTGAGGGAGAACAATAAAATTTTTTTGGGTGAAGCTAGTGAGGCTTCATGTGCTCTTATGAGTGGAAGGTGTTGGTATCATTATTATAATTCATATATAGTTCTGTTTTAAAAAATGTAATGGTAGGCTACATTACTTTCACCAGCCTTGGCATTTCTATGATTCAGGTAAAAATGATTAGGTTTGCCTATGAGGAGGCTGACCAGTTTTGTTAAAGATTTACAAGTACAGAGTTCCTTTTAATATTTTATTGTCAATTGGTTTGTATTAAATACAAAGATAATCACTTAAAAGCTACCATAGTAAACATTGCTTTTGATGGTATAATCCCAATATAAAATACAAACCGTGCAAATCATTATATATTGTATTTTTTATCCTAGTTTGATGTGGAATGTCTTTCATCTACATTAAATGTCCAATGTTATCACAATTGGCCTTACTGAACTGGGCTAAACCTAAACATATCCAATGATTTTATCAGCTGATTGATAAAAGACAATGAAATAAAAATTGAGTCAAATTTTGTCCCAGCCTGGTAATCCAGGCTCCAGCCACCCCGCTGTGTTGATTAACAGTAGGGGACTGCATTAGTGCAGATATTTGATTCTAGATAAAGTAGAAAGATAGGTCAGCTAATAGTGCCAGTAAACTAAAACTAAAACTAACAGTAAGTTGGAGACAGGATGGTTATAGCAAGGACACACAGAGTCTTAAAAGCAAACCTCTTAAAAGCAAAACCCTGTGATTACTACACAAAAGTTTTTTTTCAAATGACTTAAGCTGCGTACACACTTCCAATTTTTATCGTTCAAAATGAACGACGAACGAACGACGAACGATCAATTGGGCATAAATGGTTCGTAAAAAAAGTAACCAACGACGCGACGAACGAGGAAAGTCGTTGGAAATGAACGACCGGACCGGCGGATCGGATTGGACGATGATCGTTGACCATCGTTCGTGTGTACAATCGTTCATTGATCGTCCATGGTCTGAGCATGCGTGATGAACGAACGTTCCTGTGGTGCACGTAACTTCCTGTATCGTTCAAACGATCGCATCTATTGTGTTTACAATATCTATGAACGATCGTGTCGTTATCTGTATGTACAGGATCGGTGCTATACGATCGTTCGCAGATATCGTGCAGGATCGTTCGTCGTTCGTTTACCAACGATAATAATTGGAAGTGTGTACGTAGCTTAAGGGTTCAAGAAGATCTGAGATTACTGTCACTATGGGGTTTTTTATGGTCAGATTGGGCAAATTCTTATCTATGAAGAGTTCCTGACCCAACATAAGAGATTGCTGGCAGAGGCAGAATACTTTAAATAACTACCTTTTTTCCTGATAAGTAGCATCTGCCTTTGTCACTTATCCCCAGAATGTGAAAGATTGTGGTTCATGGATCATGGATCAAAAGGTCAGCATGCTTGAGGGCAATAAAATTATGTTTGCACTACTATGCTCTAATGTCTGTAGACTGTCTTATATGTACTTTTAACCAAAAGGGGAAATGAGATAAGAACAACACTGGGATGACTTTCATTTCACAGAGGGCATGCAAAGGTATTTGCAAAACAAAAAAAAAGGTGGTCAGATAATGTTCAAACATTTGACCACATTTTTATTATATCGCCAGCTTCAAAGTTGCTATATCTATATACCATAATTCAATATAAAAAAAAATAACAACAGCAATAATACTAATAATTACAAATCAGGATAATAGATTTCAAACTTCCACAGGAAATTTGGACAAAAAAATTTTGTACTATATCCCCCGAAAATAGAGTTCCACAGCCAAAACACAAGGGGGTAAAATTGTCATTATTGCATTGGGTGGTATAAAAAGATATATAGGTATTTTAATATTATTTTATGTTTTTATATCAATTTATTTTTATTTTATATAATTCAGTGTAAAATTGGTTGTTCTATTGGAGTTTGCTATTGCTACTAAAAAACCCATGCACAGTTCAAAAGAATGAAACTAGAGGATAATACTGAGGTGGGCACAGAAAAAAAAATAGATTATAAAACATGGACTATAAATTTGGATAAATATTGGGTTTAATAGCTAAGCTCAACCCCTTACAAATGTTGATGTTGTGGAATCTACACAAACTAGTATTTCAAGTGTAAAATCTGTGTAGTTACCTCTTCATAATAAAAACATATGTTTGGTGAACTCTCTAGATTTATGCTTACATTTCTTAGAGGTAAAAACTCTTTAATTTCTGGCTGTTAATGTCAACACAAGAAGATTTTCAATCCAATTGCGGATCCAATATAACGAATTGATGAAAGACAACTAAAGTTTTAAACTTTTATGTACAAGTGTGCAGTGTTTCGGCACAGAGACTCTGCAATTTTCCAAAAACTACAACTAGATGAGAATGAGCTGGGGACTCTGATCTGTGTAATGCAGCTTCAGCTTAGAATCAATTGGCAGGTATTATTCCCTCCCCTTTTGAAGTCCACTAAAAATTTACAAGATTTCCTGATTTGTGCCAAAATCCTAACATTTATGTGTTTGAACAGCAAATTACCCAGTCAGTACAACAACTTTACAAAAGAAGTAGGAATTTATATAAACCATTACAAAAAGTTTAATTTTAGTTGCAACAAAATAAAGATACAATTTTTTAACCACCTGGCAAGGGTGGAAATGTAGTGATGCTTTACTTATTGCTATACAAGAATATGTGTTGAGCCATTCTATGGAATGGGGAGTGGTATTGTATCACCACAGTTCATGCTAACTAATATAAGTTCTATTCAGTTATTTCAGTTACTTCTTTCTGAGAAGGGCACCATCGATAGAAATACATTGGATTTCTTAAATAATAAAACTCCATGGTTCACACTATAAAGCTGCATACACACTTCCAATTATTATCGTTTGTAAATGAACGACGAACGATCCTGCACGATATCTGCGAACGATCGTATAGCACCGACCCTGTACATACAGATAACGACACGATCGTTCAAAGATATTGTACACATGATAGATGCGATCGTTTAAACGATACAGGAAGTGACGTGCACCACAGGAAGTGAATAGTGTGTACGAACGTTCGGATCAAACGAATAACATTCACCACACTGTTCCTTTCTCCCTATGTGCAATATGCCCTTCAAAGTGTTCTCAAGGAAGAAGAAAGCCGCTCTTGCTTTGGTATGTCTGCTTGAAGAGGAGGAGGTTGAGAAGAAGCGGCGAATGTGGTGTAAGGATTGGTTGTTGGACCGAGACAACATTTCACATGAGAAACTGCTACGGGAACTGCGCCACGCATTCCCAGATGACTACAAGAATTATCTTCGTATGTCAGATGTCTGCTTCCAGCAATTACTTTCCGCAGTTAAAACTTTTCTGCAGAAACAAGATCCCTTCATGAGGAAGTCCATTACACCTGAGCAGAGGTTGATCGCCACCCTGAGATACCTTGCCGAAACAAGATCTCTGCAGGACATGAAGTTCTCCACCGGGATCTCACCGCAAGCAATGGGTCATATCATCCCCGAGACATGTGCAGCAATTATCGACTGCTTGAAAGATGAGTACATGAAGGTAGGGGCCCCATACAATCATTAAGAGTGGGCGAGGAGGAGTTACCATTGAAAGAAACTTGAAAGGAGCGGTCAGACAGATAGGAAGCAAACCAAGAGAGAGCAGTGTCACAGATACCAATGGAGCGCATGATTTGTATTGATGGGAAGCATGTAAGAATTACCCCACCGGTAGACAGTGGATCATTTTATTATAACTATAAGGGTTTTTTTCAGCATTGTGCTCATGGCAATAGCGAATGCCCATTATGAATTTATTTTAGTGGACATAGGAAGAAATGGGCGCATGTCTGATGGAGGGGTTTTGGAGGGTACGCCATTTCACAGGAAGCTGATGAACAAGCAACTGCACCTACCTAGAAACAGCCAAACTGTGGAGGGACTGAACTTTGTGTTTGTTGCAGATGAAGCATTTGCATTGCATGAAAACCTGTTAAAACCCTATCCTCAAAAAAACTTGGACAAACAGAGAAAAATTTTAATTACCGGTTATCTCGTGCTAGGAGGGAGGTATAGAATGCTTTTTTTCTAGCAAATCGATTTAGAATATTCCATACTGCTATCAATCTCCGCATAGACAAAATTGACAAGGTAGTTTATGCTTGCTGCTTGCTACATAATTTTCTACGCCGCCATAATTGCAGTGCATCATTTGGTCCTCTAATGGAGCAAGATTCAACTACAGCCACACCGGGTGAAAGCAGTAATCAATTCACTGATCTAGTGGATCCACAGGTTGCAGTACCTCAGAATGCTTCTGTGTTGGCTAAAGAAAACGCTGGAACCAATAGCTATATAGATATATAGAGAGAAAGATATATATATATATATATATATATATATATATATAGATAGATAGAGAGATAAATATATTTATTTATATATATATATATATATATACACACACACACACTCATATACACAATACAGCCTGTATCGAACGTTCGTTCATCGCGCTCAGATGCTCAGAACATCGCGCATGCTCAGAACATCGCTTAACTTTCAAAATCCTCCAAGGCATCCCATTGTCTCAGGGATTGATTGCATTTCTTCAAATACTAGTCAGTTAAGCTGTGTACACACTTCCAATTTTTATCATTGGAAACGAACGACGAATGACCGATTGGCCAAAAATCGTTCGTAAAAAAGTAACCAACTACGCCGACGAACGAGGATAGTCGTTGGAAATGAACGACCGGACCGGCGGATCTGATTGGACGACGATCGTTGACCATCTATCGTGTGTACGGTCGTTCAGTGATCGTCCATGGTCTGAGCATGCGCGGTGAACGAACGTTCGCTCACTTCCTGTGGTGCACGTCACTTCCTGTATCGTTCAAACGATCGCATCTATCGTGTGTACAATATCTTTGAACGATCGTGTCGTTATCGGTATGTACAGGATCGGTACCATACGATCGTTCGCAGATATCGTGCAGGATCGTTCGTCATTCGTTTACCAACGATAAAAATTGGAAGTGTGTACGCAGCTTTAGTGAATAACATTTTGAGACCCTTTGTTTCTAGTCTTCCCTCTCAATGACACTCCAAAACTAATAAAACTGATTGAGGATTTGATTATTCCATCAGAGGCACTGTTTGTAGCCATTGATATTGAAGCCTTGTAACTGAGTCTTCCTCATTCAAAAAAGTATTGAATATGTAAAATCTTTCTTATTTGAAAACAGTCAACAGTGGAGTCAGGGTGACTTTGTTTTATCCTTTCTTGAATACATTTTAACTAGGAACCTTTTTGTTTTTGATGATAAGATCTACCTCCAGGTACAAAGTGTTGCTTTGGGGACACATTGTGTCCCTACTTATTCAAACCTTTACCTGGGAGGTTGGGAGAGATGCCATACTTTATTATTGAGACAGTACATTGACAATGTGTTTATCATTTGGACAGGCACCCAGGGGTTACTGAATTGGTTTTTTTAAGGTATTATACCAACTTCATGAACGTATGGTTTAAAATGCATCAAATATATCTTTCTTAGATGTGGAAATTAAGTATACAACAAAAAAACATTTTGTCATCTAACTTGAATCTTAAGCCTAAAGAATGCATACAACAAAGTGAAAATTTGTACTAGTTATAACGTAAGGAAAAAGAAGATTAGGATAAAGTACAAATAATAACCAGATACGCCGGACAACATAGGAAATTGTGAAAAATTTTCAGTAAATGTTGGCCTTTATTGACTGCATATCCTTTCATAAGCAAACATATTGTGACTTACCCCCAGATAATGTACAGAGGCATGGACTGGTTGGAAGCTATTTTCAAAGTGGACATCATGGCAAATTAGGGAATGAAGAACTAACAATGGTAGAAGTTGTAACCAACATAAAGGAATATCCCCAGATGATGATCCAGTAAAAATTATCAATGTGATAAAAATTGTTCTGTATGTATGTATGTACTGTAAGTTTTGTTTTCCTTTATTTTTTTAGAAGATAATATGTCTAGAGGCATGGGTTTACTGCTGAAGCGGTGAACTAGTCCGTGAAATGTTTTAGCTTAAACGTGGAGACATGTTATAGTTGAAAAAAGAAAAAAACTTCTAATGTTTTTTGTGTCTATTTTTCAGTTTTTTTAATCATTTTTATGGATTAGGATGCCTTAAAAGTCCAAATTTCCTTTTAAAATTTGACGGGGATTGAATTATGGGAGATGGCAAATAAAGTGGTTAATACATTTATCTGTCTGTCATCATAAATAAATATTTCCCACAAAATTGTTGCCTTTAATGTCATAAAAATAAATATCAAGCTAATGTTTATGTTAAACAAAAAAGTTGTTTAAAAAGAGAACTCATTTTCGGCTTAGTCATGTCTAGTTTTTGTGATGCAGCTAATTATATATTGTGTGAAATTCGTTATAAATAGCCTTAACATATTACAACATTTAGCAACAGTTTTCTTTTTTTAAGGTTAGAGACCCCACTAACTTTGATTGATTTCATTTGTCATGCCTACAAATTGCCTTAATCATCCAGACAGTTTCTGTTACATGTGTGGTTCATTCAAGACGAAAGAACAACGTAGCCAAATTACCACTGAACCTAAAAAGATATACAAATTATATTTCGGCTGTCCACTTGGTGACCAGGATAAATCTTGGGCTCCACATGTCATCTGTACCAGTTTTTCCAACGGACTGTGTGACTGGCTAAATCGGCGTAAAGCAGTAATGCCATTTGCAATCCTGATGGTGTGGAGAAAAAAACAAGGCTATGTAATTGACAGCTATTTTTGCCGCGTCAACAAAAGTGGAATCTCAGGTAAAACTAAACACAAAATTGTATATCCCAGCCAAAATTGTATATCCTAAGAGGGGTCCTATGCATTCTCATGCACTTTTTGTGTTTTGTTTTTACACATTTACTTTTTTCTGTGCACATTACTAACTGACACATCCTGTGTCCTGAATACCAGAGTGAGGATTCCTTGAGGTAGTTATATAGCACAGGGTATTTGTCATGTAGTGATGGGAGTGTGACAGTGTAACATCGCTGGGTATGGTGACTGGAGATCGATATAGATTGCTGGTCAATAATATGGATAGGCTGCCCATGGATAGACACATGTATCTCAAAAGGATGATGGTGGGAAGATCTGTTAAAAATCTTCAATATTCAATATGCTATATATGCTATATGCAAATAGCAGTAATATGTTTTATCCTCAAGAGTATATACCTTGCTCTTAAAAATGCAACATAAGTCATATAAAAAACATTAATATCTGGTGGTAAATTTAGTACCTGGGTCTGGCTATTGTTAGGGTTTTCATATTTAATACCATACCATAAATATAGTATCCATCTTCTTTAAAAAAGTGCTAAAATCATTCTGAAGTTCTTTTAGTTTATATTCTCCACATTCTACCCTATAAAGAAATATCCACAAGTCTTTTTTGTGGTTTAAATTATCTTTAAATATAAAAGCTCACAGGCATTTACAAATGATACCAATCAGCTGTGCTGGAACAAGATATGGATATGGATGTTGTTCTTATCTGCAAAACATTCAGGTTGAGCCAATGGACAAGACATAGATATTCCTGGAGCCATTTTTTTAAGCAACCAATAGTAATTGGATGAAAAGGAATTTAATCAGCTATTTCGTGCAAGCCTCATGGTGCCCATAGATATGATCATTAGAGACAGGGCTGGGAGATGCTAATTAGGTTTGGATGTTATTAATGTCTTAAAATTTGCCATGCAAAAGGCTCACTTCACCAAGTTTTACACAATAATAAAGAACATTTTAATAATAAGGAACATTTTTAGCCATGTCACTGTAATTTTTAAATCTCATTGGATACTGCTAAAACTACCTATAAAAGCCAAGAAATGAATCTAGGAATCTTATCTTTCTTCTAGCCATATTGTTTAACAGTATTTTGTTTTCTACAGAGGTCTGTGCCAAGTCTGTCAAAAGTTGTCATTGTGGATTTGTTGATTTTGTTTAATTCCCACATGTGATCAATTTGTTTCTTGGTAATAAGAGAACTGATATTTGTGCATAAAGTGCATGAAAAAAAGCAATATCTTTAAGAACTTTTTTCAAACCTGTAATGTGAAACCACTGCAGCTCCCAGAGAAAAAAGCAAAATGATGCTTCAAAATGAGTGTTGCACTGCTGATAATCAAATCTGCATGTGGCTGCGGCCCTAGTGCAAATCTTTTCGCTTTTGATAACAGCACCACAATCTGCCGCAGCTGCAGCATTCTTGTGTAGCCACATGCAAAAAATGGTTCCCAGCTTCTCCTTTTCACTTGAATAGGATGGAATTGCAGTTGAACTTGCGGCAAAACACTGAGGCTCACTGTGGATCTAAAATGGCCCCTAATTTATTTTAGGATGACAAATACACAGATTGCCAAAGCAGTAAGAAATGGGTTACATTTTAGAGGTAAAGCTAGGTACACACGTGCAATAATTGTGGTTAGAAAACGAAAGACAAACAATTATGCACCATTATTTTGAACGATCGTATTGTGCACAATTCTGTACATGCTGTAACGATACGATCGTTCAAATAAAATCCACCAACAGTGTACACACGCTAAATACGATCGTTTGAACGATGCAGGAAGTGAAATGCAAAGGGGAAAGTATACTGCTTTACCATCCACGATCACTGAACGACCGTACACACAATAGATAGCGAACAATCATCGCCCAATCAGATCGGCCAGGACGGTCGTTCGTTTCCAGCGACAATCCTCGTTCATTGGCGTCATTGTTCACTTTTTTTGTTAATGATTATCGGGTGAGCGGTCTTTAGTCGTTTGTTTCCAACAATAAGTATTGCACGTGTGTATGCAGCTTTACTCTCCTTCTCTGAACAAAGATTGAAGAATATATCAGTTGAGGGAAATAGTTACCTCTAAAGTATAAGATCCTCTTTTATTGCTTTAGTCTGCTTCTTGTAAATTAAATTGAGTTCATGAAGTGGATATTGCTTTAACCCTTGTTACCAGTGCACATGGTTCACCATAATACTTTAAAGGTGTGAAGATGGCAGGAATTCAAAGAACCATGCAACTCCTATGTTTTATCATTTCATGTCATGCTTATTCTAGGGGAGAACAGTAAAGCAAGCAAAAAACACACATCAAATACAACTGTGGGGAATGATCTGTGGACACAATCCACAGGGAACACAGCTAGTATACAAGCATACATACACAGCATATCTTTCACAATCCTTCCTAATGACAAAAGACTGAAAGATGCATGAACGAGCACTGTACATACAGCGCAGTTCTGCTCTATGGAATTGGGAGGGGGGACAACGAGCAAGTGGCACCCCCGCTGTGCTCTCTCCTCTTCACATGTATTACTATTGTCCGTTGTTCGTGAATCCACTAGGCCTGATTTATTAAAGCTCTCCAAAGCTGGAGAGGATACATTATCATCAGTGAAGCTGGGTTATCCAGCAAACCTGGAATATATTTCTTAAAGAAATTTGCTATTTGTTAGCAAATGTTTTAACTCCTGAACAAGATCCATTTCAGGTTTGCTGGATCACCCAGCGTCACTGATGAAAGTATATTCTCTCCAGCCTTGGAAAGCTTTAATAAATCAGGGCCAATGCATTTCCTGGTGTCTATAGGCAGTGTTTCGATGCTCGTTTCCCATACTACAAAGAATTTATTTACCTGTTTTTCTTTATTCAATGACATCTCCAGCCAGTCCATTTTGGAGTAGGTGGCTTTTCTATTTGTGTTGGATGTTTTTTTTTTTGCTACTAGTGAGATAATGGAGAAGAGTTTACTGCAACCCTGATCAATGCATGCCCCATGTAATGTTAAGGTGCCAATCACTGCCCATGAGGGAGTTCAAAGGGTTTACTAGTTCCTCACATTATTTTAATATTAACCTGATATTCAACTCTACCTAAAAATGCAGTGCTTCTGATAAGACATAACATTGGACTCAACTGGAGAAAGACCTTGAAAAGCCCTTCATTCAAATGCTTTAAAGAAATCTGTCATAAAGAAAAACACCTCTGGTAGAAGTGGCCATTTCCTGTCTTGTACTACATTCCACTTACTATTCAGTTTCCTTGCAGGGAAAAAAAATCTTTGAAAAAAACACAGTATGTGAGCCCAGGTGGCTTTTATTGGAGGTTCTCACTTAGATGTTTTACATCTTTCCTTTTAATACTTGGAAGTGCTTATAGTGTACAATATTCAATAGGTGTAGATTGTAGAATAAATGGAGAGATCAGCACAGCTTTTGTTCAGCAAGCAAATTTGGCCTGTTCGTAAAAACATTTAAATGACCACCCAACTCCCTTAAAGGATTACTTTTCTCAAATAACCATGAATGAATTTTGGCACCTTGGGTTAATTGCTACCTCGGGACATACTTAGTAAGGATTTGCTGTTAAATCCTAGCTCTACTATGTTTTATTTATTTTTTTGTAAATGATAGGAACGTTAAAAATGCATGTCAGGCTTTTATATCTATCACGTCATTGCAGAGATTTTCACCACTTTTTCCTTTAACGTTTGTACAGGTAATAGGAAAGGAAGGCAGAGACAACAAACAACTGAAGTGAGATCATGTAGGAGAAATATAAATAAAGGAGACAACATAAAATAGTCAATCTACCGTGGCACAGTATATGTAAACATTCAATGTATTGAATATGGAATATTTAAGGCTACCCACAGACATAAAACATGTATGTGATCTTGACAATTTATGTAATATTTTTTAATAGGAAAATGTCACAATAAAAATGATTTTAAGATGGTTGAAAGATCAAACATAATATGCAAGAGTATAACCTGTACTTGGAACAAATATTCCAAAATTTGATACTGCTACATGTGTATCTTGTAAAGCTGAGGTCCCCAAATCCCCGGTCCGTGGCCCACTAGTGGACTGCAGCCCTCTGGCAGGTGGGCCGCGGCTCTGGCCGGTGCACCCACCAACCTGGTCAGGGGAAGAACCCTGTTTAGGGGGGTGCACAGACCAGAGCCACAGACCACGTCTCCCAGGGACATCGCAGGCTCAGGAAAGTGGGCTGGTTGTGTCTCAGAACACAACCCGCCCAATCTCCCATTGCAGGTTCTGATCTGCGATAGGAGAATGGGCAGGTTCTGGCATCTTCACGTCACTCTGGGGGAAAGTTTCTTCCCTTTTGAGGTCCACAGTTTGTGCATTTAGTGGTCCCTGACCTGAAAAAGTTTGTTTTGGTAAATTGCCATGTATGGTAAGATTGTTTGTATAAGGTATGGTTCCCAAGATCTTTCTTAAGTCTGTAGCTGGCTGTAATGTACCTGAAGACATGTCAAAACTGTTTGTCAAAACTTTTTCTAATTAAAGATTTCTCTACAAGTAAAACAAGCTCAATGTGGGAAGTTGTATACTTTCTGCTAAAGAGATGGGGTGATATGCACCCTATAAACACCCCTTATGCTAGCCTTTTTTAAAAGGAAAGAAATAAGATAAAATAAAAGCAATCAACTTTCTATACTGATGTGCACGAACTGTGGACCGCGCATGCGTGGGGAGCCATTTGTCACTCAAAGGTGGGGATATCTGTTCCTTTCAGGTAGGACCTACAGACATATGAACTTGCCCTGGTCAAATTTGAATTGGTCAGATCAGGCTAATGTTCTCTGTTGTCTGTATGTCTTTAGATCTGGATACTCAGAAGTAGGATTTTTCCTACAAGTGGTCAGTAAGTTGACCACAATCGACCAGTAACTATATAGCATAAGTAGACCCTTGTACAACATACGTATTGGTACATTTTGATGATCTAACAGATTAAATTGAAGAAAATTCTAACTTACCACACCAGGAATTGAGATATATATGTAACCTGACAAAGTAGCAAATATGATGTTCCAAACATATGCATGTGGTACCCTGACCAAGAATCAAACCAGGAATCCTTACATTGCAAGGTAAGAGCTAAACACATAAACACTGTTATTTGGTTAATTAGCACAGGACAACAGGATTCCCATCTCTTCAGTTGGAATTTGAACTTTAATTACAATTTATTTAATTGCTTTCTAACTGCTGTGACCATCAGTAATTGTACAATTCCTTATTGTTAAAAAAAAAACAAGGAAGCTAAATATGCCTTTAGGCATTCTAAAATTTAAGTCACATGTTACCGCTATTATTGGGGAATTTTGTTGTGTTTTTTTTTATTTGTTAGAATATATTTTTAACAGCAAAGCTTGCAAAATTGAGAAGAACACTTCAATAAAGTTGCTTTTCTTGAAGTGGAATATGCTTTTAAGGACAGGTGCATGTCTTCCTGTCTGCTGTTTTTTGAAAATCCAACCATCTGTGCACAATTTGAAAGTTTCCACATACATAAGATGCCTGGCATCAAATACCTTGATTTTTCCTGGGCCCAGATCACTATGGCTTCTTTGGTTAAATGTGCCCTGTCTAAATATACTAAGAAGGCCTTTGTAAAAATAAAATAGTTTAGACATAGCAAGGGTTTTGGTTAAGAGTAGGCCTTTGTGCTTCTTTCTTACAATGGGATTGATGTAATAAACTCTCCAAGTGTACAGAAGATAGATTATCATGGGGGAACCACTATGAACCAGCAAACCTGGAATTCATTTCTTTAAAATCATTTGCTATTAGTTGGCAAATGTTTCAAATCCTGGAACAGAGCCATTCCCGGGTTTGCTGAATTACTCAGGCACGCCCATGATAGTCTATCTTGTATAATAAACCAGGCCCAACATGTTTACCTGCATTACCCAAACACGCATATGCTGCTGTGGTCAGTTTGTTCTATAAAAATGTGTGGTAACTCCTGAAAAATGATGTAAATTATATAGGTGGATGTGAAATGATTGTACTAAAAAAGTTAAAGACGCAAAATACCTTTTCGTTACGTCATTCAAAATGCTGAGTAAAAGTATGTGAAGGAAGGTAAAATTGGTAATTCTATTGACAACAGTCAGCCCAATTCAGCTATTCTCTGCCACATCAGGTAACAATTTGGCATCCCACTGGGAGCCTCAAGCCCTGCTAATAGGCTTACTACAAAAAGGACTTATTCCTCCTAATAAATCACTGCCAGCCACCTATTCCTGGTTTCCCCACCCCTTCCTTGTGCATACATTAGCATACACAAGCTGACTTTACAAAATAGCTTGAGTTGATAAAGGGTGATCAACTTCTGAAATCTTTGAATTTCAGAAGTTGAAATGAGATCTAAAGCCTCATAAATTTTTTTAACAAACGTCGCTTCAAACAACAAATAGTGAAGGTTTTAGGTGACAATATGAACAAATGAGTTCTCTACTAACAGGCTACTTGACTACTGCAAAACAGCCTTTTCTGTTTTATGTAAAGGGAAGTATGAACAGAAGGTGGCCTGCTGGCCCCTGGACAACAGTAAACAGAAACTGTTATTGGTCTTTTAAGTGTTAAATCACCAAACAGCATCTTCCAATTTCATCTTAAATGACCGTGAATGATCATCTTAGATACTGTAGAACTAGTTTCACTGCAAACTGTGGTATGGTTAACAGGTTAATTTCCTGACAATTGTTTTTTTCTTTATGCATGATGTCCTCTGCCCTTGTTTTAATTTCCTCCACCAGGCCAAAATTGTTTTGGTAGATTAATTGGCCTTTTTCTGGGTTGTACTGGGGTAGGAACATTACCTTGTGAGCCTCTTCATGGAATTGTCTGTTCATGCCAAAGCATCATGTCAGAGTGTATAGTTAATAATCCTTTATGTTGCATTGTGAATGTTTAACTGTAGTCTGCTCTTCACTACACAAGTTTTTATATGACAGCTGGACATGTAGCATAAAACTGATGCATGCATTCTGGTGTGAATGAGCCCTGAACGTTTTTAGTAAAATAAGAAACTATATAATTACTTTCTAAAAGACTTGACTTAATAAAGACCCATCAATGCTATGCAAGTAAGTAAAGTTTATTTCTTTTGTTCTACAATGCTGGTAGTTGTCTCTCTCATTTTAATGACCTTGCAAATGTTACCTAATGTAAATGCATGCATTCACATCCTGCATTTCAAATGCAGATTAGATGAGGTGATAGTTCTTTATGTTGTAAATAATGCCTTTTGTGGCTTCCTGTAATCTTTAGCAGCATCTTATCTTGATACCTTTGTTTTGTCCTGAGAAAACATTTGCTGTATTTAGACACAACAGGGAGTTTCAAAAGAATAGAGTGAAATACAGATTTATTGATTCAAAAACTTTAAATCTGAGTAGCTTACAAAATTAAATTAGGTAAAGAGTAAAATTCTGTAAAATCTGTATCATTCATACCTCTTTTCTCAAAAGTAGCAATCCATGACTCTCATTGTCTGATCGGAAATTACATGATAGGGTAACAGTCATTCTATGTTTGTTAATGGCTAATGCCGGCCATGAAAATGAACTAAAATAATTTTTGTTACACAAGCTCCAAATTTCAAAAGACGCCAGTTTTTTCAGGTTTAGCCTCAGCATTCAGCATTAGGCTGAATCTAATGTGTTGCTACTTAAGCAGTTAAAGTTCCCACAAACAATAGATGACAGCCTTAGGTGATGATTGAATGTGTATCAGATACATTTGGTAGACAATAGTGAGGGAGAAGCAATGCAACAAGGACATCCATTGTCTATTGTTCCTCCCCTGCCCCTACTATTCAGGACTGATCCAGGGGTGTCTATAGTATATATCTCCTGTAATTTACATGCAAGAAGTAACCTGAGGCAACCATTCACATTTAGATTGTGATACAACCACCATAGAAAATGTGACTTTAAAGGCATATAAAACTAATCATAAACTCTTTCTTTATTAATATATACAATTTTACATTAAATGAAAAAGCATCATAAAAAAATGTAATAAACCTATTAACACTATCATACAATCACAGTAAGTTTTAAAGTTTAAAGTTTAAAGAGGAACTAAACTGAAAACTGCCTAAAAAAAATACACTTACCTTCAGTCCCACAGTCTGATCCATCCGGGGGTGTCTTGGATTGGGTCCCGCATAGTCCCGGCGCTCCGGGCGCTGCCATCTTCTCCTCTTCTTCCTAGTTCTTCATCCTTCGTCACCCGAAAAGTACAAAAATAGAGAAAATTTGCAAAGTTAGAATCAGGTATTTTTGGAGAACTAATTGAGGGTAAATTAGTTTTTTTTTCTTTTTTTTTTTAGCTGTAATAAACCATTTGTGTCTTAATTTTAAATTTCCTTCAACTCCTTAGATATTATATTTATGAAAAAATAATAAGCTATTGAGAAGCTATTTTTAGTATATTGGTTTAATTTATGTGAAAAGTATTTCCATAACCCTCAATTAAAGTCAACTGCATCCCTAATACCACCTTAATTTTGATTCTGGCTTGTATTTCATCATTTCATTTCAAGTCATTTTAATTTGCTGCAATCCTGGATAAATGAAAAGGCTTAATTCTGCTAATTGACAATTTTAACAATATTTGTCAAACATGCCAATCTAGTATATGTTTTACAAACCAATAACGCGTCTCTTACCCATAAAACACTAACACTAATACCCAATGGGGTATTGGTACCCATAGATACAACAATTGTGAACCAATCAATCACAAAAGTAATCTGTTTTGGGTTACAATCATATGTGCACTTCTAGGTCTAAGTATCTGGCATTATTGTTATTTTCTCTTGATACAACTGTCTTTGACCATATTGGACAGAAGATGCCCACATTTTAAATATGTAATAAGAGAGCCAATCCTCTTGGACTGTATTATCAGCTATAGATGAATAGATTTATATTACCATGACAACACTATTGTGTTTGCACCTATGGAGGAAGAGCCCTATTGTTCTGGTTGACTCCACCCTTTGAGTGTGCCTTCCTATATAATGGCCTGATGGCACTTACAGTACACTGTAGCCAGAAATCAGCTCAGGAAAGGCTTAACAATGAAGATCCCAATTGTCCTCACCATCCTATGCTTTAGCCAGATCATAGCTTTACCGGGTATGTTTCCCTTTGCTTTTTGAACAAGATACACATGTGACTTTTTTGTCAGTTTTATCACAATTTTCTTTCCATATAAATCTGAATGTAGCAACATTGCAGCAAAGCTTTGGCTTTGCAGCATTTATTGATGTATATTACTTTGGTAATTCTATTTCCAATAGCTATCAACAAAAAAAAATATTTTCCAATTACCAGTGTATAGCAGTAAAAAAGAAAAAGAAATATTATGATTTATCAAGAACAAGACCAACCTACACTTTTAGGAACAAGGTCAATGTAATTTTTTCCATTAATCTATTTCATAGTTTAGAGTACACAACAATGTAGCCCTTTATGACTGTATGCAGGTAATGCACAAAGTGTACTAATTAATATTGGTCAATCAGAGTATATACTAGTGATGCAAACCATATGTCCTAATTTATTGACATGAGTAACTACATTTGAAACAATACTTTTTAGAAAAAACCCTGCCAATCAGCAAGAGACAGTCTCTTTCATTTTAAAACAATAATTTATAAACTTGTAAAAAGCTGCATAACCACACCAAGATTCCTCTGTAACTGGCATTTACTATATCTATATAGTTTTTATTTCAATTTGCTGCATTTGTTGCATGCACCTAATTCTTACTGTGTTCGGCCTATCTATGTGCGTGCACTTCCAGGTAATTAACACTTTAATCTCTCCCATTGTTGGTGTTCTCACTGCAAACAACATGTGTACAAGTAAGCACTTTTCAAAAACTGCAGTTAACGACTCCCAGGCACCTAGCAAATGGCTGATGCAGCCAGGAGCAGCAAACCACATGGCAGGACAATGTATTTGCAGGGGTTGCTTTTGTGTTTGCCCTTCTTCCTCCAAAGAAAGTGACTTGTTGCTTCCAAGAATCATTCTTTAAATACACTGCATACAAACACATGCTGAAAACAGCCCTTAACTGTACCTATCAGGTTGAAAAGAAGTGGTGGGGGGGGACTCAGTTGAGCCAGTGGTACAACATTGTGGTCATTTGCAAGTTTCATATGCGTTATAGTCCCTTGCTTTCAAACCTAGAAGTAGATATAAAAGCTCCTGCTGTTTGGTTAAAGGTGTGAATTTTTTTTCTCTGTGCTTGGTTTACTGCATGGTCGGTATAAAACATCTGAAATTTCTAAATATGCATATTATAATATTTGAATTGTCATGAACTAAATGTATACACACATTGATATTCATTAATTTATTTTTAACAGATGGCTATGGTTCAGATACACTGGCGGAAGAACTGTTGAATTTTAAAGGCTCTGGTGCTAAAGCAGAAGGAAGAGATGGTGGAGAGGGATCCGGAGAAATAATCACACTAACTGAACGGGACCAGCTAGAGGGTTCCGCCATTGTATTGACTGGTAATGATGAACCAGAGGGTTCTGCAAATGGACAGAATGGCAATGACCAGCCAGAAGGTCCTGCCAGTGAACTTTTTGGCAATGACCAGCCAGAGGGTTCTGTCAGTGGTATGATTGGCAACAACCAGCCAGAGGGCTCTGCCAGTGGACTTTTTGGCAATGATCAGCCAGAAGGTTCTGAAAATGGACCAATTGGTAATGACCATCCAGAGGGTTCTGCCAATAGACTGATGGGCAATGATGGGCCAGAGGGTTCTGGCAATGAACATTTCTTGATCGTACAGAAGCAATGGTCACGATTTTGGAAAAATATAATAACACCTCCCCCCCCTACCCAAGTCCCTGCAACAGCATCAATGCCTTTTTAAAAACAAGCCCCTGCTTTAATGGCTTTTAGGATTTAGCTGCTAAATGGTCAGAAAGTATGTGATCCCTCCCCTTTTTTTTTGATCCTCTGTTATTTTTTAACTGTTTAGTGTGGCCTGAAATGAACAGATGAGGATAAATTTACTAAGTTCTTCCATCACTGTTCTTGCACAATTGTTCAGGTTGTTCTTTTTCTTTTTCTTTGTTTAGTTTATTTGTTGTTATCTGACATATTTTCTAAAAGCTTTTCCCTTTTTATTAAAATTGTCAAAAAAACTAAATGTTGCATAATTGTTATTGAGTAAAGAGCTTCACCTTCTTGGGGATCTTTAATAAATCAGGCCCTATGTGTTACCAAAAAAACTAACGGCTTGAAATGACCAAGTAAGGATTAATTTTATAAGACTGTTACAATGAAGGTAAAATGGGTCCAAATTTTCGTTTTACTAAACAAATGTCCTATAACCTTTGGGGACAACAAACACTATTGCATTGCAAAAACAAGCATTATGTAGTTTGTGCAGTAGGGTACCATTCATTCCTAATTGCACCACAACACACTTTGCCAATGTACCAGAATGGCAGGACACTTGAGGTTGCCAATTGGACCAGGTAATTTATTATTTTTTTTATCTATCCTGAGTGTGGCTCGGGGTTATCACTTTCAGCAATTTTTTTTTTTTACCCCGAATCACACTCGGGCTTACTGATGGGGAGGTTACATGAATTGTTTTACCTTTACACATATTTGTTCTAATGAGAAAAAGCCCCTAGTGCTAAGAATTATATCAGCTGCAAGTGTGAAAAAGCACAGTCCACGCTTTTGAAATACAGGTTTATTTAAAAAAGTTGGACTAAATCTAAAGCCAAAAACATTGTAAGGCAAGGCTGGAATGAAGTAACCCCCAAGCATGTGCATGGGAGGTATGCCAAATATCATACCCAAAACTGCACGCGCATAGCTCAGTGTAAATTATAGAGAAGATTACAAGTAGGTAAGTTTGTTTTAGAGCAGAAAAAATGTAGCCTGACTCTTTTGTAAAAAAGAGCCCATCTGCTGACATTTTTTTTTATTTTCAGGTTTAGTTCCACTTTAAACTTTGTAAAGTAAGAATTAAGATGATAGGTCTGCTTTAATAGATTCTATTTTATAATTAGTGTAACCACATATACATCACCTCATTATATGCATTGATTTTGTTTTTTTTTCAATGCTGCCAATAATCTGCATTCTCTTGGCAGCTTACCTTTCTCTGCATGCATTCACTTCAGCATCAGTTTCATTTGATTGCCGAAGCTCGGCTTTATACGGGTGACAACTGTGGACAATGCCTAAGCAAGTGACTCCTATATTCTTAGCTAAAAGGGCATGTGGCAGGGTGACAAAGAGATTGAGAAATGGGAAAATAAGGAAACTTTTGCCATCCAATGACAGGAAGTGTTCAATTGCTCCTACTTCACAACCAGAATATGTGTTGCCAAATCCCTAAAATACTTTCTTAAACAATACAAAATATATAAGTGAAGGTAGGTTGAAAGTGTGGGTTTTGTGGCAATATGCATAAAAGTCTGATAATATAAAAAATACAAGTGTCATTAACCCTACATCTCCCTATGTTGCATGCTGATGGCACTGTGGTTAGGCCGCCTGGGTAGGGATGAGTGACCGAGGTTTGTAAGTTCAATCTCACGGTGAATCGGGCTGTTCTCGCTTACTGAACATTTAAGCGAGAACGGCCTTGTAATTTGACATGGGGTCATGTTCTCGCCGAACAAACGAGGGAAAATGCAGGGGGCCGAAACTGCGACTATTTCCGGCAGGAATGGCACGGCTGGGAGCGAATCATTTGCTCCCAGGATGCACAGCAAGGCCCAACAGCCAGGGAAGGAGGGAGGGGTTAGTCACTCTATCTTGTGTACTGTGTGAGGGAGAAAAGCAGGGAGAAAAGTGCATTGTGACAGAGACAGGTTAGGAGCCTTCTGTATATCTTGAAAGATACAGATTCTGCAGTTTTTGATGCTACCTCTTGCTATCTAGCAAAAAAGGCAGAAATATTTCTGTCCGACGCACCAAAAAGAAAACCATATATTTTATTCTGATCCCACTTGCTATCTATCAAAAAAGCCAAAAAATGTTCAGTATTTCTCTCCAAAAATACAAATAATTAATTCTGATCCCACTTGCTATCAAAAAAAGGAAGAAAAGGTTCTGTATTTCTATTAAAAGAAACACAGATATTTTATTCTGGTCCCACTTGCTATCTATAAAAAAGCCAGAAAAATGTCTGTATTTCTCTCAAAAAAATGCAGATGTTTTATTCTGATAGCACTTGCTATCTATAAAAAAGAATTTCTGTATTTCTATTAAAAAAAATACAGATATTTTATTCTGATCCCACTTGCTATCTATCAAAAAAGCCCCCAAAAAATCTGTATTTGTCTCCAAAAAATACAGATATTTT
>NC_092866.1:43132623-43157968 GCF_032062135.1 Pyxicephalus adspersus | reverse complement strand
GCATACTCCCCAGGAGTATGCCACTGTAGGACAGCAACAGCAGTAAATCGTTGGAGGCAGCAGCACAAGTTGTCAAACAGGCCTAAGATGTGTGCAGAGCACCAATACACTGGTAGATTTATTGAGAGGACGTACTTCAATCATACAGCCACATCATGAGGAGAGTATTGTGGACTGGGTCTCAGAGGCCTCAAGTGCAGCAGGCTCTTCTTCTGCAGCAGCAGCAACCAGCACAGCTGTGACAGAAGCAAAGACAGGAGTTAGCGTGGCTAATGAGCCTGTACCTCCCGATGACCCTCCCTTGTTGTTTGACAAACAGCCTGAGGATTGTCATTGCGAATTTCAGAGCAGGAGGCAGACTTTGAGGGCCTTGGAGAGTGTAGTCAGCACATGCTGGGCAAGGGTCCTGCATCAGTGTCTGCATTTGCAGAGGTTGGCTTGGATGAAAATTAGGATGATGATGACGGTGATGTCACCTGGGAACCACCGGTGAGTTTAAAGGCTAGCAGCAGTTCCGAAACAGATGTAGAGGAAAGGCAGCAGCACCAGACTGGGGATGGAAGGGGTCGCAAATCTGCCTCATGTGAGTCCCAAAGAACACACGGACGAGTGGGTGCAAGCAGGGGAACAGTCAGAGATGATGTGACCGTGGGGGAGATGGAGCTGCAGCAGACGCAGGGCATCCAGCAGACACAGAGGCAGGCAAAGAAAAAGAGCAGCAGTTGCACGCACCTCTCCAGTGTAGTCCTTTTTCACTCTGAAAGATGGTAGCAATGCGTAGCAATCTGCTTCCTGTGCCACAGGCAGATTTGCAGAGGACAGGCTGGATCACATTTGGGTACAATATCCCTGCTTTCCCACATGCACAACAACCACAAACTGAAGTTGGAGCAGTACTTCTGTTCTATTGAAGGAGATGTAACCACGTCATCATCTCTTCTTCCACCTCCATTGACTTCTTCTACACCTCCAACTGTCATTGCTACTACATCTCAGGAGGTAAGAGATAGCCAGACTTCAAGGTGCAAGGAAGTATCAGCTTCTGACTGCAGGTTTTGTGATGTCAGACGACGTTTGTCGCAGAAAGATGGGTACTCCAGTGACCCCTTCAGCTCCCCTAGCTCCCTGTTCCATCAGCCTACTCTACCGGAGTTCTGCTTAAGGCATCAGGCTATGGGCCAAACCAACAAAAGAATCAGCAAACTCAATTCACATCTAGCCAAGCTTTTGACCTTACAGCTACTGCTGTACAGCATGCTGTGGCATTACTTCTCCCACACAGCTGTTCCCAATTTACATGCACATGTAATGGATAACCTCTCCCGGGCATTGGCATTCTCTGTGTCAAATCAAGGTCACCATGGACAGCAGGACAACCAGGCACAGAGTGGGATGCTACCTGTCCTTCCCCGCATACTGAGTTGCCTTGCATAGCTCAGTGAGCATTAGAATGCAAGAGGCATTGCAGCACCTGGTACCCCCGCTGAGGGGTGTGGTGGGAAAGCATGGGCCACTCCAGTCCTCTCCCTCCTCCTCCTCCATTCCTTCTACCAGAAAACCCTCCCTTTTTGACACTCCTCCTGAAAGGCCAGCAGCGATGAACACTGTGGTTAAGCAGGCATGCCACTTAGGCTCCTCAAGCACACGCATTGCCAGGCAGTGCTGAAGCTGGTGTCCTTGGAAGAGAAACTTCACACCGGCAGAGAACTCTTGTCCGCTTTGCACAGAGAGGTTGAGGCTTGGCTCACAACAGGCAACGTAGTGGCCGCGCTGCGCATGGGCCTTATAAAACATGTGCCCTGCTTTGCGCACCTACTGAACCTGGTGGTGCAGAAGTCCCTCCGCACGTACCCAGGACAGCAGGAATTACTAAGCAAAAGCAAGCCATCCGCCATTATTTGGTCAGCGTGGTGCATGGAGGCAACGGGCCCCTTGGTACAACTACACAACTGAGCTATTTTACCAGTGACCAGTGGCTGCAGATGGAGACGCTGTGCAAGGTACTGGCCCCCTTTGAGCAGACCAGAAATGTTGTAAGTCGGGAGCGGTCAGACTGGTGCTTTCTGCTTGATAATACCCTGTGTTGTCTGATGGAAAGTGGCGATGGGAGAGGAGGGGAAGAAATGGGGGAGGAGGATGAGAGTGACATTCCATTCCATAGCGCACAGCCAGCATCAGGAGGAGCAAGAAGGGACACTGGCCAGCATCAGGAGCTTCAAGAGGAGGAAGATGATTACGATGATGATGATGAGGGAGACCATGTTGGGGCTGCTGAATATGCCCTGTCCAACCCGTATTTGTGCTGTCACGCCCCAGGCATTGTGCGGGTGATGGAGCAACAGGAAGTGCTGCAGCTTCAAGAGGAGGAGGTTGGTAATGAGGAGGAAGGTGTTTTGGTGCCTACTGGGGTACAGGAGGGGGATGAGCCCAGGGAACCCCTCTTTCATATGTGTATCCACATGTTGCGATGCCTACGAAGGGACCCCAGCATTTGCAGCATCAAAAACTGGGATGATTACTGGCTGACCACCCTTCTGGATCACCGCTACAAAGACAAAGTGTCACAGTTTCTACCCAACCCGGAGCAAGAGAAAGAAAAAGTGACCCGCTTGAGCAGAATACTTTGCGACCGGCTGTGTGAGGAGTTCTGCGCACCACATTCCACACAGGGAGCTCAGGCGGACACTGCCTCCACCAATCTGTCCTGTAGCGGCGGCAGCAGCAAGCAGCATTTTCTGGATGCCTGTCGAAACCTGATGCGGTCACCTCAAACAAGTGAAGTGCAGGGGCATAACCATCGAGAACGGATGAAGCGCATAGTGCAGGATTACGTTGACTCTTTTCTGGCTGTTGGTGGTGGTGTTGATGACAGCAGTTATGCTGTCTGTCCTGCCTGTCCTGACAGTAGTGACTCCATTAATTTTTGGGTCTTGAAATCTGACGCATTTTGCACAGTATTCCATCAAACTTCTTTTGTGCCCGGCATCCAGTGTTCTGTCTGAAAGAACCTTCAGTGCTGCTGGCGGAGTGGTAATGGACAACTGATCATGACTGTCGCCGGAAAATGTCAATCGCCTCACCTTTCTGACAATGAATGAAAGGTGGGTTACTAACAACTATCATATCCCCACTGCAGATGTCACTGATTGACTGACACAAGGACTCATTAGGCGAACTAAGATGCCTCTGTGAACCCACACTGCTCCTGTGCTGAGTCTGTGGCTGCCTATCACCAAACACCCTGTCAGCTGAGCCTGCCTCTGTAGAATTTTTTCGCTAGTTATCTCAATGTCCAGGGGTGGCATTCTTTGCCAGTGTCATGCCTGCCATTGTGCCAGCTAGCAATTTACTTTACATTTCTGTTGCTTCTGGGAGGCCAACAAACTGCAGATGAAAACCCCCAGTAGTGCCAAACTGATAGGTACTATTGCCTTTGCCTAATTTTTCAGCTAAGTATTGTAAGATTGAGGGTTGGGAATCATGTCATCCACTTGTGCTGGCGCACAAAACAACTTGGTCTGGCCCTTCTATGTTTAATCACAAATTTCCAATATTTGCATTACACACTTCGAGTTGGCATTGACTATCCACTACACACAGCTCTAGATGCCAGTTACCAGTAAGGTCCAAGCTCCTTCTAAGTGTCCACCACCTCCTCCTGATGCTGTTGCTGCTGCCGCCTGTCAGTACTCCATTCACTCTAATTGTATTACAAATTTCTGGGTGTTATTGATGATGCACTACACCGAGCTCTAGATGCCAGTTACAAATGCGGTCCACGCTCTGTCTCAGGGCCCACCACCTCCTCCTGATGCTGTTGCTGCTGATATCATCATATCATTACAGTCCACTGCACCCATATTTTTATTGTAGTCAATTATGCAGGCAGGTTTTTTTCTTTCTTCACCTGTCTGTCCCGTGGCAATCAAAATCCCTTTGTGTACAGTGATCAACATGCAGACTTCCCGTCTGTCCAACCACCGAACAGCAAGCATGTTGGGTGTGTGCTGTAACTCGATTTCTCCTTTTTTCAGCATCTCTTTCCTGCTTTTCCCAACAGTACCACACACATTGGTTTTGTTCCTATGCAGGTTGTCATGCAATTTTGGACTAGAGTACCAATCATCAATCCACAGGGTATGATATGACCCCAGTGAAGATACTTTTCCATTAGAGTTAATACCACTGCACCATACTAACCAAGTTCCCAGTCAGTTACAATGTCATTTGTAGCACCCATATAGTCAATCAAGTCCACAACATAGCCTGTTTTGCAGTCACACAGTGGAAATGTTTTTCTTCCAAATTGATGCCTTTTAGAAGATATGTACTGGACAAATGACAGTTGATCCTTGAATAATGTCAGGCTCTCATCAATGCAAAGATGTGCTGTAATGTGTATTTATGGCTACTTGTCACTAGGGGGCAGTGTGAGACAATAGCAGAGGACTTCTGCTTTTATTTTCTTTAAGAGAGCAGTCAGCTGACTGCTCCATCCCCTGCCAGCACAGAATGATCAAAGCATTCTAAGTACTCACAGCATTCAGAGTAAAGCTGACTGAGGCTTCCTTGCACTGCGTTATCTCACATGGGATGACTCGGGTGGGGCAGTCAAAACGTTGAAGGGGCAGAGGTTATTTAGTCTCAGCAGTAATAAAAGCTAGTGCTGTGACTTTGTACCAGCTACCTTGCTACTCTGCATTGTGCCTCCTGCTATTTCCTGACCTGACCCATGCCTGGACTGACTACACTTGCTTGCTATCTGCCCTGACCTGTGCCTGGACTTTTTCTACCCTTGTTTGCTGCCTGCCCTGACCTGTGCCTGGATTCTGACTACTCTTCTTGTCACCTGCTCTGACCCATACCTGAACTCTGACTATACTTGTTTGCTGCTTGCCCAGACCTGTGCCTGGAATCTAACTCCATTGGTCTGCCACCTGTCTCCACACCAAGGCCGCTCCTGCTTTCCTCCCCAAGAGTCGCGACCTGGTGACCCTCAGCAGCAAAGAGCCCAGTGGCCTCCAGGCTACGAGCCCATCACCACTTGTGGGGTGCCCTGGTGAAGACCTGGTGTCATTTAGCCTTGGGTGAGCTTGTTTCTAGCTCCTTGGTTGGACCGACTGTGCATCTGGCTGCCCTGAAGGATATAGTGTTAACCTGGCAGCCTTGATAGAAATAATGTTCACCTAGCTAGTTCACCTAGTTGATGAACATTGCATCCACTTGGCTGCCCTGCTTGACAAATGGACATAATGAATAATAATGAATGTCAGATGGATGGATCTGGCTGCATAGAATAATGGAAGTCTACATGAGGGTCTGTCAGTGGGAGTTTGTACTTAGGTCTGTGTGGGGGATCTGCACTGACACTGTATACAAATATCTGTTACTAAGGGTCTGTACCGAGGTCTGCCTGGGGATATGCACTGTGGATATATGCTAAGGTCTGTCACTGGGGATCTATATTGAGGTCTGCCAATGGTGATCTGCACTGCATCTGTCTGGGGTCTGTATTGAGATCTGACTAGGGGTCTGTACAGTGAATGTGTGCTAAAGCCTGCACTGGGGGTCTTCACTGAGGTCAGTACTGTGTTTTTTTATTGGGTTCTGTCAGTGAGGTCTTCACTGGGTCATGGTATGGGGTGAGGGGTTTGTAACTGGACAGACTGCTTCTTGTCTTTTTTCTCCTAGGCGGTGAGTTTGCAGCAAAAAGTCCAAAACCAGCCCTGCGTCTACCTATATTTTTTCCACACAAGACATTTGCAAGTTTCACCTATTATTCACATATTTTTCTAATTGTATTCTATTGGTAACATGTTTGAATTCTGGTTGAAAATTTGCTTGAAAATTGTGTGAAAACATCTATAAACTCCAAAATAAGTTATCAGAGAACCAATAGTTGCAAATTTTTTTAGTGAGTGAACAGGATGACAGCAGCTTTATTTTGCCAGAATTTTGAAGGAAGAGGTTTTATCTTGAAATACCAATTTAATAGTAATAGGCAGCTTGATTAGGGGGCAAATAAAGGGGAAAAAATGTGTTAGGTTGCATAATAAAATAAATATTTGAGTTTATTATATAGGAGACAATACGCATATTTTATAGTAGCTAGAGAATATAGATGGAGTGACTAAGTTTTTTATTCAAATATAAAATTAGGGTGTTATTATCCGAGAGAAACAACTAAAATAATTTTTTGAGTGGCAGAATTGAGAGAACCAGAATATGCCACAATTTGAGGCACAAAGCAGGACTGCAGCTGAAGTGAAGCAGCAGAAACAATAGCTGATTTACAGTGCTAGAGCACCAGAATAGTACTTAAGTTTAGGTTTAGTACCTTAAGTTGACCTTCAAAAACTTTGCAAGACATCTTTACAGTGCCAGAGCACCGGCATAGGCCACAACTCCCGGAAAATACTGCGGGATTTATCCTGTGGCAAACATTTGCAGCTGAAGTTGAGGTGAGTAAACATTGTGTAGCTGGAGTGCTGTAAATGACCAGGAGAGGTGCTTGACCTGATAATGGTAGCATTTCACTTTTCAGGGGACAGATGGATTTGTCACTATGAAAACAAATATCTTGCGTTGCAGAAGGCCTTGTCAGACAGAACACTTGGCTGCAGGGCAAGCTCTGGCCAATAGACACCTAGTTGTCCATTGGGTCCTTAGGTTATGAACTGTAGGTGGCTTAAAAAAACACTAAAAAAATGTCACTAGGGCAATTACAGTTACCACTGCTTCTGCAATTAGGATTTAGAGGATCACAAGCAGGTTGATTTTGGAGAGGATGCTTTCATAATCAAGAAATGTGACAAAAAGGTTCTCACTCTTTTTTTAATTTTCCACATTTTATGTTCCCTCTGGGATGGTATCAGGAGATTAGCTCTTTTATATTTGTATCTAAGATATATATATATATATATATATATATATATATTAATTGTACATTATATATATATATACATTATATTTGTATCAACTCATGCAGTGATTTAAATTGGAACTTTCAAAACAAACTTACAAAACAAAAAATTGAACAGACAACCTAATTTTGTAGAATAGACATTCTAGGTCCCTTCGCTGTAAAATAAAAAATTGGCTGCCTATTTGCAATCTCCTGTTGAATGTACACAAAGCTGTACATGATGTATGAATCTGTAATCTCTGTGAGTTCCATCATTCTGGCCAGTCAGGATGTTTGAAGATGTGAACCTGGAGGAGGATCAGGTGAAGATGTTGGCACAGGCGACGGAGAGAAGAGAGGTGAGTTTAGTCCTACTTTAAGGACCTCTTTAATTAATGAAAAAACTATATGCTTTTTAAAACTCAACAAGGTAAATACACAAAATTATGAAAATATGTATTTTCACAGAAATGTTGCTTAAAATTAATTACTCCACTCCAACACTTCTTGCATATGGTATAGGATGCTTGGGGAGAAAATGAGGGAATACAAATGACTCCAGCTGCTGGGACATGACTGTAGCTTGCTGCTCCTTACCTTATGACCTCTGACCTGCATGGCTGAACCCTCCTCTTCTACATTGAATGTGCTGTTTCATCCTCAATATTTAATGGGAAAAAAATCCTTATGTATGACTTAGATCATCTAACTGCAGCACATAAGCAATTTTTTAAAACAAATATTTCTGCAGGCAATTTGCAAACAACTAACTACTTTGTGCCAAACAAGAGGAAGAAGAGGACATCTGTGTCAACTAAGCACCTTCTGTGCATGTTGTGGTTATAAAGCATTGCTATTTCTGGCACAGACACCAGTCCTGTGACTTCTTTCAAAACAGTATGGTATGTTTATCTGTGCTGCTAAAAGTCCATGAGGGTTTTTATGAAGGAATTGTATGCCGTTCACAATGACCTGACCCTCACCAATGTCTACATGCCACTAATAACAAATGTACGGGTTGAAGTAGAAGAAAAGGGAATCCTAGGTAACTTCACTGGCCAAATATGCAGTCTATAAGCTGTATCTATTATTTCCCAGCAGCAGGTTCCAATACACAGACATCATTGTAGCCCAGTACCCCATTTGTATAGTGAGGGGGCAGTTATATATCAAAGCCCACTTTATTCAAAGGCCATGCAGTGCATATTGGTTTAAAACTAAACCTTACTTTAACTATCTTCCCTGTGCTTTTTACAGCGCATTGCTTCTCCTCAGCTGACATATATGTTCTTCCAAAACAAGCAAATTTTATCAAGATACGTGATTTGCAGTGAACAGATCAAGGAAAACAATGTTCTTCCTATATGTCAGAAGTATGAGACAGACAGAGAGCAATTGCACTGAACCACTAGAGCTTCCTCTACCAGTTTACCAATTTATATATTAAATATGAATACAAAAATATAGAAAGTGTAAGCTTGCAAAATCCTAAACTTTTATAAACTTTGGCTGCAACTTAAACACTCAATATCAACACTAAATACAGTATATTATCACTAAAATTATTATGTCATTTATATTTAAACTGTTCTAAACTGTCCTCCCAAACTCCTGCTGGGTAAGCATTTAAGTTCTTCCAACTGTACTCCCCAGTCTCTAGCTAGAAAGTAAAAAGAGGATTCTTTTCAAGTAATAAAATGGAAGAGGTGTTGTCTGAGTATTCCTTTGTCATACAGATGCTATTTAAAGGGTTTACCCAGGGTGGGGAATCAGTTTCAGCTGTTTTATTATTTATTGGTTCATCTGTGGCTTTAATACAAGTATTTACCTAAATTTTTTGGACAACATCAATGTCTCCTTCACTCTGCTAATTTGAGAACACAGCACTGCAGGTTTGTTGGTGAATCACCTCTAGCCTCCTGGCTTTTTGTCACTCCCTTTAGAGTTTCTGTTCTACCAGACCTAAGCTGTGGGACACCTTCTCCCAGCTTACAAGCTTCACCCAGCCTCTCCTTATACATTTGTTATAAGTTTAAAAAAAAAAAAAAAAAAAAAGATTTCTGACAGGTGTAGCTCAGATAAAATAAACAAAACTTAAAACGTAGTTAGCAATTATTTAGGTTATTAGAAAATAAGACTTTTATCCCCAGAGCCAGTCCTACATCAACATCAACTAAACATTCAGTGGATGTCAATAAGGTTAATGTTAGATAAACCCATAATTATATCATATTCATGTACGTGACTGAACGTGAAGGGAACAGTACGTGACAGAACATATGTCATATTTCTATCATACTCGACAAAGGTGATGCTATTTTGGAGTTTAAGACTGCCCAGAAGGCTAGAGCAATTATTCATGATTTGTATTAGCATATTGTTTTCATTCTCCATTTCTGTATGTATGACCATATTTAAATATATGTACTGGTATATAACATATTACAACCATATTGTGGGTCGTCATATCCATCGGGCTTCACACACACACACACACACAAATTACACATAAAAACAAACATAACAAAAAAGGTAACTTGCTCAAAATATGTTTAATAATCAATATTATAAATACAAGTGACGAAATATTTGACTTATAAGCTTCACATTATCTCACCCAACATACCAAAATTTAGATAAATTAGGTTTAAATTAGGTTTAGACATAACATTTAGACACATCAACATGTTCCCAAGAGATCAAGAATATAATTAGATACTTTTCCAGCATTTGGATTATGAAGCATTTCTATGCTTTTTGTAATGTGTGTTTTATTTATCACTAGGAACTCTAGCATTCACTTCAAAATTAGGAAATTTAAATGAAAGCATTTCAGGTTTATTTACCCAATCCTAGCAGGTTGATTTTCTTGGGAGTTGTTGTGGATTGCTTTGATGTATTCAGAACTTTTTCTGTGCTCTGAGGTTTTTCTTTTGTGAACGGTTTCACACCTAGATTACTGTCCTCTGACTGTGTATTTTTGTCAGGCTGCGAAATTATTTTGCTTATGTCCTGTGAATTTTTATTGCTTTCTTTCTCCTCAGAATTGTTTTCATGTTTTCCAACACCTCTTGATTCTGTTGACTCATCACTGTTTTCTGCAGCTAGATCTGTGTTATTTACAATTTTTTTGACTTTTGTCACTAATTTGTCAATGGTTTGAAATATTGGTTTGACCTTTTGTTTTTCTTTTGATGCATTTTCTTCAGGTTTTTCCTTTTCATGTGACTGTGATTGTGTTCCTTTCTGTTCTGTCGATTTTGTAGTTATCCTTGCTTTTACAGTGGTTTGAGGCATTGAGTGTGTCACATGAGGAACTTTTTCATCTCCTTCCTTTCGTTCTTTATGGCAAGTGGAGTCAGCACATGCACAACTTTTGACACTGATAAAGCTGTAGTTCATTATCTCACCATTAGGACAGCTTAAGTCAACAGTTACCCTCTCTGTTTCTGTTTCTTGACAGCAACCACATATGTGCTCCATAGACTGGGATTTTGCAGAATACCTAAAAGTGAACAGAATGTGCATTTATTATTATATTATTTTCAATTACATGAGTAAGAGTCTAGCATTAGGTTGGCTCTTCATGTGTACATCATAGTTTTGTTTGGTATCTATTGTCCAATCATTTGGGCAGATCTAACCAAACTAGCACCAAGCACCTCTATAGAAGTTTTATATAATGAATGTACAAAAGTATTTGCGTTATGAGGACCACACACATTTAAAGGTGAAGGTGAAGGGACAATAGTAATTGTAGGAAACATTTTTAAACCTTTGAACACTATTGTACATGTAGCAAAATTTATGGCCAGATTATTTGAAGATTATGCTTAGGAGAATTTTGAAAGAGACGATGCTTCTCTTCAAAACAATTAAAGGTTTAGCAAATGGTTTCTCCTTGGGCTAAGTTACTCTTCTAGCATAATGACTTTGTCATGCATAAAAAATCCATGTTCAATGATGTATGAATGTCCGGTGAAGGATAACTATTCGACATGTGAGAAAATACCTGGAGGAGCTTTCACAGTTGCCCTTGCAAAAGGACATCACAACCGGTTTCAGTGACCTGCAGCCATTCTGAAGGATGATCTCCTCTGTCTTCATCTTTTGACACTTATTTCTTTCTTGAACACCTGAAAGAAAAAAAAAATGAATGCAAACAGAAATTAAACAGCATTCAGATTAGAAATGTACAATGAAATGCAGTAGGTATTAAAATAAACCCCTTAAGATCTAGCCTTTTTGTGTTCTTACCTTCTTGCTGCTCTAGAAATACATTATCTGTTAAATTATATTTATTACATTGACAGAATACTATGTCAGCTGCCTATTGCTTAAAATAGGAAAAAATAACTCATCCTTTTATTTTTTAAATTTTGTACTAAAGCACTATGCAATAAATGATATTATACAAGTACCTTTCTGTAAATATTATTAAAATAATATAACAATGTGTTTATACTGAACAGTTTAAATACTTACAAGTTAAGCAACATCCTTTGCTGTCTTTCTGGATTGTTCCCTGGAAATAGAGATAAAAAAAGTATTATTGGAACTTTTGGATGACCTGTGTTTGTTCTTAGAATGGAGATGGTCAATGGAATCTTCTACATTGTTTTAAAATCCTGACCAGTGATGTTTTTACATACAAAGATTACTTCAGGCTAAATATGATTAATGAATTATTGTGGAATCTTTACTGAATTTAGTAAATAATCAATAAATATATAGAGATGAATGCAAATTATTGGATAGTGACTGAATGAAATATCTTGGGCAATTGGATGGATATGATTTCTACTAAATAATCAGAGTATTAATGCCAAACTGAATAGTAAATGGTTGAAGGTTTGCTTTAAAACTAATTACTAATACACTTAGAGGTGCTTAATGTTTTAAACTAAATGTTCACTTATTTTTGAATAAAAGATTCACTTTGATCAATGTATATTGTAAAAGGTGAAAATAATTATTTTTTGCTTGTACAATATTGGATGGCTAAAAAGAACAGCTAAGTAAGCTTTTCAATTATTTTTAATTCAATGCCATTAATGTAATTACAAAATAAACTAAGTAATTAAACTTACAGTAAAGAAAACTGAATGTTGATAGATGAAATGCAATAAAGCTGTTTTTATGTCAAAGCTTACCGGCACACACTCATCAAGGTTGATTTTTGGACATGACATTTTGGATGCCACAGTCAATAATTTTCCTTTCTTATTCACACATTCATATTCAGTACAGTTGTCGCCAGGAGGTGACCATGTTTTTCCAGGCTAATAAGAACAAAAAAATATGTTAGTGAAAAAATCTCAGTAGGTCTTCAAAGTTTTGCATAGGCTAAAAAACATTACTCACATTAAGCAGGTAAGTGGAGTTGTCAGGTAGGTCCATGACACACTGGGATTGTACACAGGTTCCACAACATTGTCCAGCAACATTCTGATACGTAAAGCCCTATAGAAAACAACACAAGGATTGTTACTTAAGTTGCCATCCATCTATAGGTTCTCTAACATGTTACATTTTTAGGAGGTTTACCTGGGCACATTTAATGCTACACACAATCGGAGTGCAGGTTACAGGGTGCATTTTTGAAGTCTCATTCATTGTGCCATCACACATGCATTTTTCACAGGGATTGGAAGAAGGAACAATGTCACCAGGCTAAAATGCAATAAATCATAAGTGATCAGAACACTTTCATGTAATGCAATGCAAGCAACATTAGCAACAAAGTTTGGTACAGTGCAGTTCACAGAAACAGGAACTTACCTGATACTGAGATCCGTTGTAAACGCATACATCTTTTGGAACTGCAGAAGAAATTATCAAGTAGATATGTATCAATCAAACTCATCATGGATCACACATTTTAAAAATAACACATACATTTGCAAATAGAGACATTTACATACCACATTTGTAGAGTGGACAGCAGCCCCTTGTTTCTGTCTGCAGCACAGCTTCATAGCCAAGTTCACAGACAATTTTTACTTTGGAACACAGACTGATGTTGCAACCTGTCAGAAAGTTAAGAACTATTTACCCCTGTACATAATAATGGAATTAGATATGTACCTCTGTACATATTAGTTAGAATTGGTAAAAAAAGGATGCCAAATATTAGATATTAGAATATTTATCTAATAATCATTTGTGATTTGTGAACTATAAGTTTCTTACAACAGACCAAAACATTTATCTTTGGTTTAGTATATATAGCAGGTCGAATAATAAACTAAAGTTGAAAAGTTAACAATCATAAATGTGCACTATATAAAAACTACCCATGCCTGTAAAAAAAAATATATATTTTTTCATGATATTGACGTTTTCTGACTACAAGACGAGAAGAGCTTCACTGTTCCTACATTGGTCACTTCCTACTGTACAGCTGAACTTGTATGAATTTTCTTCAAAGTGGAGGAAATTTTCACTGAACAAGTGTTCATATTGTAAGATTTCTCCTCTGTTATCTTTCCCTGACTTTTAGCATCAGTGATTACCAGTACAGTTAGAGATAGTGACCTGACAGGGCTTCTGGTCTCTCAACAATTTGTTGATGCTTTTAAAATGCAAACCCACATTTGCGTATTTTTTCTGTTTTAAATGTATAGTGAGGATGGCCATTCTGCATTGAAACAAAATGCAGTGTTCATAAACAAATCTGACCACATGAGTCCTTTGGAAAGTAGTGTTCCTTTTTTCACATGTTTATGATTTTCTTTACTAGACAGTCTTTTTGTCTCATTTTCTTGCATTATTTAATAAAGACACAGGTACCCTATACTTTGCTTTATGTTTACAATAGATATGTACTCACGACACTCTGTGATATGACAGCAGGGGTTAGCTGGGTCAAGTAAAGAAACTGGCATAGATCCCTCTTCCGTACAGGATGCAGGAATGGGCATTGCACAAGATTTTGCTGCACAACGCACACTCATAGTTGTGTTATCACAGATACAGGTCTGACAGTTGCTTTCCCATGTTTCTCCAGGCTATAAATACATAAACAATGGCAGAATGTAATACATTGTTCACAAATGTATCCCTCACATATTAGCCAACGTTTATACCTCTTAGGTGTCTTACCTCTCTGGGCATTCCATCTGGACCAGTACACCCTGCACAAGAGATAGCATATTTAGGACTGTGGAGAGTTGACAACAAGATCATAAATACATTAACTAAAGAAATTTTACATACCACAAGTTTTTACACATTTGTCCGATATGGTGTTGAATTTTGTAGTGCCCTTAGGACAGTAACACCCCTCCATGAAATCTGTGGACTTGTTATAAAACTTATCATTGTACCTAGAATGAGAACATAGATTATAGCAAATGAACAAAATTCTAACAATGGTACAAAAATAGAAACAACAAAAAATATACTTTTACCTAGAATTACAGGTGGGTTCTACAGCAGGTCCACAGGGTCTATACTCGAGGTGTGAGGAACAGTTCTTGGCTGTACAAAAGTAAAAAAAAAACCTCTTTATCTGTATAATTTGCATAGACAGTAACATTAACAAAATAATTTGGGAATAACTTAGAAGCCAAACCTTGTTCTTATAACTGAGTTTATACTTACAGCATAGACCATTAGTGCTGTCCCTCCAGTCAACACAGACTCCCTCAATTCCACAAAGACGAGCATAGCTTTGTAAACTTGAGCACAGAACATCGCCTTCTGACCTGGTGCAGCCATCGCTAACACAAGCCTGATAGAATGGTTCAGGTGGTACTACCGTATGGCATTCTTTGAAGACACTATTGAAAAATGCAAAAAAAATGTTGTTTTAGTGCAAATTAGTGTTATACAATCTTTAAAATCAACTACAATAACTTACATGGCTTTAAATATCATGGTATAATTTATAGATTATTTTTTTTTGATTGCGCATTTCTCTCAAAACATTAAATGACTTCACTTATTCCTAAAGTAAAATCAAACTTACTTGCTAAGAATAACCTTGCAGACTTCAGGGGTATTGCAGGGTTTTTCTGTTGTCTGGACAGCAGTGGAAAATACTGATGGAAGCAGAGACACTTCTTTTGATGGAACTATAGTTGGTAGAGTTTGAGGTACACTGGACTTGAGAGTGGAGAAGTATGTGGATGAAAGTGAAGAGTAAGGTAATGTCGACCAGCTACTGATAGTAGGGGCTCTGGTGGGGATAGAGTTGCATGATGATGAATCCTGACTTGGTACTTTCCATTGTCCTGCCATTTCGGTACATGATGAAGCCAGCTGCCCATTAGGCAAAATGCAGTCATCTACTTGACTGTTTGAACACTTACCTAATAAAATAAGGTGTATTTATTAATATGGTCAATATGCAACACAAAGACAACAAATCTTTATTGTTGAAGACTTACCACAATGACCTTCAGTATTGCCTGAGAACTTGCTGATTGGCAACCTGACATTAAAGCTAAGAACATTGAAGGAGATGTATGCTCCAATTTCTGGTATCTCCACTACCACAAAAATGCCAGAAGATGTGATAGTTATACCATTTTTGTAGACTGCAGGGTATACCATCTGATTGTTAACATAAATCTGTAAAATATATACAAATATATCATGCATAGGGAGAAGCTATTGAGTAAAAAACACTTAAAACTAAAAAAGGTCTGTCTCAAATATATACACCTTAAGCTTCTCTTAATTGTGATCGCTTGATCTGCTAAATAAAACATTGAAAATGCAGTAAGTGCAAAAAATATCTTAATAAAATATCTTATCAACTTGTACAAGTATCCTAAAGTATCTCAAGTTCCCTCCAAGTTCTTATCTTCACTACATATCTAGTACCTTTGTTGTGCAATGTGTATTGCAGAAAGTTAATGCATATTTAAATTTTTAATTTTGTCCTACCCTACAGTCCAGCAAATGACAAGTAAAGACAATGATACTTACTATAAACAGTTTAAAGGTAACTTAAACTACAAAAAATCAGTTTGAATGTAATTACCTTGTTAGTTACTCGTTTGTTTAAAGACTGAGAGGTCAGGACAATCGTGTCGTTCCTGTACATAATTCGAAGAGTCTTAACACAAGATGGATCATCAGGGTCACAGGAGAAATTATCAATATACACCCGAAAGTGGTCGAAGACTGGTGTGATTTCTTGCACAAGGATATATGTGCATTGCCCATTAAAATCATAGTAGGTCCCATCAAAAGTTATATAATGTGAAACTCCCCAACCACCACAGACGCCTGTGGGAATTAAAAAGCAGAAATTAGCAATCAATGCAAATGTTTCATAACATGCAACAAAATTCTTCTCTGTATAACTCACATTCACACTCTTTCTGATAGCAACAGCCGCTCTCATCAAATGTTTTCCTGGGCTGTAAACGGTTGGCACAGGAAACCTCTTTTACTGGTGCACACTGTTTTTTGTTTACAACAATGTTGTTTCCACCAATACAGGTAGCATGAGTACACTGATCAATCATCCAAGTTTCATTCACCTGTGAAACGAAAAAGAGTTGTAATGGACATATTTTCCTTTTTTTGTTCTTTTGCAGGAACTTCTTATTTTCAACAAAGATATCAACTGGATTGTGGTGATTGAACCCAAAATTTTTACTGTTGCTACAGTAGGAATACGGAAAGGTAGAAGGTTGTCAGAATAATGTGGTCTATTAAGGCTGTTGAGTTGAAAAAAAGGTTTTTAAAGGCTTGTTGTTGTTTTGCAAGGACATGTCACATATCTCATCTATTACACACATAAATGCAGATTGAAGTGGGCATGGGGTGACATCCCCCCTACAATAGATGGCACTGCAGTTGGGAGGGTAGGCGTTTGTGACCCAACACGAAAGAAGGAAGAGCTAGTAGAACCTGTGCTAACTGCATGATAGGAAATGTGTTGAAAGTGAGTAATAATTGGACACAGTGTAATTTCCTTCTTAGGCTTTTAACATCAAACTGACATAAAAAAATGTTTGTGAGTCATCCCTCTTTCTTTGGGCCCTCACATTGGACATACATTTTTTTCAAGTAGGGAAGAAACTGCCTAGAGTTTGAGAAGTATTGATTGACCAGTTACGTATTACAAGTATTGACCAGTTACTGTTACTATTTGTCTGAAGTTGTAAACTCAAACTTCATACAGTAAATCCTGCTGCTTGGATTCACTCCTAAAGGGATAGTTATAATCCCTTTAGGTTTGACCTGGAATGGATATATTTCAAAACTTAAAACAATTTCCAACTAATAGCAAATGATATTAAGAAATCCATTCCAGGTTTGCTGGATCATCCATGTTCTGCCATGATAGTCTATCTTCTTCAGTCTTAGGGAACTTTAATAAGTCAGGCCCAATGGGTAGTACACAAATTTCCAGCACACAATCCAGCACAGCAGCACAAAATTGGTTTCATCATCCATATTGTTAGAATGCCTGAAAAGAGTTAACCACTAAGTTTAATCACTTGCTCTGCTATTAGCAATCAGGAGGTCATATTAGGATGTACAGAATCTTTAGTGCTATTGGACTGGCTGGGCACTATTGTATTGTTATTTTTTGTTTAGTTTATATAATTTAATAATTCCAGGCTTCATAGAACAAATTCATGTAGGTGATGTAACAGGTAAAAATTGGGTAAAGACTTACCATTCTTGGAGGCATAACTGCACTACACCCAGGAGTTGGGGTGCTGGCTGAGCTGACACTTGATGCTGAAGTCTTTGTTTGTGCAGTCTTAGTACTTGTTGCAAATGTTTGTGTTGTGCTTCCTGTCTTTGCAGTGATGGTGGTGGCAGTGCTAGCTGTCACAGTTTTACCAGTCTTGGTACTGCTTGGCACAGTAGGCACAGTAGAACATAGTTCACTGTATCTCTCCACCTGACACTTCTCATTGCAGCGTGCGTAGAAGCACCAGCCATCCTTATCTGTTGTGTTATATAGAATGTTTCCTAAAAAAACAAAATATATTAATTATAACAATTTACTAATGATCAGGAAATCTTCACTTGCTGTACTTACTCTCTTGCTAAACCACATAAAGAGCGAGTGTTTTTTTTTAGAATTTTCATATAAAAAGGAACACTCCCTCGAAACCATTTCTTATTTCATTTACTACTGTCTATTTGAGAAACACCGAAAATGTGTGCAGACAGTGTCCTTTAGAAACTAGAGTTTACAATCAATTTAAAACCTTCAGACTACATAATAAGGTATATTTCTACTGTTCCTGCATGCCTCCTTGCATGTACATGTATACATTTTCTTTATACTCACCAAAAACATCTGTAAAATGTGTAGTCACGTAATGGCCACTGCCTCCTTCTCCTGCTTAAACTGTAGGCAGGCGTCAGCAGCATTTTTTTAATCAGTGTTAGTGTCTCAGTGTCAGGAAATTAAGGCACAGCATGTCTGTTACATGTTTTCAAGCATGTAATCAACAAGTAATAAATCCTGGGGCTGGTAAACCTAGGCAGTGTGATGAAACCGGGGTTCTCACCCTATTAGCCTGGGCTTACAGCAAGAGGCTGGACAATGTTTGGTGTCAACCAATCCGGAAAATAAGAAATATTAGGTTGGGGTGGGAGGATAATCATCAAGGCTTCTGTTGACAAAATGCTCATTAACTCCCTCATTGTCCAGTAGCCTATATTTTCAGAAAGAAGTTTCCCATTGAAATACACATTTTGACACCATGGATACGCACAACACAATTCTTAGAACAAGATAGTTTTTATATAGTTTGCACAGTGTTCTCAACTGTGTGGTGTCCTAGTAAATTTTACCCATATGAAAAGCTTGTATTTTGTACTCAACCCTTTTATCTACTTTTGTCAGTATAAATCCAAAGCTTTATTTTATTTGCTTTATCTACCAGTGTAGATACAGCAGTAAAATATTAGTAAAGGGTTTGCAAGATGAAGATGATATTAGCTAGATTTACATTACTTTGATGCAGATCATAATAGCTGGATCACTGGTCGCCAACCTTTTTTGGCCAACAGACCACTAAGTTTACCAGTCCCGGACTGCACATGCACCTAGAGTCAGGTGTCACTCAAAGGGGAAGAAACTTCTGGCATGATGCCAGAATCCACACTCCATCAGGCCTGTGATGGAAAAGTAGGCAGATTCTGTCCAGAGACACAACTTGCCCACTTCCTGGAGCCTGCGATCCATATGGGGGATATGGTCTGTGGCTCTGGCTGGTGAATCCCATCAGGGGAGGCACTGGCTAGAGCCGCAGACCACTAATATTTTCTCACCAGAACCACTGGTTGTCGATTGTACTGAGCTATAATGAACATTAATTCAAAGATAACACATTTGCAAATTACTAGTTCTGAATGAACATTTTCTTACAAATACTTTCTGACTCAATAATCTTTGTTTTTGTAGGAATTTTATTCTTTTGCCTAATCTATACTGTAACTGTAGGTATCAATTGTAAAATAATGTTTCTATGAAATTTTTTGTTATTATATTGATTAGCTCATTACCTTTCTCACATCTTCATTGTTTTAAGAGAAATGTAGAATTGCAACTACAGCATTTCATTTAGGATTTATAAAAACAAACAATTAAAACATACTCACCAGGTGAAACTATAGTTCCATTAAAATTGCACATGCATCTGGTGGTAGAAAATGATTCTGTGGTTGCTGTAATTGGACGTGCTGTCTGTGTAACAGTGCTCTCAGTGCTAAAACTTTCAAACGTAGATGAAGTTGATTGTTTAGTTGACTTAGGTGGTTGAGAACTGAATTTATCCCTAGAGGTTCCCTCTGTCACAGTATGAAAAGCAGAGCTTGATCTGGAGGATGTTTCTTTATTTGTAATGCTACCAAGTGTTGATCCCACTGCACCAGACTCTGTAAAGGTTGTAGTAGTTTTAAAAGAAATTGGTCCATGTGAAGTGGAATGATCAGTACTTGATCTGAGCAATTCCGTGCTGAATGAACTTGCTGATGGCTTTATACTTATTGGTTTCCTAGATGTTTCATGAGCAAAAGTAACTTCACCAGATTCTGTAGACATTTTAGTGGCTTTAACAGAAGCAGATCCATGAGAAGTGGATTCTTTATGTTCCGATTCTGTGGTTGATGCGGTGCTAACTTTGTAAGATGTTGCCTTTGTTGATATGGGCTTACTTGATGTAGACTTGAGAGCAGATGTCACCTCATCAGATTTTGTAGACATTTTAGTTGTTTTAAAAGAAACCAACCCGTGGGAAGTGTATTCTTTGTGTTCAGAATCTGTGATTGATGTAAAAGATGCAGTGCTCACTTTGTTAGATGTTGCTTTTGTTGTTACTGGCTTACTTGATGTGGACTTGGGAGCAAATGTCACTTCACCAGATTCTGTGGACATTTTAGTGGTGTAAATAGAAACAGGTCTATGGGAAGTGGGTTCTTGATGTTCTGATTCAGTAGTTGATTTAAAGGGTCCAGTGCTTGCTTTGTAAGATGTTGTTTTTGTTGTTACTGGCTTACTTGATGTAGACTTGAGAGCAAATGTCACTTCACCAGATTCAGTAGACATTTTAGTGGTTTTAATAGAAACAGGTCCAAAGGAAGTGGATTCTTTATCTTCAGATTCTGTGGTGGGCTTATAGGATGCAGTGCTCACTTTGTTAGATGTTGCCTTTGTTGTTATTGGATTACTTGATGTAGATTTCAGGACAGATGTCACCTCACCAGATTCTGTGGACATTTTAGTGGTTTTAATAGAAATGAGTCCAAAGGAAGTGGATTCGTCATGTTCAGACTCTGAGGTTGATTTATAAGATGCAGTGCTCACTTTGTTAGATGTTGCCTTTGTTGTTAGTGGCTTACTTGTTGTAGACTTTAGACCAGATGTCACTTCACCAGATTCCGTGGACATTTTAGTGGTTTTTACAGAAACAGGTCCATAGGAAGTGGATTCTATTTGTTCAGATTCTGAGGTTGATTTAAAAGATGCAGTGCTCACTTTGTTAGATGATGCTTTTGTTGTTATTGGCTTACTTAATGTAGACCTTAGGGCAGATGTCACCTCACCAGATTCTGTGGATATTTTAGTGGTTTTAAAAGAAACAGATCCATGGGAAGTGGATTCTTTATTTTCGGATTCTGTGGTGGATTTATAGGATGCTGTGCTCACTTTGTTTGATGTTGCCTTTGTTGTTATTGGCTTACTTGATGTAGACTTTAGAGCAGATGTCACTTCGCCAGATTCTGTAGACATTTTAGTGGTTTTAATAGAAACAGGTCCATGGGAAGTGGGTTCTTTATTTTCAGATTCTGTGGTGAACTTATAGGATGCAGTGCTCACTTTGTTTGATGTTGCCTTTGTTGTTATGGGTTTATTTGGTGTAGACTTTAGAGCAGATGTCACTTCACCAGATTCTGAAGACATTTTAGTGGTTTTTACAGAAACTGGTCCATTGGAAGTGGATTCCTGTTGATCTGATTCAGTAGTTGATTTAAAGGGTGCAGTGCTTGCTTTGTTAGATGTCGCCTTTGATGTTATGGGTTTACTTGGTGTAGACTTTAAAGATGATGTCACTTCACCAGATTCTGTGGACATTTTAGTGGTTTTTATTGAAATGGGTCCATAGGAAGTGGATTCTTTATTTTCAGAATCTGTGGTGGACTTATAAGATGTAGTGCTCACTTTGTAAGATGTTGCCTTTGTGGTTATGGGTTTACTTGGTGTAGACTTGAAAGCAGATGTCTCTTCCCCAGATTCTGTAGACATTTTAGTGGTTTTAATGAAAACAGGTCCATGGGAAGTGGATTCTTTATGTTCAGATTCGGAGGTTGATTTAAAAGATGCAGTGCTCACTTTGTTAGATGTTGCCTTTGTTGTTATTGGCTTACTTGATGTAGACTTTAGGGCAGATGTCACTTCACCAGATTCTGTAGACATTTTAGTGGTTTTAATGGAAACAGGTCCATGGGAAGTGGATTCTTTATTTTCAGATTCTGTGGTGGACTTATAGGATGCAGTGCTCACTTTGTAAGATGTTGCCTTTGTTGTTATAGGCTTACTTGGTGTAGACTTTAGAGAAGATGTCACTTCGCCAGATTCTGTATTCATTTTAGTGGTTTTAATGAAAACAGGTCCATGGGAAGTGGATTCTATATGTTCGGATTCAGAGGTTGATCTAAAAGATGCAGTGCTCACTTTGTTAGATGTTGCCTTTGATGTTATGGGTTTACTTGGTGTAGACTTCAGAGCAGATGTCACTTCGCCAGATTCTGTAGAAACTTTAGTGGTTTTAATGAAAACAGGTTCATGGGAAGTGGATTCTATATGTTCGGATTCAGAGGTTGATTTAAAAGATGCAGTGCTCACTTTGTTAGATGTTGCCTTTGTTGTTATAGGCTTACTTGATGTAGACTTTAGAGCAGATGTCACTTCACTAGATTCTGTAGACATTTCAGTGGTTTTAATAGAAACAGGTCCATGGGAAGTGGATTCCTTACTTTCAGATTCTGTGGTGGACTTATATAATGCAGTGCTCACTTTGTAAGATGTTGCCTTTGTTGTTATAGGCTTACTTGGTGTAGACTTTAGAGCAGATGTCACTTCGCCAGATTCTGTAGACCTGTGACCACTGGCATGCAGGTATACAGTTTATTTCTAAAGTTGTATGTGCTCTGCCTGTTGTAACTTTGCTTGTCTGCAGAATAGTTATTCTTGAATGATCTCCTTCCTGGCTTGTTGAATGTGAAAATCTTGTTATTTTTTCAACAGATGTAGGCTCCAATTTAGTTGTTGGATGATGTGTCATAGCTGTTTTTGAAAATGCTGAAGTTGTTTTATGATTACCCACAGTTGAAATTGTATTTTTCTCTGCAGTTGTTGCAGCGACACCTGTGGATTTAGGCTGTGTTTCTGATGGACTTGTTGAATCTTGACGTTTGGAGCTTGATGTGGTTTCGGACACATATTTGGATGTGACTAAACTCTCAAAGGGCTTGCCAGTTGCCTTTATCTGTGTAGAAGTTTTTACAGTAGGAATGTGAGTCATAGTGGTTTTTGATGTGGACATACTAGGTAAAGGAGAACTTGTTGTGGAAACAGAGATGTAACTACCTGAAGTTTCTCTAGCTGTTGTTTTATGGCTCGTTGAAGAAACAGAATTTGTTTGAAATAGTGTTCCAGTCGCTTGACCAGTACGATCTGTGCGAGTTGTTGATGGCTTGCTGGTTGCTTGAACTGTACTGGATGCTGAAATGCCTACAGTAGTTTTTTTCAAATGTTCTGTAGTGTGATCCATGATTGTAGAATGAACATAAGTAGTAGATGATTCACAATTTTCCATGGAGCAACAAAGAACCCTTACTTTGTAATTGTAACAAAGAGGAAAGTTCCAATCTTGGTCTTTGTTGTTGCAAATGAGACCATGAGTGATGTTGCAGGTAACTACCTGGCCAACCTCTGTAATGTTTTTGTTTGGAAATCTCTCAGCTCTGCACTCAATATCTTCTGGCTTTTGACATATATTGTTGCCAGCAGCTCTAATATTCTCCAGGGTCTCGAAGTCTCCATCAGACTTCACAATACTGGGGAAATGTACATCATACCAAGGTGTCCAAGAGCAATGTTGTTTCTTGCAAGGAGTGCTAAAAATTGTTTCTTGGGATTTGGATGTTGTTTGGTATGGTTTTTTACTTGTTGGGTTTGCCATTTTAGTGGTCATTGCTGGAGCTTTTGTTGAAGAAAAATCTTGGGTTGGGTGACTTGGTGCTGTGCTAACAGAGCCTTTTGTTTGGGTAGTTGAGGCTCGTGTAGATTCAAATGTTACGTTCATGAATGTTGAAGAAACTATGGTATTAGAGGTGGGAGGATTTGTTGATTCCCCGCAGGGCACATAGCTACAGCATAGGACTCGAATCTCATAATTAAAGCAGAGCTGGGAGAATTGGTCTCTATTATAACACACAAGACCCACAGAAGTATTGCACTGAATGATCTGACCCAAGTCAGCAGTAGGAATCTTTGGAAACTTTTGTGCTCGACATTCCACCTGGGATGGTATTTTACATATAGTGTGACCATTTTTTCTTATATTCTCAAAGGTTTCAAAGTCTCCTTCATTTTCACCATATTTTGGACAAGTGACATCGTACCACGTTGACCATTTACATACTTCTTCAAGGCAAGACACAGGGGTTGGGGAAACTTGTTCTGCAAAGTAAAAAAAAAATACAGCAATACAAAATAAACTTTGTGACTGAACAACAAAATTTAAGGTTAATTTACAGTGATTTGTCAATAATTAACATTGTAAATGTAATTCAGTACTATTTGTTTCTGAATGTCTGTAAATAGAAGGTTTGCTGAAATCAGACATGTACACAAATCAAACAGTGGTGCATGTAACATGTGAACCTACAGTTTTATTATATTAAGGGTTAATGTTTCTTGTTTTTTGTTGACAGATTAGATGCAAATAGGAATATTTTAAGTCCCAAAAGAATATGTTAAATAAAACTTTAAAGTCAACCACAACTTAATACATAGACAAATACATATAAGTGAGTGTTTTGTATGCTAAAAGATTTGCATTTCTCTCTATTCAAGATTGACACAGCTCTACTACACCTCGTCTGACAGGGTAAGGGGCATACATTTTCTCTGCTGCAGATATGTAATACCGTTCCTGTACCTCCCCCTGCTGGTGGCTGGGCAATGAAATGAGAAGCAGTTAACTAGTGATCTTATCCTTCTTCTTCTACATTAGCATGCTTCTTGCTGGGATATGAGCACTGCAGCACAACTGACAGGCTCAGTTTCCTGTTTCTTTGTCTTCTAGTTTGAGCTTTGCTGAACAGGGACTGAAAAGGCTGATACCAAAGCAAATTGGTTCTACACTGCTTGCTTTATAAATGTAATGATTTATTAATGATTGCAAATCTGCCTTGATTTGTATTTTTAAACCTGCACATAGCTGCAGGTTCAGGTTTAACCTGTACAAAAAATAGCACAAACTTGATGTATAATGGTTCCTACCTGGATTGGACATATTTGCTGTATGTTCAGCTGTCGTATCAAAATGAAAGGTAGTGCTGGGTGCATTAGTAGTTGGTGAGCATGGATAGACATCTCTATTAATAGTTCCATTTGATGAACATGTGGCTGTTATGCATCCCCCAATTCCATCAGTGGTATTGTAGATGATGTCACCATAGTTGAACTTCATATTTCCATAGTAACAATAGCATGCTGCCAGGTAAATTGAGTAATTAGGAAACATTAGCATTAATATAGAGTCACACTTAGGATACACATACATAGATAACTAATTGCTCAAAGAAGAGAGGAGCTTGATAACTTGGTAAACAGACAATCAGCTTCACACCATTACTTTATTATTAAATAACTGATACAGTGTGCATTAGGATAGTCCCTAATGTATATAGATATGTGTATGCCTAGAGAGATTATTGGAGTTT
>NC_092866.1:43109590-43132480 GCF_032062135.1 Pyxicephalus adspersus | reverse complement strand
AGACAGTAATTAGACAGTCCCAGAAAAGAAGGGGGCTATGGTGAGCAAGTAAGGAGGGGACTGTGCTAGGGAAATTACATTCTGGAGCATACTGTGAGTAAATAAAAAAAAAGTTTATGTAAAGGGAAAAGTGCAAAAAATACAGGCCAGGTTTTTTAAAAGGTGGTGAAAGGGTTTCTTTAAAATAATAGTAATGGGTCATAACTAGGGATGAGCGAGCAAGAATTTAAAACTCGATCTCGCGATGAATTTGGCCGTTCTTGCTTACCGAATTTTAAGTGAGAACGGCCAGTGTAAATTCGCCTAATTTTAAATTTAAAAAAAAAAAACTCGCCTTTTACAGTGTGCGATCCGCGGCACTAGAGGTTAATTAACCTCTAGTGCTCGGTATCGCACCATTGTTCTCAATTAATGCAGCTGCAACAGATCTCTCACTGAGAGGAGGATTATTGTGGGTGCATTCATAAATACAGCCGCGATAATCCTCCTCTCAGTGAGAGATCCCCGGGCACTACCTGTAGTTCCCGGAGATCGCTCACTGACAGGAGGATTCCCACAGCTGTATTTATGAATGCAGCCATGATAACCCCCTTTTGTGATTTCCGATGGTTTTGAGAAATGGAACCATCAGAACTTAGAGGAAATTTTTGCGAGAATGCCAGGGCCATTCTCACTCATCCATAGTCATAAATATGTCTACTATTTAAATATACAACAACATAAAAATAAAGGATAGGACTCACCTCTGAGATCCACCTGACAACGTCGACCTTTCTTTGTGCAAATACTGAAAAATAAATGATATATTACAGAATTTAGAAGGAAAACTGTTCACAATTATGTTGTTTCATAAAAAAAGAGGAAGACATTTACCAGCTTTCACAGTTCTTGTAGCTTGGTACCATATCGCCAACATTATAACGTTTGTCATCATCATCATAGCAGCCACAGTTTGCTTGAGCTACACACTTCATGATATCCTCATCAAAGAAGGGCCGCTCTTTGGGACATTTAGGATAACACCCTGGCAAAGAAGTTATATAAAAAATGCCTTAAATACATCTATAAATATTAATAAAATTTATTTTGAAAATACATGTAAACAGTGGTTTGTTAGGGACTCTTTGTTAAACACATTCAGGAGGGTCCACTTTTCTATTAGCTCTAGATTTAAAATATATTTTGGTTGCAATATCTGTACAAAAAGCTCATCTTCAAAAATGTTGTGGCCATTTAGGAGAATTCTCAATGTGCTAGATCTGTTCATTGTAAATTGTACATTTTAAAGAATGCAGTATAAGATACTTGAAAAGTAGTTGCAAACAAATAAAACTTCCAGGTGTAATAAAAAAAAAAGAAGTAAGATTTAGCATCTAGCATCTGCAAATATAGGGCTCAACATCTGAACCTATAACACTCAGGATCTGCAACCATAGGATTAAACAACTGCATCTCTGCTAATAAAATATCACTTTTTTGTATCAACCCTTTAATAAAATTGACTTCAGTGTATTTCTAGTCTTGGCTTGGTTCTAGGACTGTAGAAACTTTAGTTATTTTGTTTCCTAAGCATTGTTGCTCATTTGGCCTAAATAACTTACAAACACACAAAATTGTATCTTGTGGCAAACTTAAACATTATGAAGTATGAAGTAATAAAACAGAGTTATGAAATTTCCAGAATGCTAAAAGCTAAACACACCTTTAAGTGAATGATTCCCATCTCCCAAGTACTATCCCTATTTTCTGATTGTAAAGAGTGAACACAGAAAAACTCCAAGCAGAGGGTGGTTGAGGAAACTATTGCCAACTTTAAGCTAGGTATGTAAGTTTAGGACCCTCCACTTTTCTGTAGCTTTACTTAGGGTATGTCACTTTTATTTTTGTTGTAAAGAAAGTAAGTTAATGGATTTCACTAACCCTCTAATCCAGGCAACTTGTTCATACATTGGCCACTAGGGTTTCTGCAGGTCTTCAGGCAAGGAGCCCCACAAGGTTTGTAGTGCCACTCACATTCTCCTTCAGGGTTGTAGTAGTCACAGAACATAGCTAGAGATAGAAAAAAAATGGTAACTCTAAACAGTCGTATCTGCCTAATTCTGTTCTGGGACTTTTATGAGTCATACGTCTCTGTCAGACTGCACAGCCATGAAAGTATCACTCTGTTGTTATTATTATTATTATTATTATTATTATTAAACAAGATTTATATAGCGCCAACATATTACGCAGCACTGTACATTAAATAGGTGTTGCAGATGACAGACTAATACAGACAGTGATACAGGAGGGGAGGACCCTGCCCCGAAGAGCTTACAAAATAGTAGGTAGGGGAATTTACACACAATAGGATGGGAGATATGTAGTGGTTTGTGTCATTAAAGGGTTACAAGATGTTGCAGAACAGCAAAAGACCTCTTCTGCAAGTCATGCAAAGCCTTTGTTAGCAGCCCTAAATAGGTTTAAATGTTATTTATATAACAAGTCTCCTAGTAGGTAATTGTTTTTTACAAACATGTTTCAGAAAACCAGAAAATATGTACTGATTTATTTCTGAATGTGCTAGTTGCCCGGCTATCTCTGTTTTCAAATTTATCCCATGTCAATGGAAACTTTGCAAAGTAATGAATGTTAAAAGGTTTTGAATGTTTGCAAGAATATTGACTTATTTTTTGACTTACGGCATATTTCTGGGGTTCTCCATGAAATGCAAATTCCAGCATCACTACAAGCGGTGGCATAAGCTGAGACAGCTGTACAATAGCATTCACAATCTCCTCCAGAGTCACATCCACATGTGTCTCTAACACAAGCCTCATGGTATGGAGTTGGGTCAACCTAAAGGTAGATTTGGGTTACTTCTTGTTCTTACTCAAGTTCACTTTCTATCATTACAACACAAAATGAAAGGGTTTTAGGTAGACACTGTTCTTTGGAATCTTTTACCTGTTATCAGTCAGGTTTGTCTATGCATTACATAACTATATATAACATGAATAGTTGGTGAATAAACTGCATATTGCCTTTTGTTCTCTTTTATGTTACTTTTGAGTTATTTAAAAAATAGCCATTTACAGAAATTATATTTGCTTTTTAAATTGTCATTAGAAATTTGTAGACATGAATCTGAATGCATTTATGGAGGATAATAAAGGATAATGGTCTTGTAAGAACTGTAACTTTCGGTCTACAGTATATTTAACACCAGAGGTATTCAACTCATTTTACGACGGCTACATATAGGTTAGGAGTTTCATACAGTATAAATGTCATTTTCTGATTCTTTGTAAACTACACCCTACCTATCGTATTGGTGTCTGTACTCTTGATGTCTCTACTATTACAGAAATAGTAAAAATGTGTGCAGATCAAGAATGTGTGCAGCCCTCAAGAATTGGAGGTGGACATCCCTGTTTTGGAGCATTGGTATGCTCTTGAGCAAAGTCAGATTTAAAATTTGGCAACATAGTAGCCTTGTGTCTATAGATAGTAGTGGTGGTTTCACTTTGTACATTCATTGACCACACATTTGTTTTTCTGTTATTAGCAAAATGCACTCTTCTCCTATAAACCTATTTATGCAGCCAGTTTAGAACAGGCTGGTTATGTGGGAGCATTGGGGTTGTATGTCTCCAAGCCCCTATATTAAAAAAAAAAAAAAAAAAAAGTATTCCTACTCTTGAAACATAGCATGGCCAGAATTTAGAGACACACTGATTCTGTAAGTTAAAAAATATTATTCTCTTTTTTAAAACATATTAAAACAAATTTTAAAACAATATTGTCATAACTCAAGTTTCTTTACTTGCAGGTGTCTCTGTGACAACTTGGCCATTGCTAAATGATTATTTTTCTCCAGTAACAACCTTGAGTATCATGTGGGCCAAGATGATGTAGCAAATAATACATAGAAGGCATGGTCATATTTTAGGTCTATCTTAAAACATATGAATGATGTTGATCTTTCTTACAGCGTCAATTAATGTCCTCATTGTCTTATGATCAATATAACAATAAAGTGTAGAATGTGTTAGTGATGGCAAAAAATACTCTATGTACAAACCGCATGTTTAACTCTACAATTCATCAGTTAGGAGCCTACAGATGTGAATATCATGTAGTGCCTAAGCTTCAGTTATTGTCTTCCCCCACAACCACTACTGCCTATTTGATGTTCAGCTAAGCTGAAGATTTTTCCACTCAAAACCAATGCTATGCAGATAAAAAAAAGAGTAAACATGAATCCTAATTTGTGATGAACACATAGTAAATTTATAGATAAAACTTACACATTCCATGTGAAGGGTCTGACAAGTCTTTTGGCACTCAGCTCCATGTGCTCCAAGTGAAGCATTAGCACAGTTAAAGTAAACCATGTTTGCTGGGCACTCTAAAAAGAAACACGATGTGAGATTTCATTAAGATTCTATTAGAAAACCCCCCTTTGCCTGTACCACTGAACTTCTGTTTCCAAACATAGACATCTAGGAGTGTGGATCTCTTGGGCTCATATTAATTTCTATGGTTCCTTCTGCTGATCTTCATATTACTAATGGATACAACAGGCACATGAAAATCAGAAGGAGAAACCACTACATGCTTTGGGGGGATGGAGGGGGGGGGGGGGGGCACAGCACATTGACACTCCTAGAAGGTCATTGTTTTTGAATTTGGTGGTTTCTTTGAACCTTATAAGCATAAGGAAATCAAAACTCCTGGATCAGTATCAGTATCTAAATAGACTTCAGAGGATTCCTCATCAACAACATTAGGCTTTAAATCTGTATCTGAAACTACATTTTAGTTCTGTCACCAGAACTGAAAGTGGAGAAATATCCAACATTTTGGAATGAACCAGGAAATAATTCAATCATGTCTCTGTATACTTTGTTAAATTTATACTATTGATACAGTCATGTTGCCCAATCCGAAAATATCTCTCAGCCTCTGTAACAATAAACTTTTTTGTCATAGGGGATAACATACACCTTACAACATTAAAGTTTAGTGGTAATCACTTTTGCATTTCTATGATTATCAAACTCCCCTGTGTAACCTATCACTTTAAAATAAAGTAAGGGCATAATATAACACTTTATTTAATATTTTCTTACCTGCAACATTGGGTATCTTCCCAACACAGTGTAGTCTGCCGCTTTGACATGTGCTGAAATAAAGATTGAAATATATTAGTGTTACATGCAAATTACACACTGATACTAAAGTGTTTAAAAGGTTTAAAATCTTATTAAAAAACGACTTTTCCTTTTTTTTTTACACAATTGCTTGGTTTGACATTTACCATAAATCTAATAAAAACAAATAAGGATTAAAGCCTAGTCCAGTTATTTTCAGCCACTGTTCCACGGCACATTAGTGTGCCGTGAGAGATCTACAGCTGTGCCGTCGGAAAATAGCCAAGTCAGGGGAGGAGCGCAATGGTTACATGAGTCGATCTGGGAGCCCTGGCTCAGTTCTGCCCTGCCTTACCCCTCCCTGCTGTTAACCAGCAGCTGGCTGCATGTCTATAGGGATGCTGGGGATGTCTTTTAGTGTGAGAAGGCTCCGTGTAACAGTGGGGAGTGGGGAGGGAGGCAGAGAGGGCAGTCTGAGGTGACCAGTGATGGTTAGCAGTTGTTTTTCTTGTGCCGCAGTCATTCTCCTATGACAGGTGAGCTGTAGCTTTCCTGTCACTATTGTCTTGTAGTGCAATGTCTGTACAATGTTCTGCCATTCAATGTCCCATTAGCTCCAGTCACTTCTGTGTCATTTATATATATAAATAAATATATGTTTAGCATTTTTTATTGTTGGTAGATCATTTGACTTGGTCATTTAAAAAGTAGCCTTAGAGCAAAAAAAGCGTGGGCACCCCTGCCATAGTTACTGGCTTGTGATAGCACACCCATACTGTGACAAAGGAATACAGAGACTGCTCTCTCTCTCTCTGCTCTCTCTCTCTCTCGTTGGGTGAGTCATATTGAACCTAAGCTAGAACTTCTTTTTATGTATATTCTTATAAATTGAAGGCATATATCCATTATCTTGATTTCTAGTCGTTGTTAAAATTCTAACTTTCAGGGGATGTAAATATACACTCCTTTTTTGTGGCTGCTACATGTCACTTGACAAATATTTGACAAAGGCTTTAAAGCTGCCTAATTTTTTTCTAGCATTTTTACTCAGATCAATATTTGCGTATAAAATAAATAAATAAATAAATAAAGAATTGTGTTGTGCCATACATGTCCATGCTGTTATGCAAGGTAAACAATATATATTTATATTATATATTTAAATATAAAGTATACTCGGTATATATTTATTGTTGGTAGATATTTTGACTTTTTAAAAGTAGCCCACAAGCCAAACAAGTGTGGTCATCCCTGATCCAAGTCTTCTAAACATGCCCAGGTTTCGCACTGAGTGTGTTTAAGTAAATTGAGAAACTATATTGTCCATATATATACCGTATTAAGCTACTGAGTGTCATTTTGTAACATTTTTGGTTTGTGGTGTGCCTCAGGATTTTTTCAATGTAAAAAATGTGCCGTGACTCAAAAAAGGTTGAAAAACACTGGCCAAGACTGACAATTTGGTGTACTTTAGATTTGCAAAAAAGGCAACTGTGATCAGTGCCATCTTGTGATTGTTCTGCATATTGCCTTACTTTCACCAACTCAACTCAGTCTGTACACCTGACAAATCCTACATTTCTAAACTAGGAAAAGCATCAGCCTTTATTTTCCTTTCCTTCTCATTAAGAAAACAGGAAAACAGAGAAATATATTTTGTTTAGGGAGCCTGTCACTCCCTCTTCTTCTTCTCATGTGGCAGAACTTGTACTTTGTGATTGGGTGCTCAAGAACTTGGTCTTAACACACATGAGTATGGTTCATTATTCACAGGATTTCCTTTCTTTTCTACAAGTGGCTGATTGGATCAGTGGGGTAGCCAACATTATAAATTAATTCTAGGTAATTTAAATCTTTTACTGCACTAGAACTTTAGAAACACACATTCAGATGTGTGGGAAGATGCAATGATATATAATGCACCCTGCATATAATATCCTCGTATGGTTTGAAAATAGTGTTCATTGATAGAAATAGTGAGCCATTTATTTTTACAAATAGATTTTGGGAAACCTAACCACAACGTAAATTGGAATGGTTAATAATCATATTAGTAACAGGTAAATAACAATCATTCATAAGGCAGTTTTTATATAGCTTACCACATGGCACCGTTGTTATAAATGACCTCTCCTGGAGGCATCACTGAACCTTTGTAGTAACAAGGGCAACTCTTAGCTGGAACGCAGGCTCCATTGTCATCAAGGAAGGTTCCATCTGGACAAGCACAACCATCCAGGGGAGAAAAATGGATGCTACAGCTGGGATCTGGCTCACTCAGAGACTGGCAGCTTTTCTGGCAAGTACTAATAGAGTACTGGTAGGTGCTGTTCTTTGGGCAGTTCTTGGTATATTTTTCTAAAATTTTAAAATACCAAAATTATATTAGTCATAAAAGATTATTAATATGTAAATCAAATTATGATTTTGTAAATTATATAAATGTATCATAATTATAACTACAATTGCATTTGGTTGAAGTATAATTAAATATTTAATTTATTACAAACTCTATCACCTCTATATCTACTTTAAAAATGTTACGTTTAAAAAAGACATTTTCTCTGCTTTACCCCCCTTGCTTCCCCTCCTTATGGTGATTTTTTACTTTTTGCTATGTTGCTATATGTCTTCACCAACACTTGTTTGTACACTGTTAATGTTTGTTTTTATAATTTTGAAAACCTTAAATAAATTGTTATAAAAAAAAGCTATTTTCTAATAGAACGCAATGTTTAGACTAATGTCTTCAAACACACCTTGTACTAAAAGGTGCTTTTTATATTTGGACCCTTACCCCCATAATGAACTGGTGCATTAAAGTGTAAAAGAAAAAATAAATGGAATATAAAAATCCAGAAGAATCATAACATTACTTTGACCTAGACACCTAGAAGCCATTGGCAGATCTCTGTAAACCTATTTACTTTGTAAACCTATTTATATGTTGTGTAAATTGAGCTGATGAACAAAATAAAATAGTAATACCAGACCCTGTGCACTTACTACAGTGGAAACATTTTTTTTCCACAGAATGTCACTTCATATTTCTCTTCAAAGACATTGAGTGTCAAGATAATTCTCACAAAGTGTAAAGTAAATACTGTAGATATATATGCCATATAAACTTCTATACGTACCACAGATAGGACCTCTCCACCCAAACAGAGTCACTCCCTCGGCAGCGCAAGCCAGTGCATAGGCAGATAAAGCTGCACAGACACTATCTTCACTTTTCTCATAGTTACAGCTGTCATACATACAGTTCTGTGATAATAAAGCACAAATATACACCATTGTTTAAATGTGAAAAATATAAAGCAGATGCTTCCTTGGGTAACAAATAAGCATCCCTGGGGTATTTACATCCACAAACAGTAAATCTTCCTATATATACTTCCTCAAGGACATCTTAGTTGTAAAAAAAAGTAATTTTTAATGGACCTGATTTACTAAAGCCCTCCAAGACTGGAGAGGATACATTTCATCAGTAAAGCTGAGGGTGATCCAGCAAACCTGGAATAGGTTCCTTAATAGTCATTTGCTATTTGTTAGCAAATGTGTTCAATCCTCGACCAGATCCATTCGAGGTTTGTTGGATTACCCAGCTTTACTGATAAAAGTGTATCCTCTACAGCCTTGGAGAGCTTTATTAAATCAGGCCCCATGTCTTTGTAATTACAATTTAAATATAAAGATTTTGTTAGGGTTTGAAATAAATTAATATTATAAACTTTATTTTAAAAAAGTGACAAAAGATTACAAAGTGCTGCACAATAAATTGGTTGGCATAGATAGACAATAATAGATGGCAAACCTTAAAGCAGGAGGAGTAGAAGACCCTCCTCAATAGAGCATACAATCTAAGATTTAGTTATAGGACATTTTAGTTAAAAAATTTTAACTAGTCTTATTATTCTTGATTGAATGAGTACTTTGATTGGTAAATACTATCAGAATGATTTATATGAAATTTGGGTGTTAAACATTATTTATATTAAAAAAAAATTAAAGTTATAAAAATTAGGCACGGAAACTAAAGGGCTTTATTCATTTGTTCAGTTGCATGTTACAAGTGAAAAAATATTGCTTTTACATACACTTCTTTAATTGTCTACTCAGCAATGGTAATAATCTATGGAAAAAAATCTTTTCTACAAGGCACATCACTCACCTTTTCATACACAGTAGGATTCACAGCAGCATGGCATGGGGCAAAGGGCCCATTGGTGTCTGAGAGATGAGAGCACCAATACTTGGCAAACCTCTCTAAAAAATCAGTAAATAAAGGGTTAGATGCCATAGTATGATTAAGAAAACTTTTTTACAAATTCGTTTTGTCACAGCTTAATATGATGGTCATAATTTTATTCAGAAATGTGAATTACCAGAGAACACCTTGACAATCACTGTGTATAATATTATCCTAGATTTTATACAAATCCAAAAACAAAATATTATGTACTGCACCTTTTCAATCCCTAAATGTTGTAGCTATGCAACTAGCATGTCTTAGTGATTAGCCCAGTATTGTCATATGGATGCAAGTCCACAGCCCTCTGTAAACCCTAAACTGAGACTTAGAGCTTATATGGGGCTTCATCTCTTTGCCAGGGGTAACTGCAAAATACATTTATATCATCTCTGAAGAAGAAGCTTTTTTTTCATTTTGGGCAGAGAAAAGAAGTGTTAAAAACCCTGGTCACATTTTATGGATGACTGTATTTACCTTCTCTATTTGTCCTGTTGATCTTGCAACAGAACAGTTACAATACAAGTTACAAGTTACAATTGTTATGTCTACCTTGAATTATAGCTAATTAGAATTCATTTAATGGCATCAATTAACAATTTGTTATAAAAAAAAATTACTTTTTTTTAAGAGAGTAATTACATAATGGAAAAGATTTGATCTGAGAGACAGGCTCAAATATTCTGCAGATTAATATATTATTTCTCACATACCATTGTCCACACTAACAGCACATGGGTTCTCATAACTGTTCCTCATATCTCTGCAATCTGCCTGGCTTTTCCAGGTGTTGGCAAAGGCAGCTGCTGTCCCTTCCACTGCTCCGCTTAAGGACTTAAAATCATCTGTACGAATGTTATTGAAGTCCCCACACAGACCTAGAATGTTTTTGGGAACAAGATCCAGTTAAAATTCAAAACAGGACAACTAGATATCACTTCACCTTTACGTTCCCTCTTAGAAGATTTATTAAAAATAGAATACAATGTATATATTTTTATTATTTTTACCACATGCATCTCCCTGGTACTCAGGGTCCAGGCTGACTGAGATCTGCATGACTGGGATGAGCTGAACCTGGATCTGGATTCCATTGAAGCTCTGAATGACCAGGAAAAAAGATGATGGCTGCAGCACAGCTAGATTTTCTGCAAAAGAAAATTGTAAGAATGCAAATTGACAACCTGATATTTAATAAACAAAGAGGATCCAAAAAGAAAAAAAAATGTGTATATATTGATATATTGATTTGGGTATAGTTATGTTTTTTTGTCCAAAAATTGCACTGTTCAGGCAGAAGCTTAGGCTGTACTATATACATCCATGTTCTTCATCAGAGAAATTTAAATTGTTCTCTTCATGACCATTAAAGTTCAGGGTTCAGGGATGTGACAATGTGTTTGTGTTGTTGCTTTTGTCTTTTTTTTTTTAATTTCATGTGTTCACATTGCAGCAACCCAAAAAACATGCAGTTTATAACATTTCTTAGATCTACTGTTGTCTGTCAAAAAATGGTTAGTAAATGGCACATTGGATTAGCAGTGCTAATTATCATGCTGCAGCATGTTGGGGTAATATCAAATCAGTGGTATCACTGGCTTAATTGACTGCCATAATGAAACTGTATATATTGTATTAGCTCTAACTCCTGGATTTAAAAACCCGTTTATCCACCAGCTTAGCTTAGTATCTTGCTGCTCCTATGGTTGTTATCATCTTCTGAATGTCTTTTAATGGGATTTGTACATTCCTACTACTGTAATAACTTAGATTGGCCAGAAATTGGCAAATAACTCTCTTTAAATAGAAGGCAGGAAGATTCTTGCTACCGGCACATGAGTGTGCTGTATACCGGGACCTCATCTGGAACATATATGCATTACTTTATATTACTCATGGGGTGGCACTAGCAAGCGGCAGATGTACAGGTTCTTAAAACTACTGGATGCCGTAACTCTTGGAGTGCTGGTATTGAAATTAGGGAACAAAAACAAACTAAAAAAACACTGCTTGGTAATACTTCAATATGTGATGTCAGGCAGATGTTTCAGTACCTGTGACTAATGGTGCACGAGCATAGATTCCATTCAGAAACATAGTTCCTGAAGATTTCACTGTAAGAACCTAGAAGAAGAGGTAAGGTCAGTATAGGAATGTGTGAAAAATAAGGCACTGTTAACTGCACACAAATGTTTTTGGAATCTGTGTCTGAAAAGTTGTACTGATACAATGAACTGTACTTACTGTCAGTCCTTTATCCAGAGACAGAGTGATAGATTTCAGACAAGTCTCAGTGTCAGTGACTCCACATTTCCTCAGCTCTGTCAGCACAGTAAACATATTTCTAACACAGTCCTGCAAAGAAAAATGAGGGTAGGAATTATTGGACTGCAGTATGTACACTATATCACTCTAAACATTACTAACCAGTGAATGGTACATTTTTCAATCACAACAAAAAATATTATCAGCTTTTGCCTACTTGGGTCTATACTACCAAACTATTTTAGGTAAAATGTTATCCTTTTAGTTTTACAGAAGATTTTTTAATTTATTATTCAACACAGATACAGAAAACCTTCTAGTAATACTGTAATATTTGAATACCAGTTGTAGATGATCATTTTTATATAACTACTACACTGCACACAGTATTTTTTAAAACAAATGTGAGGACATTATGAGCAATAATACCTTGGTAAAGATGTAGCTGCAGTCTCCATGGAAGTTATAGTGTCCGCCATCATAGGTGTAGATGTGTGAGCCTCCCTGAAGAGAGCAATGTCCAGCACAAGGCAAAGCCATACAGCTCCATTGACCACCCTGACAAGTACTGTAATAAATAATGCAAGCACAGTCCGTTAAATTGATATTATATATAGTAGGGCTAGTTTAATAAATAAGCGGCAATCTTTTAAAAAATGGGTGGGTATTCATTTAAGTAATTAATCATGTGCAAATCATTTATATATGATTTGATATTTAAAACAGAATTTGCTTTTTATATTTATAAAATAATTTTTGTGAACAAGAGTCATGCAAGTAAAAATTATAAACTCCTTTAATAAGCCTTATTACATATTATTAGCTGTCTGTAGCTTCTTAATCTTTCAGATTAAGAAGCTACAGACAGCCTATTTAAAATAAAAGTCTGCCTGTAGAAAGGTATAGGATCCAACGCCCTATACAAAGAGGGAGAGCAGCATTGACAGGTTTATAAATTAGGCCCTTGCACAAAAGCAATGGGCCTGATTTATTAAAGTTCCCCAAGGCAGGACAAGATGCACTTTCATCAGTAAACCCGAGTGATCCAACAAACCTGGAATGAATCAGGTCCACGATTGAAAACATTTTCTAACAAATAGCAAATGGCTTTTAAGAAATCCATTCCAGGTTTGCTGGATCACCTGGGAAACTGATGAAAGTGTAGCACAAATAAATCAGGCCTAATGAATCCTTGAATATAAATGGCTTTTATGTTTTTATTTCATATACTGGATTTTTAGTACTAAATAAATAATAATATTTGTTGACTCAAAAATGAATTGCCATAAAGAGGGTCCATACACTATACTATTAAACCCTATCTAAACAGAAAGCACCCTATGAATAAACACTTTCATAGATATTCTCAGTACTTACCAATTGCGACAGCTGGTGGTATAAAATTCTCCTGGTGCAAATTTTCTATTGTTGTAGGTACAAGAGCATTCACTTAGTGGGATACAACCTTGATTGTCAACATCATCAAGTACCGTTCCTATAATAAAAGTTTAAATAAATTTAGAAGGTGGCAATTTTGAAACTTTATCTAATAAACTCTCATTCTTATGGTACCAACTACCAAATGCAACAACTTAATAAAGCTAATTCACTAAAGGAGTAGGAAAACAACACCCCATGAATGATGAACTTCAGTTATAGAAAAAGATCTCCTGATGAAGATACACTTCAATTTTACAATTTAGAGACATTTTATTCCATCTGCTCATGACAGTGTATTTGAAGTGAACACAATTTATTAAGTGTTGATTCTAATCTTATTTAGTAAATCATATCTCCCCCATGTTATTTTTTTAGAACAATTAGGTTTCATAATATCTTGTAGTGTCATCTTGGTTTAGTAGGTTAATATGTTATAGATTTGTAGAAATACCCAGAATTACCACTAAAACATACAAAGAATGTCTTATGTTAAAGCAATTATTTTACCTGGTGGACAGAAGCAGCCATCTATGCAATGTTCTTCACAAACCATGGTCAGCTCAGAGTTAGAACAGGTATCAGCACAAGGTGAGCCACATTCATTGTACTTCAAGTTCATTGGACAGGTCTTTTCTGTAAATGTCAGTGCAAAGCAATATGTTTTAGAAAATAGTTATTTGATTACAATAGCTTAACATTACAATACCTGGTCAATCAAAACAGAAGAACAACTTCACAAAAGACCAAGTGATCTATCAAGCCTGACCTTCTGTTATTATATCTGTTTATTTTAAAACTTTTTTTTGGCTATGTTTAAATGAACTATTGAAGACCCACTACTTCTACGGGAAGTCTGCTCTAAGCATCAACTAGTGTTTTGATAACAATACTTTCTAAGATTAGTTTTAAATTTTCCACCTGCTAATATGTTCTTATTCCTTTAGCTCCAGCTTTCTAGGTAAGAATATAACTAATGTATTACTAATAAAAATTGTTGTACCAAATTTTTACAACCTACAGTGGAAAGCTACCTTAAAAAATAACACAATCAATTAGGGACAATAGAAATGCATTTACCACACATGGTGTTAGTTCTCCAGTTCTGTGGCTTTCCACCAGCATGGGCGCATTGCCGGGAATATTCAGACATGGTATCACAGATGCAAGAGACATCAGATGACTGACATGTACACAGGTCAGACATACAGGCCTCGATGAATTGCTGCTTAGGTAGACGCAGGTCACAGTCACTGAAGGCTAAATCAGAAAGCATGCGGACGCAGGTCTTTTTCTGCATTGAGAAAATAAATATTACAAACTCAGGTCATTGTATGCAGTGCAAAAGCTAATGACACAATGTCAAAAGTGTTCTTCCTCTTCTCTGCTATATTTCCATATCTCATCTATGAAACCTTCCTTGTTCTAGATCCAGTAACTTAAAATAAATTCAAATTCAAATATTCTAATTACATTTCAGAATACACAAACACAAATACACTACAAATTGCTAGTAACATGCAACGTTATAGCCAATGAACATTTGCTATGTGATTTTATGTCATTATGGTAAAAGAACTTTAGTTACCCTGTTACATAAATAACAGCAGACTTTACTAGGGATTATATGAAAGACAATACAACTTGTTTAAATGTCTTTTCATCATCTTACCAGGTTGCTGCAGTTTTTTGATGCAGATGGTACAAAGTCTTCACATTGCTCTGTGGGTCCATCAAGCTTTTGCAGGTTCCCGAACTGGACAGGTGTCAGCTGGATATCTGTAAAAACACCCCATTGCTTAAATCTTACTTTTCTTACTAGAAACAGGTGTTTCCTTTTTAGGTCTGGACAGAGAAGAAACAGAACCACTATCAAGTCTTTTAAAGTGTATTCAAGTCAAACTTTTTTTTCTTAATATAGTACATTCACAATGTGAGCCTTTCTTTGCATTGCTGTAATGCAGGTGTGTTGGAGGAGTACAATTCAGAATGTGTGTGTATACTGTTGCACAAAAGGTTGGCAACAGGACTGGGGCTTTCCTATTCCATCCAGAATTGAAAAAAAGTATTTTCTGTCTGGGAAAACATTTTAATAGTAAATAAAAGGCCAATACATTTAGGGGTTGAAACAGTTCCCAATAATTGGTGCTTTAAAATTTGTGTGGGAAATTGTGGGGCACCCTATGAATTTATGTTCATGCTTATATTCAAATAAAAAATTTTTTAAACCTTTAAAGAACAATAAGTATTTCTGGGCTTAATAACTTTGTGGCACAATAATTTCCTCTTTATCCCATGGTATTCTTCAGGGCTTTGTTGACAATTGGGGCTTAGCCAGAATCATTGGGTTCCAATATTGGACTGAATTAGCAAAAGACCCAGGGCCTGATTTATTAAAGCTCTCCAAGGCTGGAGAGAATACACTTTCACCAGTGAAGCTGGGTGATCCAGCAAACCTGGAATGGATTTCTTCAGTGTCATTTGCTATTTGCTAGCAAATGCTTTGAATCCTGGACCAGATCCATCCCAGGTTTGTTGGACCACCCAGCTTCACTGGTGAAAGTGTATTCTCTCCAGCCTTGGAGAGCTTTAATAAATCAGGGCCACAGTGTCTGACTTCCATACCCTTCAAAGCATCTTTATGAAAGTCTGGCCTAAGCTGTGGAGTAAATGTGGGTTACCAATAAATGAATCTTGGGTGAAAACCTTTATAAGTAGACATATGTTTTATATTTTATGTGCAAATACAATATAATTTGACTTGTGTAAAGTAGTAGGCGAGAGTAGGACATTTACCACTACCACAATTATGTAACCTACTGTACAATATGTGCTGATAGCTAGATTAAACTAGCTAAAAAGAACTTAAACTGAGTAAGTGGAAAATATTACCACGCTAATTAAAAATCTTTGTTAAACAGAGCATTCGGTTAAAGTTCCAAGTAACAAGTTCCACAACAAAGATACTAAGAAAAAATAAGTGTGTAATAAGAATATACAAAATTGAGAAATTTAAAATTAAAAACATACTGTTAACCATGAATTCATCCTGAGTCAGTCCATTCATGTTTCCACACAATCCACATGTGCTGTTCATGTATTTTGGGGGAACAGTCACCTGCAAAGCAAATTCATATGTGTAATGTATGTAGAGAAAAAGTAACACCAAAAGTGTTCCAAGCTTGCCATATGCAAACATAGCTGAAAAAGGAATGGCTTCAATGATTATTCAGCCATGTCTAATAACTTGCATCCCTAACACCAGAAACTGGACTTGAAGGTAGAAAGTGAAGACTTGCTCTGTTACAGTAAACATCTAGAAATTTTTATTTTGCCTAAGCAATGCTATTTTTCTATAATTTCTCCTAGAAATGACAATACAATACCTAGTATATTAGGATGCCTAGAAACTAGGCACTGTTATTATTACTACACAGTATTTATATAGCGCCATCATATTACACAGCACTGTACATAGTCGTGTCACTAACTGTCCCTCAAAGGTGCTCACAATCTATTGTGCCTATCATAGTCATATGTCATTAAGTCTAAGGGAGTTAGTCAATTGTTAGGGAGAAGCCAATTAAGCTCACTGCATGTTTTTGGGATGTGGGAGGAAACCGGAGTACCCAGAGGAAACCCACGCAGACAGGGGGAGAACCTGCAAACTCCATGCAGATAATGTCCTGGTTGGGATTCGAACCTGGGACCTGGTGCTGCAAAGGCCAGAGTGCTAACCCCTGAGCCACCATGCCGCACATCAGCATTGAAGATCTAGAACATCCAGGATACTGCTGCCTCTGGCTACGTACACACGTGCAATGGTTCTCGTCTGATAATCGTCTCAGGGCTGATATCGGACGAGAATTTTGTGTGTGTACAGTGCTCGCCATCAATTGTTCAAACGACCGTCCTGGAATATCTATGGACAATCGTAATGCAAGTGAAGGGGAGAGAGCACAGCAGGGTGCCACTCCCTCGTTTTCCCCCTCCCCTCTCCATAGAGCAGAACGGTGATGTATGTACAGCACTCATTCATGCATCGTGCAGTCATTTGTCGTAGGAAAGGATCATGGAAAGAAAGTCTCAAAGGAATTTGAAGATATCACTAATTTGTTGCAAACTGTTCTCCTTGCTGGAGGCTCTACCAAGATAAACTGGGGTTCACAAAAGGAATATGTACAGTTCACTTTGCAGAGTTGATTATCCCCTTGCGACAGATAATTCACCTTGCTTACTAAATGAGATGAAACTCCACTGACTTCAATAGTTTTCCTGGCATGCTTTTGCCTTTTCTTCGAAAAGTTAACCACCACTGCATTTACTAAGTGAATTATCCCTGGAAAGGGGATAATTCAACATGATAGGTGAGGAGTCTAAAATCCCTTAGCAAATCACTATAGTTGTGTTTAAAAAAATGGTGCAGAGCTTATGTTTTATGTGTTTAGGTGTCTTGACCGTCAATTTGTATTGAATAGGCTGAGCAATGCAACAGGCCTCATTGTATATCAAAAACATGCACTGAACCACATGGCTTCTTGATGCATGTAGGTATAAGTTAACCTAAGAATAACTGTGGACAAGGCAAGTAAAGTCTTACTGAGAGTGCATCATCTTCATTCCACAAAAGCGATATTCCCAGTTTGGATGACACTTTCACATACATACTGTTGTACTGAATTTGTACTCCAAATTGGCTGTATGGAAGAGTGACCCTGCAAGATAAAAATGTTTCATTTTAACTTGTGTAATGCCTGGGTTTATTTTGATATTAACCTGTACATTCTTACAAACATGACCTACCTTTGTCCTCCCACCATGATCACACCTTTTTTCATCTCAATGACAAGGCCCACAATCTTTATCACCACATGGGATATCACTGTCTTATTTGTGCCTGCTGGGTGTCGAATCTGGATGTTGAAATCTTCATATGTTTCCTTACAGTTGGAGGCAAACACATAGTTGCATGTTCCTGGAAACTGATAGATATCTCCATCGAAGGTCTTATAGTGGAAATTTCCCCAGGTGCTGCAGACAAGGCCATTGTGTGCTGGATTCATTACTGTTTGAAGACATTATTGATAGTTAAGGAATGAATGAGGAAGATTTGGACATTTGTACAGTTTTTATTGCTGTTTTTGTACCCACTTCATGTTCAGGTTAAGAATATCAGACAGAACAGGAAGTAAAGTTACACTCTCGAAAAAGAACAGGTGATAGAATTTAATCCCTATATTGTAGTTTAGCTACATTAGAAAAAAATGCCCTGGCCTATTTAAAACAACACAAGTGTTGTGATCTATTACCCTTGCAAAAAATAAAAAAATGGCAGTTTAATTACCCATAGCCACCTGATTGGTAATTGCTGCTTTACACTTTGTACACTATCATTTACTTAATTGCATGGGATAGATAGTTACTAGACTAGACCCTGTCTGTGTAGCAGTCTTCTTAATAATCCAAGTATACAAAAAAAACAATAAATGCAATAAATTATGTATCAGATTTGCACTGTACTATAAAATCAAAATATGCAATATTAGGCAATTCAAAACATATTATCATGTCAAAGATCCCTTTCAGGTAAATGCAATAACTCAGATATCAGTCATACGTGGACACGAGTCCATCTGCTCAAGGTATATTTACCAATATATATAAGATAACAGAAAAATAATTTCAAAATTTGGCAACAAGTATATTATATTGTATAGCCTTTCATCCTAGATTTGGGCCTTTAGATCCAAAAAATAAAGTGTTTGAAAACAAATACTCACCACGTGTTGGTATGTCTAAGGAATGAGTTAGAGCCAAAGCAGTAAGGATCCAAATAGCTGGACCCATAGTCCCCATATTGTTCAGTGACAGGGGACAAAAGTAAACAAGTGTTCTGGTTCTCTTGTCTACCATGGCTGCTTATATAGGCCAACCTTGTACACCCTCTCAGTGGGAGAGACCAATGGAGTCTTAATTTTGATCCAAATAATTGCCAAAAACTAAGCTACAAGCCCTCAATTTCATGTTTCTAAACAGATATTAGTGGGGATTACACTGATCCTTGGCTGTATCTTTTTCTTTCCCTACATCATATCCATTAAAGGATTTCTAAGTCTGAACAAATTACTTAATTTGCAACGTCAGAGTGTATATTCACCATAGAAGACTTGTGCACCAAATTCAAATTCCATTATAGTACTTGTAAGGTAATGCAAGCTACAGAGATTCCTGCTAAACTTCTGTTTATTATATTGGCATAATTGGTCATGGACATACGTTGTGCATCAAATATTAACTGACAACAAAATTATATAATGAAAGCAAAAAAGCCACAGTGCAAACTGCAATGGGTATATTGTGGTTCACAGTCGCAGACATGCTGACTGTGGCCATGACAAAAATGTATACAAAGTTTATTTCACTTTTATCTCAAAAAAGATTTCTGGTGACAAATACTAATGGATATGCCAGGAGTCCCCGAAAACTTCTCATCTTTAGTGTTCAGTGATTTTGGCATCATTTGCAGGTACTCTCATATCATTAGGTACAGTGCAAGACTATGTGATGATTGAGCAGTGCATGCTGTTCTGTTACAAATTTTTAATGAAGCATTTGTCCACCAATGGCCAGCTTTACTTTACTCAAACTCTGACCCCCACTCTCTCCCAAATATCAATGCCAGTTGCATGTTTTAATGTCCTTTTTTATACTATTAGGTGGATAACTGGGATGAGTTCAATGAGTCTATATTCAGAGGTGAGGATGTAGTGCAGTTACTGCTTTCTCAAACCAGTGATTGGCCTACCATGGGAGGCGCAACATGTTGTGTCTACCTGCAGTGAATCCATTGAGAATAAAAAGGGAAGGCAGGAAGCAGTCAAGGCCACCAAAGTTGTGCAGATTGCTGAATGCCTGGCATGGTGCCAGCTGCGGTGAGCTTGCTCTTGCCACAGGTCTAAACCTGCCAAAAAATGTATAATATTCACCAACAATAACACAATTTTGCAGTGTTGAACCTTTAAGCACAGTGGAAAGCCTACTGTGTGCTTTTCCTACCTTTAGGTTTGCAAGAAAATATGTTTTTTAATGTGACCCTGTGGCCACATAAAAATTATATAAATAGAGCACACTGTAAAAATGTATTATACTTACTTTTCTGATAAGTATAAAAATTGGCAGCCAGGTAAATAAGTGGTGGACAAAAAAAATCTGTTTTGTAGGTGTTGCTTGCACACTGCATTACAGCTTTTTTTGTTTCATATCTGAAATCAGAGGATGGGTCAAATAAATGTGACACTCAAAGTAGAAATAACAATAGATTTCAGACTACATTTCTCAGCATCCCTGTATTACAGCAGATACCATGGAGTCTATTTATAAGTTAGTGAATATAACGTTCACTGAAACATTACCTGGTGGATAATCAATTACTACAATTGAAACACATAAATCTAGAGTCTCCACCAGGGAATGTTTCACTAAATGTCTGATTCATTGCTTTATAATTTGACCCCCATATGTCTATATTTTGAAGGGTAGAACTTGTAGTCACACAAAGTTGGCGGTGAGAAATTGTAGGACAAAAAAACCAAAAGATAAGAGAGGCCTATGGATGTGGATGAGGCTATGTGGATAGGTGCATGATTACAGCCAAAGGACAATGTGTTTTGTAACAATATAGAGTTTATTTGCAAAGAAAATATACTAAATATTAAATAGATTATTATAAATTATCAACATGATTGTCTTAAAAAAATTCCTTCTTCAATTTGGGGTTTAGTTGGGTATGAAATTTCAATCACTTGAAGAGCTCCAGGTATGTAAGATATCCTGCCAACCTCTGTGGCTTAACCTGCTAACCGCAGGTAAATGGGCATACTCAATGGGCATACTTCTTTTTTCAACCTAACTATGTAGCTCAGTGTTTCTCAGTCAGGGTTCCTCCAGAGATTGCTAGGGGTTCCTTGAGCAATTAGCAATTTGTGCCTCTCAGGTCAGTTTACCTGACCCCAATTATTTTTTTTGACTATCTGTAAGGGTGACATTCTTCCCACGGACCAGCAATGTAAGAGAGGTTCTTCCTGCTATCACACTAATGTACTTTGAGCTGTGGATATAAAGCAGGGCTTCCCTAAGACCTGAAAGTTATTTCCAAGTTTCACCATGTTAAAGCGGACCTAAACTCGAAATGTTTACTTTACATAAAAAGGTAGACAACCCTTTTATTTAAAATAAAAATTATTTTTTTTTCATTATTTTTATTTATTATTTTCTGCAACACACTTTTTTGTGCAGCATCTCCCCTTTCTGTCTCGATTGGCTTGGCAGAATGGGAGTGCAAAGGCTCTTGCCTGCTCCTTCTACGCGGGACCGAAAAAAGAAACCTCAAAGGATAGAAAGATCTTTGGAAATAAAGGTAAGTGTGTTTTTTTATTTAGAAGGGTAGCAATAGTAGATTTGTAATAGCATATACAATAGTAAATGCTGTTATAGTAGATTACATGCTAAATATGTAGTTCAGTTCTCTTTACTAAGTATACTTAAGCTAGATTATAAGTAACTGTGCAGTGATTAGTGTGAAGTCAGGGAGGGGGAGATTATTTCCATCTGTGGTATCCTGCATTTAATTGAAGAAGATGCTATTACTTATGATTCTCAGTGATGATATCAGAAACCTTAATAGCCTCAGGATATGAATGGACTACGTGGCTATCCTCTGCATGGTTCTAGCACTAGCCTTTAACCTAATGACAACCCTTCTCTGGGGAATGCCAGCCTGCAATGCAATGGTATAGACTGGTATTGCTGTCTAAGTAGAAACTCATACATGTCCCCTAGCCCTTGCTACAGAATACTGATGCCAGGCTATATGCCAACAAGTTTTACATTGCTGATTTAAGGTGGAACTAAATTTTAAAAAAATGTGAGCAGGCATGGTATTTATTGCAGAAGAACCTATCTGTTACCTAGCTCTTTGCAATGTTTCATTATTTTTATCTAATAGGCAGCTCCATGTATGTTGCCAGGTATCTTGGCATACCCCTGGCCACCAGGAATTAACACCAGTGTGCATAGGTGAGAGTTGGTTATTACCATCTGGCCAATCAAGGTGGCCAAAGATTCTGAACCCAGAGGATTGGGTTAGAAGGTTAGGATAGCAGAGACTGCAACAAAGCAAGGAGAAGTGTACTTTAAAAAATTCATAGCAGCAAGGATCTATATTGTCACCTTTGCTTGAAATTTTACATTTTTCACTTTAGTTCCTCTGTAAGATAAAGTTAAAGCAAAAAAATTCCCAAGGCTATGTTATCACCTCTGCCCTGAAGCTGCATTGCATACCCAATACCCAATGGTGTGAAAATAGCCTAAAAGTAGCCAATGGCAATGGCAATAGGCAATTTAAAGTTTATATGAATCATACCTTGCTCTGTTGGTCACAAAAGAATATTTACTGTATAGTGATTTAAAGCTTATATTTTGGTTTTTCTGATTTGCATTACATATTTTTTAACCTTGTGACATCATCACTTGGTCTCTGTGCTTCTCTATGCAATGCAGAAAGGTTATAGCTAGCGGGAGGGGCCAGCAGGGTGCCATACACAGTGTCATACACTGGAGCACCAAAAACTTTTGGCTGGCCATAATATTTAAAGCCCAACTCCATTCATAGCTTATATTGTGCGCAAAAACATATTTTTCGTGAAGCTTGTGTATTGGCATAAATCACATGAACAGGAAGTAGAAAACAAATGATTTATTGGGTCGCAGAGATAAATACTTGACATAAATACCTGACATAAA
>NC_092866.1:42998749-43109048 GCF_032062135.1 Pyxicephalus adspersus | reverse complement strand
CCTCCCAGTGCAAGTGATGTTTGTTAAACGTACTTCTTCAGCAAGTAAGTAATATAATTAAATGTAATATTATTATAGGTTTGTGATTTTTCTGTTGACCTGCAAATACTGGTAAAGCTGACTTGTTCTGGGATGAGACACTGATATGTGTATAAATTACTGTAGATAACAATTTAAAAAATCAGCTTGATCAGTCCCAATTGTCTCCTTAACCAGGGCAAATCTGTAAAACCGGACTAATATAAAGGAAGGAACTGCATACTGTATATTAATTTGTAATATTAAGAGCCAGGAACTGTAATTGCTGCATGCGACACTAGAGGGCAGCACCCTCCCCCATGTCCATCTGTCTGATCAGTCTGTCTCTAGTAATAGCTACACATGGCTGGAAGAAGAGCAGGTCAGTGGGGTGCTAGAAAGATGAAATTTATAGACTGGGGCCTCTATTGAAGAAAGCATTGTCACAGAGCACCACATGTGTACCAACAGCCTGTATTTCCAAGGACAAACTTAGGCGCTACTTTTAAACATACTTGGCATTGAAATTTTATAGTACACCTGCATGGTACATGTAATTCTAAACAGCTAATGTTCTCTTGAAAATGATTAATTTGCTTAGATTGGCAGTCATGATAATCTCTTGGCTTTAATTTTTCAAAGAATAACTAGAAGCAAGCATGCACCCAGTGAAATCAAAGCTTCTTATTAGCAGTGACTCAGGAAATAGTGAAATCATTAGAGCAGCATGGCAGCCAGTCAACTAACAGGAGGGGAAATCACTGGCACATTTTTCAGTACTGAGGGCTGCTCTCCATACTTGTACTGGAAGAGAATAATGTCAGGGAACACAGGTCTGAATGTTTTACGTTGATTGTTTGCGCACACACTGCACAATTATTTCCATGGACAAAAAGTTTAGGGACTAAAAAATTCAGCCCTAATTGCAGGTATGTATAAAATGATAATGCACAGAGCACAGGTGTCAGGAGTGCTTAATACGCTGAGTGCAGGGGACAGCAGCACCTAATACACAGAGCACAAGGATCATAAATAATAATAATAAACAGGATTTATATAGCGCCAACATATTATGCAGCGCTGTACATTCAATAGGGGTTGCAAATGATGGACAGATACAGACAGTTACACAGGAGGAAGAGATGACCCCGATCAGAGGAGCTTACAATCTAGGAGGGGGAGGAAGTATCACACAGTAGGAAGGGGGTGAAAATTAAGCGGTGGGAAGTAGTAGGAGGGTTTAAGGAGACAGAAGAAGACGGGTAGGCAAGTCTGAAATGATGTGTTTTGAGGGCTCTTTTAAATGAGCAGAAAGCAGCAGCAAGCCGAAAAGGGCGAGAAAGACCATTCTAGAGAGTCCGGGCAGCTCTAGAAATTGGAGCCGTGCATGTGATGAGGTTATGAGGGAGGAAGTCATTAGTCGGTCATCGAAAGAGCGGCTCGGGGAGTATTTGTTCACCAGGTCAGAAAGGTAAGTGGGACAAGAACTGTGGAGGGATTTGAAGGCAAAGTACAGGAGCTTGAATTTGATTCTAAGATGAAATGGAAGCCAGTGTAGAGAACTGCAAAGAGATGCAGCGGAAGAGGAGCGGTGGAAAGGATGGATAAGTCTGGCTGCAGCATTCATAATAGATTGTAGAGGAGAGAGTCAGGTTAGAGGAATACTAAAGAGGAGGATGTTACAGTAGTCCAGACGAGAGGTGATAAGAGTGTGCACAAGGAGTTTGGTGGTCTCAGGGGACAGGTAGGGGTGGATTCTGGAGATATTGCGCAGGTAAAGTAACAGGACCTGGAAATGTTCTGAATATGGGGGGTAAATGAGAGGGCAGAATCAAAGGCAACACCAAGACAACATGCCTGAGGGGAGGGACAAATAACAGTGTTGTTAACAGAATTATGTCAGGGGGGGATTTGGAATGTGAGGGGGCATCATGCACATTCACTCAACTGACTCCATGTAAATGCTTCCAGTGACAGTAGAATAAAAAAGAACTTCCATAGCCACAGCTGGCTCTCAATTATTCTGACTGTACCGAATGCACATATTTATACAATTAATCCTGAAGAGAGCAACGATTGTGGTCACTGCCCACTGAGTTCTTCACATATCTTTTTTTTAACCTTCCCAGTGGTAATCCCGAATGTGGCTTGGGGTGAATTTTCCATACCAGAACTGGTATTTATCATACCACTCTCGGGGTGGAATTGCCAGTTTAAAAGTACTAACTGGTTCCCACGTTCCAGCGGCGTCCTCCAGCGATGCCCGGCCTCTTCTTCCCCTGGCGATGTCGGCCGGGCATCTGTGTAACCTGGCGTTGCCCGGCCGACATCTGCGTCCCCGGTGTGTGAAAGTTGAGGACACGAGGCCAGGGGAAGCAAATGCCGGCCAGGGCTGGGAGGCGGGAAGTTTAAAATACTTAGTAGTCATACCGCCAGGGAGGTTAAATAGTAACTATTTCTAACAGTGTCAAAAACTGGTTTGTTCCCCCCACTATCAGCACCTTGACATGAGTTTGTAAAAAATAGAATTTACCTACATTTTTGTTCTGAGAGCAGATAAATGTCAGTACTGACAGGTCCATTTTTTGGAGGTGTTACGGCAGGCACAGCATAGTTTGTCAAGGGCCAAATAGGAGTGTCGCTCCGCATAAAGGGTTGGTATTTTTTTTTTTTTACATTCTTAACAAAGAGGTCACTTTGACATGTCATGCAGCTTTTGGTGGCTATGTCATGTTACTATATTTGAAAATTAGGAGACTAAACTGTGAATATACCCAGAGCGGTGGGATTAACAATAATGTTGCCAAGCCTAGATTGTTTGCTCTCTGTACATATAATTAAAAATTGTCATATGCAGACCAATGCAATTCACTCCTCACAGAGTCTATAATCAGTAACAAACAAAACTCACAGTTTCTATTTCAATATTACAATTCCTCTTAGTGACCTATTAGCAGAGGTTGTTTCTCTGGTTACAGTCCCCTCATAGTCTGAAAACATTTCCTCACTCTCTTGTGTGTCACACACACTGTCCACAAAATGGCTGCCACCCTCCCTTATTTAGTCTCAGTTCACAAAATGGCCTCTCCCCACATCTAATTGGAAGTATATGCCACACAAGTGAGGGACACTAAATAACAAAGGAAACTTTAACAAAATCGCTAGGACAGATAGAGCTTTTATTTGGTAGGAGATCTGTTATGTATTTATATGTAATTTTCCTGGTTATTATTAGGAAATAATAGTAAAAAATAAATATAAAAGGAAACTTTTTTCTGTATTTTTCTCCTCACAACAGCTACATAAAGTTTAACATACTGACATACTTAAAACAGTAGGTGAACACATGGCAAAAACAAAGGCAAAAAATAAAAAAGGGTATTTTTTTATTTTTTTTTTACACTTTTTGTGTGGAAGGAAGTAAAGATGAAATCCAGACCCCCACCCCATGCAACTAGACAGAAAATGACTAGGAAACTATTTGCTGGCTACAATGACCCAGCTATAGATCACTACATCATTGATCAGAAATGCTCAGGGAGGCTGAACAGAGCTAAAGCAACTATGTCCCCAAATTTAGAGGACGTAATGTGATGTTCAATTCATGATGCCACATTCCCTTCAACACATAAACCCTGCAGAAACATTATTTTTTTTCTTGAGCATCTACTAGTGCTTCTATGGAGTGCTCAGTGGATGATCGGATTGCCCAGGGGCTTATCATCCCAGCTGCAAAGGCTGGCCGTGGCCTAGAATTACCTCTGAGGTACCTCTACTATGCTATAATCCATGCACAGAACAAACATCTAACTATTGCAGTCTGGGGAAATGGAGGGCATTGTAAGGGTAATCTTTAAAGCAGAGTTAGAAGCAGCAATTGGTGCCTCTCATGTATTTTTAACTGACGCCAATGATCTTTTTGGCTATCTGTATGGGTGACATTCTTCCCACTGACCACCACACTAATTTACCCTAAACTGTGAATATACCAATTAAGGCAGGGGTCAAAGATATTTCTAGGGTCCCCCTATGTTAAAAAAAGGCTGAGGAAAGCTGCTTTAAAGTAGCCTGAGTGCAGTTTTTAATTTCAATTCTCTTAATGAATAATTTAAAGCTCCTTTGACTTGTCCTGTGTGAGGAAACATTTGTTTTTTTCTTGCACATGATTGGGCATGTAAACATAGCTTTAATTAGTTCCCTAAAATAAGTAAACGTTCACTTTTTGTTTACTGTTTTTTTGTATTTTTTTTTAAATATTCGGTAAAGGTATTTAGTTTTTTTCTATATTTATGTGATCATTTTACTGTGTTTTACCATTGCATTGTAATAAACATTCATGTTACTGTAACAATGTTAGCAATGTATTGATTTCTCTTCCTTGACTTTGCTTTTTGGGTGTAATTGTGGATTGAACAAAGGAGACTTAAAGAAATACACGTAAATCAGTGCAATTATTTACATCTATAAAACATTGACTGATTGCATAAAAGCATTGGCTGTCTGCCACTTTCCAGTAACATACAACAAGGTGGAAATGTCAGATCCTGACTGATTACTTGTTATCAGTATAGAGATGTCAAAGACACAATATGTATGCAAATATCATTTGCAAAAAAGAAACAGTGATGCTTACACATGTAATTACACACTAGATATATTGACAGAACAAATAGCAGAATACAGAAAGTATACATTGTATGGGTGTCCACAGACACCTAAAGCCTTGTACAGACATATGATGGACGTCAGAGAACTGTTGCTGGAAATGATCTTTCGTAATCATTTCCAGTGACAGATGAATGAATGAGCATTGTACACGATGAACTATTCTGACTATGGAAATGGGAGGGAGGAGGAAGATTAAGTGACAGATTTATAGGAATGAAGAGTGGTCAGTGATCATTGTACACATAAGAGAGGAGAAAGGACGGCTTTTTGTGGCAACAGAAATAGCTTACTTGATGTAAATATTTAGCATTCTAAGCTCTACAAGGCTCACCTGAGCACGTTTAGAAGGATAGCATGATGCACAATATCAGTTATGTATAAAATCATCACAGCCAGCCATAGACTGGTATAGTTATCTGCCTCTCCTGCTGGTGGCGCAGATTACCTATCTTACCTTTCACTTTCCACCAGCAGATGGCCAGGAAGAACTTGTTAGGCAAACAGCTGGGAACTCACTCTTTAAGGGTTTACCCTTCCTTGAGTTCTTGCCTCCTGCTGTGCTCTCTGGCCCGGATCCTGTTTCCTGTCCTAAGACCTGTTGATCCTGACCTGACCCAAGGTTGTGTACCTTTGTTTCTTATAAATTTGTTAGTTGGTTGTTTTTGGCGGTGTTTGTTATTTTCTGGATTGTCACATTTTGTTCACATTATTTGTTCTTATTGGGACTATTCTTGTAATAAATTTTATTTTAACCGTCAGTCACTGCCATTAGTGATCACCTGCCTCTCTGCTCTTGCAGTTCTTAACACAGAGTATCTGTGTGAGCTGGAGCTGGAGTTCAAACAGATATTCTGTGACTGTTTGTATGATTCAACTCTCTAGCTCAATATTCTGTATAACAACCTAGGAATATACCTAACAGGACTAGCCACTAGACTATAAAACCTCTATTTCTTCCCACCCCGTCCCCCCCAAAGCTTTATTCAATCATGTATATTCCTTTTTATATTCCCATATACACACAGCTAGGATCTTCATGATAACCCCCATTTTTTTTAGAACCCTCAATCCAGTCTGTACTTTCCCCTGAGGAAGCCATACAGTGAAACGTGTTGGAACAGAGACAACCCTATGTATTCAATATCTTCTGAGATGATTGTGTACCCATAAATGATATTGTGCATCATACTATCCTTCTATATGTGCTGATGGTTAGCTCAGTTGAGCCTTGTATAGCTTTGAATGCTATATATTTATATCAAAAAAACTTTTTCTGTTGCCACAAAAAGCCATCTTTTTCTTTCTTCCTCTCTAATGTTATTCACACACAGGCTTTGCAACCATTAATTGAAATAAGCTAAGATTCCTTTTGGGTTATCTATCTACTTGCTTGCTATCATTGTACACATGTCAGATTTTTGACCTGAAGAAGCACAACAATGTATCCCGGGCAATGATTATCTGACTTTAAGCTTAGGAGTAGTTGGACTGAATGGCTATTAGCTTTTAGACATTGCTTTCAACTGCCCAGTGCACAAACATAGTGGATGTGAGAAGAAAAATGTCAAATGTTGCCAGCACAACTTATGTGCAGGAGCAGAGCTGAATGGAGTGGGTTTACTCTTTTAAGTTTCTCAACCTTTAATGTGGGGAACTCTTTAAGAAACTTTCAGGTCTTCAGGGAACCCCTGCTATATTTACTATATCCACAACTCATTGTACATTAGTGTGGCGGTTAGTGGGACGAAGGCTTTTTTCATTACTGGCCAGCAGGAAGAATGCCACCCTTACAGATAGCCAAAAATATTTGGGGTCGGGTAAACTGACCTGAGGGTCACAAATTTCTCATTGCTCAAGAAACCCTTAGCAATCCCTGGAGGAACCTTAGGATTCCTCAGGACCCTGAGTAACACTGCTTTTAATTAATTATTACCCAAGCGCTATTCACTGTGTATAGCTCTATGGAGCTGGAGGATCTTTGATGCCCTGAACTCCACCATGGCCCCTAAAATACAACTGTGGTTACAAGGTATACATTCCTTTCACTTTCTGACCAAACCCTATAAAGAGTAAATTGAAGAAGCATTTTAAATATTTTAGTTCATTAGAGCAGGGAATGAAAGAAACCACTAATATTGCTACATGAAACAAGGTTGGGACATTAAGAAGGGCATATCTAATGTGACTCTGGTAATAGTGGGGACCTTGCAATTTTAGAAGCAGGACCTCCTCTATCGTTTAGTCAGTAATTGCCAGCCCTTCAGTCAAATCAATAGGAATAAAGAAAAAGAAAACAAAGGGCTTTTTAGCAACAAACGTTAATTAAAAAAAAATTTATAGCACAAACTGTGCAAAAACTTTTCTAACAAAAATCCACTATCCTAGAGATACGCCAATTTATGTATGGTTTGCAAAGAATCTTGTTAACCATTAAATTTGAACCATTAATTGAATACAAATGAGTTACAATTCTTTCTATTGTAAGATCGTTTTCAAATTTCTACATATATTTTAAACAAAATGTTGAAATATGTTTTTTCACTACTTTTTTTGTACATGTCCTTTGGATAGTCCTACCGTATGCCTAAATCATGTATCGTGTTTTTATAATTAGAAGTTTATGAAGCTCCGCAGATTCCATGTTTGCTTAGAACAAACACAAGAATAATCTCATTATTGATAGACCTTTATCAAAGCAGAACAATATCTTATGGGCCAGATCATATGACAAAGGTATACCCACACATTTTAAGCTAATAATTCCTTCGATATCACCACCTAGCATATCAGTTCAGGTCACAGAAAAGCTAAATGCCTTCTAATAACCTTTCTAAAGTGTTCAGGTGTAGCTGCTCAAGTACGGCACATTTGCAAAAAACTATTCCCTTGGGGAAATTAAACTGTCATTTTTGAAAAGTCATATTAAAATATAGATAAAAACTATTTTAGTGACTACTAAATAGTACAGTGTTCCCTGTACCACCTTAGCGTGTTCACTGGAGATGAGTGCTTAAAAGTGAAGGTACCATAGACAGCAGATTAGACCACTCACCATCTGATTTTCAATTCCCATCAGATAAGAAAACCAATGAAGTACTGAATTTCCCAGGAATCTAAATTGAACAGGAGAGTGATCACAAACAACTGATTTCTGCTTCTCAATTGAATCTGACGTGATCTGTCATACCAGTACATATCAATCAAATGTACTATATTGTTTTGTGTGTTTGAACAACCCAGCTAATCTAGAGTTTCTTTCTGTTACCCTGCTTTCCATCAGTCCCATCTGCAAATCTTTCCCAATCCTTTGCGAAAAACTGATATGATGTGTATGACTATTTGGGGATCATCATTTAAATCATATACTTCTAACTATGCGTTTTTGATATGTTTAATATGAGGGAGCCCCTGAAAGGGTGACCAAAAACCAGCACCAATTACTGTTCACTTTGCTTTATGATAAGTATTCATATTTTCAGCATTTGCAATACAAAGGAGGAGGTGTGGGTACTGGGGGAAATTTTCGTGCTTTTACTTTACTTACTACGAAGTAAGTGAAACAATAAATAATTGTTTTAAGGTAGCTTAACAAGCACCCATATAGTTAACTATTTTAACTACTTAAATTAGCTACTTAGTTTTTATAATATTGCTTTAAATTATTGAATAAATTTACTACTTTGTTCTGAAATATTAGAGACAATACACCACTCATCAAAATGGCTTCCTGGATTGAGAAGGTTTTTTGGATAAATTGAGAAACATATTCAGCATTACAGAATATGTCTAAATGTAGCTAGCTACTAGCTTCACACACTACTTATGCAAAACATAAAATCTTTTGAGAAATGATAATACTAAGACTGAGCCATATGACAACAAAACATTTTTATTACAAACCATTTCAACATTTAAAAGCTTAATGCTTTAGCAGCGCCCTAGGGCCACTGGGGATGTTTCGCCATGCACAGATTCAATAGACACAGACAAATGGTTCCCAATAGCAAACATTTTCTGTGTATGAATACCACACCCCACAACGCATAGGGATACTGTCACAGCAATGAATATCATATTTTCATTAATAATATAATAAAGATAAATACTATTATGGTGAATAAATAATGCCCTTGGTAGTTATTTCTATATATCAAGAAACATGCCATATCTCTTAAGTGAAATCCAAACAGCAAGGGGTCCAATTTAATAATTTATTATTAAAGTTCTCCAACACTGGATAACATAGAGAAATAATTTCCTGCTAATATTTGGCTAATGTTTTCAATCCTGGACCAGCTCCATTCCCATTTCCCTGGATCATCCAGGTTTTCCCACAATAGTCTATCCTTTCCAGTCTTGAGCCTTAATTAATAAGGCCCATGCGTATATGGTATGGGACTTTCAATGTATTCAAATATATCAGTAGTCAGTGGTACAGTTAAAAACAAATGTATTTCTTATGGGTAAAAATATAACTAAGTCAATTATGGATGGTGAATCTCCAGTGTGGATCTTTGCAATAGGTTGATTTTTTTTAAATACTTTTAATTCAGAAATACTTCAAACATACTGAACAAGCAAAACAAAACAATACAATGCAAAACACTACAATCTATGGACTGCTTTGTAACAATCGGTATGCAATGATAAATAATTCTTTACAATGATAGTGCCTAAATATAAACAGAAATGCCAGTATAAGAAATACATATAACACTTAGAGGTATGAAAATGAACGTTAGGGTATAGACAGAGAAAAATAGAAGGGAGGGAACAGTGCTTAAACACGATAGGTATGCATTCAGTTAACTTAGTTGATGTTCAGCTTTCACTGGTATTCCTATGAGCATGTAAAAGGTGGAAAGAATATTTTGAAATGTTATCTTTCCACATAGCCATTCAATGGTGTAACATTCCATATATTGAAATGGGGTGAGTATGGCTTCTTGTTCTTGCACTGGGAGAGTATTAGGTATGAATGTGAACTACGTGTTGAAAAAGTGGTCTGTTTGTTTTCAAGCTTTTCTAGATACATCAAGTGTATCAGACATGATGATATGGTACATTTTTTATTAATGCCACCCAGGAAACTCTACATGTTTAGTAGAACTTGTCTGCTTCATCGGTGGAGGTGGTATCACAGTGGGAATCTGTATAAAAAAAAAAATTGCATGACCATGATTATGAATAAAGTTACTATGTATTACAACCACAGGGTTTGATTTACTTACCGATGATGAACACCACACTTGTCCCTGAATAATACTCAAAAGTAGTCTTTAAAAGTTCCATATTTTGTACTCAATGCTATTTGGATTGTGCTATTATGGTGATATTGGTGGTGAAAGAAAAAAGCATTGATGCCTAATTAAACTATTTCACTAATTTAACCTCAATGCAGTTTGCAGCTTAAAGACTTTTGCATGGCCAAGAATGTTACCAAGATTATCTCAGAAATTGGGAAAAATTATTTAAAATGCCTTCAAGAGGACATTTTGCTATAGAGGACAATAACAGCTTCTGATGCAAAGGGTGTATTTACTTCTTCCCCATTACATAATTACACTATTTATTTATTTTAGGAATTATTGGGCCAGATTTATTAAAGCTCCCTAAAGCTGGAGAGAATTCACTTTTACCAGTGAAGCTGGGTGATCCAGCAAACGTGGAATGGATTTCTTCAATGTCATTTGCTATTTGTTAGCAAATGCTTTGAATCCTGGACCAGATCCATCCCAGGTTTGTTTGATCACCCAGAAATGTATTCTGTCCAACCTTGGAGAGCTTTAATAAATCAGGGCCTCTGTCTTTATCTGTAGTTACTGCTTGACTTGCTTACTGCTACATGTCATGACTGTATGTTTTTGCAGGACAAAGTGCAATGTTTCTTTTATTGAAGAATTTTCTAAGGGTGAAACAATATAGTTGTTTTCCAGTTAACATTAGCTCAATTTATTCAACTGTCTTTACAATCTACCAACAAGAGATTGCTAAAAATATCCCTGTTCATCAAGGTGACCCTTACTAACATAACCTCTCTACTATCGCTCTTTTTTATGTGTAGTTCAATTAGATTACAGGGTCTTTCAGGCACTAGCTAAATCCCTCTCTTATGGCCACACTTTGTATTATCATAAGGGAGATCCTAATCCCTAGCTAGCATAATGCATTTAGCATTATTGGTACTGTTTGCTTGACACTATGCACTATACCTTATACCATACATTGCATAAAGCATAAAATACTATTTTACAGATAGATTCCCTAGTACTGATCTTGTTTAAATACCCAATACATATCTGCAAACAACTACACAAGGTTGTGACATGTGACCTGTCTGCCTTGGCATACAGCAAGTAAACCTTTTAGGTTTCTGGCAGGTCTCCTTTGATATGGGATTAAGGTAGTGAGTGATGGAGAACAAAAATAACAATGCTAAGAGCCAAATTACCAATTATTGAGATTAATGTATTTTGTGATTTTAGAAAAAATGAAATAGAAATATAATTTGTATGAGCAATAAATAGGAGAGTTATGCTAGCCATATTAAAGTGTATATGAAGCCAAAACATTTTTTTCATTTTAGATAGATTGATAAAGTAATAGAACCGCTGTTATGTTATGTTTTAGTGCTAAATATGTATGGAGCTGCACACCTTACTGTACTCGACCAAACATCATTAAGATGGTGCATAAAGTGACAATCCTAATAGTAGCATGTAAAGATCCAAACAATCAGACCAGTCACCAGAATTCAGAAGGAAAACTTTGTTTCCACTTCTATTGTGTATTAACCACGTCAAAGAAATAAACAGTCAATGTTTTGAGGCTGTGAAGGGACTCTTTCTCAGGGCAAAAAAGTTTTTACCAAATTGCCCTAAAGAAGGGCACAACCTCAAAACATTGTAGGTTTATTGCACTGATTTTAAATTATAATCTTTTAAACAATGAAAATATTGAAACAAAGGGCTAGTGACTTATATTTTGAAATTTTTATTGCCAAGTGTCTACACTATGCAGATATTTTGTATTGTTACATTCTCTTAGATTGTAAGCTCTTCGGGGCAGGGTCCTCTCCTCCTTCTGTGTCATTGATTGTATCTTTCTGTCATTCACTACCCCAATTTAATGTACAATGCTGTGTTATATATTTGTTATATTATAAATAATAATAATAATAATGTTCTGTATATCACCCTTCCCGTATTTGCCTTACCTGGGTTTAAACAAGGAACACAAAAAAGCAGCCTTAACCTTACAGATCTTCTGGGAATCCCTGCTACAATGACTAAACCTTCAACTCACAGTGGTGGACAGTAAGAAGAATGCCTCTTATATTGCTAGCCAGTGGGAAGAATGTCACTCTTACAGATATACAAAATGATCATTGTTGTCCCTAGGTTCCTATTGTGTCCCTGGGGTCCCATGGAACCAGGGTTGGGAAACTGCACTAGAAGGCTTTAGCCATAAGGATTTGTTTTTGTGATCTGATATTTCAGATCACATTTCATTGCGGGATCTCTGTACTAATGCTAGTTTCCATTTCCATACGCTAATATACTGCTGCCTAATGTCACTGAACCGCCACATATAGTATCTACCTGCTGCAGCCCAATAGAGAATGAACAGGGGTGTCAGTAAGCAGTGTTTTATGGACTAGAACTGGACTGCAGGTGGTCGAGAAACTGGCAAGATGCCATCCCACAGATTGTAAGTGGGAACACTTTTCTGTGCCATGGGTCCGAACATGCTCTTAAGTAAAAACCATTTACAGTAAGTCATTTATCATTTAATAGGCATGCATTTTCCAGAACACAGAACACATTTACAGCACATGTTCTAACCCACTTAGTGCTTGCATTTGCTTTGGTCAAAGCATCCACTCCAGTGGCTCAGTCCAACATCACTTGCTTTTGAGGTCAGTATGACATATGTGATAATGAGTTCTTCATGTGCATGTTAGGGCAGGATTGTACCTTTTATAGGACAGGCAAGAATGGCCCTTCCACCATTCACTCACAAGCATGGAATCCTCAGTGGGATGCTGTCACATCTAAATTATTGCTATATAAATTCACAATCAGGTGTAGACAAAATATGTGATTCCCATTCACCTAGGCACCGATTAAATTAATTATAAATAGAATTAATAAAATGGTATACAGTTTTGTTAGAAAAAATATATCTCTTTAAAGGCTTTTTCTATGTAAGTAGGTTATGAATTCATATTATTTTTTTTAAATGGCTAGCATTTTGCCATGGAGAATCTTCTGTAAAAGTACATAGTATTGATACTAGCACAAAAACTCCTAACCATTTTAGCATTCCCTTGCCCGTTGAGAAAAACATTAGATTTCTTTAGGAGATCTTGGATCCTTTTGGATCTTAGTACAAGATCTCTTTTTCACCAAACAGGCACATGACACAAAAGGCTCTGGCCTTTGCAGTGCTAGGTCCCAGGTTTGAATCTCAGACAGAACATTATCTGCATGGAGTTTGCAGGTTCTCCCAGTGTTAGTGTGGTTTTTTCCCCGGGTGCTCCGGTTTTCCCCGGGTGCTCCGGTTTTCCCCCACATTTTAAAAAACATGCAGTTAGGTTAATTGGCTTCCCCCCAAAATTGACCTTAGACTGTATTAGTGATGTATGACTATGGTAGAGACATTAGATTGTGAGTTCCTTTGAGGGACAGCTAGTGACATGACTATGGATTTTGTAAAGCGCTGAGTAATATGTTGGCGCTATATAAATACTGTGTAATAAAATTAGTAATATTATATAGGGTGGTAAATCTCCCATTAGCAGAAAACTACAGGACCAGCTTACCTCTACACTAACATTTAGAATGAAAACAGCAGAAAACTACTAAAAGTTTCCCACTTGGTTACCCAAATTTAAATGTTTATGTCATTCTTTATTTATGTCACTGAGTTTATTGTACAAAAAAAATTGTTCACATTATAACATTAGGTATCCATGTATGGGTAGTGTTACAAAAATACAGCAAATATGCTACCATTTCTAAATAATGCATACATTTTTGTAGTAGGATATGCCTTGCTGTAGTTGTTGATAGGGTTGTTAATTATATATTTATATTAACGTTGCTATGCTAACATTCATATGATGATACAGTCAACCTTTACCTCCTGTACAACGATCTCAAATTAATATTTATTTGTATTTGATCCGTGTCTGATATGTTTGCTTTGCCTGTTATGAGTTCGTTCCTGTGACCACAAAACATGATATTAGCCCAAAGTAAATAGTGCTAGGCTTAGCAACACCCTAACCTGAGCCAGCACTTCCCTAGGGAAAGTTTGCAGTATAGGAAAATAGATTTAAAAGGTACTCACAGCAGCAGTGTAGTTATAACACAAATACTATGGTAATTGGTCATAATATATTACTTATTCAATTAAATATGTGATTTATTTAAAAAAAAACAATACGCATTTTTTTTTATTTAGGGTCTACAGATAAAAAAAAAAGAAAAATCATTTTTTAAATCAGCCACTTAGACTATTTCGTGAAAATTGAAGAACAATTGGCTATAACACTGTTTTTGTGCTTATCTATATTTCTCAAGTGTTAATTAATAAGGTTCTGTGTTCCTTGCATCAGGCATCCTAGAATTTGATAGTATACTTTTTTATTTTCATGAATAACTGTCACTAATGTAATATATGAGGGTTGGCAGGACTGACCTAATTCTAAAAATTGACAGAAAATAGGGTCAGAATATTTTCTCAAACTATGTTGTTTATTCAGCCTGACCTGATAAATAAATAGTCAGCTATTGTAAGAAAATCAAGCAAGGCGCTGATTATCATACTACATATGATGAAAAATTAATATTATTGTAAAACCTTATTTTCAGCTCATATTCAAACTGAGTTATTTAGAAACTATTGTGAAACCAACCTGCCCTCCTAACAAGAGGCACAGACATTACCCATTGTTACCCTTTGCCACCACACACAATGCCTTAAATCCAATCCCCAATGTGGGTCATTGTTTAATATACAGGAGGTGCCATTTATTCTCTTCTTGTTCATTGGCTACACAAGAGATACACAAGCTTTTTTCTCTGTAACAGGAAATGCTAGGGAATATGGGCAAACCTCATATCAGAAATTGTGAAAATGGGCTTACTCCAACCTAGTGGTAAATATATCTCAAGAGCAGGCTGTGGAGGCTTTTGTTGGTAAAGCATAGAAGCAATAATTTTATTCTTAGGTTGGAAACCAATATGGTGATTTGCAGAGAGGGGCAGCAGATGAGTTATCTGGAGTCCTGATACAGAATATTATGGAGAGGTGAAAGTCTTGTTAGTAAGGTAATAGATAGCTTTGTAGAGTTGTGAAGGGTGATATTTTTAAGATTTTGCTCAGGTAGAAGTGACTGGACTTACAGATTTTCTGATTAGGAGGGATACTCAGATATGACTGAATTAAGGAGAAATCCAAGGCATCAACTGTTGTATTTATAAGGATACTCTGGTTTTATCTAGGTTCTTTATTTAGAACCTTTTTGATATCCATTACCAATGGTTAATATCCAATGGTTTTAACATCCAAAGGTCTTAGTAAGTTAAGGAGAAAGATGGGGGAGAAGGAGAAAGAGAAAGATTGGGATGGATAGTTTGACAACTGTACATAGGTATAACTGGGGGCTAAAGGAAGAGATACACATGGTTGTAAATATGTTATTTAATAAAGAACTACAAAAGATAAATGTATTTATGTATAAAGAATACAAGAAAGAGAAAAAGAGAGTTTTTTTTTGGCTCTGTATATTGAATGTGTTCAAGAGTTTATAATACAATGTGATAGATTGGAATTATACAATCTTACAGTGACATACGTATGGAGCCTTCCTCCATCTGCATTACATTCATGCAACAAGGGGGGGGTCTTTTTTCTTTAAAACTAGACAATACCATCTGTTTGTTATGGTAAATCTTTACAATGTATTAGTGTTTTATTTTGTGTCACTTAATTGCCGACGCGTTTCGCCCTACAGGGCTTCTTTAGGGGAATAGGAAACGTTGTATTTGTTGATGCCTAACCACAGATAACATAGTAAGTAACCTCTACTTGCAGTGAACGAAAATCGCTAGTTAAAAAGTCTGACCATTTTGTCTTCTGACTTTAAGTTGATTAAGGGCTTGCCAATTTTTTAAAAAGTTGTTGAATGGTTCTTAGATTTTTTTATGAATACCACTTTTATTGGAGAGATTTCACTGTGCAATGACATATTTAACACTCTCGTTTGAGCATTACGGTGATCATGTTTAATCTGCAGTATATTCCTATGTGTTTAAGATTGAGCTGTCATATGTTCTTTCAATGATTGTTATTGTACACTCTCGTATGGGGAAGTTTGTGCCAACTTTTGTATAAAGTAGTGTGTGCGCGAGAAAGTTTTTACTTTCAGGGCTCTTTTAATTATTTTGTATCGTAGTAGTATAGTGGTCAGGGCGAGCCAGGCACCAGCCTTCCAAACAGGAATATACTGCAGATCTAACATGATCACCGTAATGCTCAAACGAGAGTGTTAAACAGTAACCATCATAAGGGACAAGAGTGTACATTAATATCATTGAAACAACATATGACAGCTCAATCTTGAACACATAGGAATATACTGCAGATCTAACATGATCACCATAATGCTCAAACGAGAGTGTTAAATATGTCATTGCACAGTGAAATCTCTAAAAAAAAAGTGGTATTCATAAAATCTAAGTAGCATTCAAATGCTTTGAATGCTGTTTTACCAACAAACTATATGTTTTACCAACAAACTATATTTAAACGGTGGTTTATCCTAAGCCAATAACAAGATTACAATATATTTAGTTGACAGTTTATCGTTTCTCGTGGTTTATGAAAAACTAAAAATGAAAGCAATTTAAATTAAAGGTACTGTAGTTGCGTAAGGTCTGTACCACAAACAGAACAGCAAGGGCAGAAGGCGGCTTAAGAGGAATGTGGTTAACCTTCAGTGAAAGTTGTAACTCATTTATAAAAAGTTTGGTGACATTAAATTTGTTTTTGCTAGTGAAACAATATGGTAAGGAGCTGAACTTAGTTAGTGGCAGGCATCCCCAAAAAATGTGTGCAGCTCTCTAGTGCATTATAGCCATTCACTTGGCTTTTTATGTCTCTGGAGAGAGAAGACTTTTTGCTAAAGGCAAACTGAATGCAATCTAAATTTAAGCTGAATTCCTTGGGAGAAAGAAGACAAGCAGCTAAATCACTGATTGATCGAATGTAGCTTTTTTCAGTTTCTCCTCATTTTATGGTTAAAATGTCTGCTGTTTTTATAGATTGCAAAAGCTCAAAAAGAAAAAAAACAATGTGCAGTAGCAATAGCAATGACAGTGGGCCTGTGCGGTGTCTGGTGTAGGTTAATAGTGGAGATTGTGAAGTGGAAGGGTATGTGGAGTGATGAAGACCATGGAGTAACAATAACATGGAACTGTGCATCAACACACTGCTGGCTCCCTCTGCACAGCCTCCTGACCATGTTCTGGTTCTGTATAAACAAAGCCCATGGTGAAATGCTTTGCCTTATGGTTGCTCATTATCACTTCAATAATATTTTGCTTCTAGATAGTTGTACGAAGTAGGAATCCCATTTTTCTTTTGAATGGATATTTGTATGCACATTATATTTTACTTGGAGTGACTTGTTTCTATGTTATTAGTTTGGCTAATTATATTTATTATAATAATATATCACACTTTTCCATAAGTGTGTCCTGATGACATCTTACTGATCCTTCTAAGTAACATATTTTTTATCCTAGGTTGAAAATGCTTACTCACTTAAATGTATCTACACAGTTGTAATATTGTCATTCTAGATCAGAAAGTGTGCTAAGATCACAGAACACCTTCCTCTCTCCTTATCTGTATAGCATAAGGGTGAATGTTCTTTAGTTCCAAGAACTGAATAGGACTGACAACACTGGGATTTAGTGCATTATTGTCAGTTCACTGGTTAGTAAGTTAGAAACTGGAATATTTATCAGACTAAAAAAATAAATTAAATGTAATTGGTTGAATTCACATGCACCTTTTTTCCAGCTTTACATATAAAGAGACGCACAATTGCTGCACAATTGCCCTTTTACCTATTTTGCTGGCTGAACATATGGCCACTCTTCAGGTTCAAGTTCACTCCCACATTCTTTTTTCTACATCATCAGGAACTGATTGTCTCCTCTGGGTTCTTGAAGGATGATGTGGCACCAGATCTTGGATATGCAACAAGTAAAGGAAAGGGTCTCCGAAAAAGAAGAAATGGAATAAAGAATTTAAACAATAAAAGTAACTGCTTTTTTTTTTTATGGATCTTTGCTAAAAATTCTACTTTAACATGTTGAAATATTTAACACATATTTGTATCTATATAAAACATATTTCTATCTAGTTTTTCATTGTTTTATATTTAACTCATATCATGTAACATTCAATATTTTTAAATCTGCATCATTCATTAAAACAATATCTGAATGCCCTGACATGAAGGTCCATGTGCAAGCACGTCCTGGTATAGGTTCACATTGTTCTGTTCTCATCACCTAGTTGAAGTCCTTAACTATCACCTTGTAGGACACCCTGTAAGGCCTTTGATGGAGACTACAAGTGACTCTTTTAACACACATTAAACAGGCATGATACACTATTGCCAGGTATTGAACCCTGCCCTAATAAACGCCATGCATCCATCACAGGAGTACATGCATGTAGAATGGATGTGGCTGCAGGGGATCAGCTGCACCAAGATACAGAGAGGAAAAAAAAGTGACAATAGGAAATGTTTTGCAGAAAAGGCATAGCAATTGCTTATATTAAACAGGATTTTAGCAAAATCAATTCCATGTGGCTAAGCATGTAAAACATCTACAGGAAAAATTGCACTCCGTTTAGCAAATTACTATCTTGGTAGGTGTTGGAAATGACTACAATGGTTATTACCGTGCAACAAATAAAAATTTACCAGCTCTTCGTACAGTTTACACATTTAGTGTGAAAAAAAAGATGTCATAAATCCAGAAACTCTTTAAGAAGGTTTGAAACCTTGCTGATTACTATCCATGCCATTAGATACAATAATACTATACATATATACATACTTTTTATACATATACTAGTGTATATCTGTCTGATTTTTTCTTCTTACCCATTCTAAAAAACTAGAATATGCTAATCATGTATGAGTGGCTCAGATTGTCTTTGACTAATATTAAACACTGTACATAAGAATGTGGTTGACATATCTAAACAATGCTATAAAAAGTCAGTAAACGTTGTCCTAAGAGTTTAACCGTGGAGACAAACAGGAAAAAATCTTGTGAACAAAGCAGGTATTTATTTTCCTTGGGTGAGGCACTCATGCAAGTTCCTTGAATGTACATAATATCTGGTGGTAACAAAGGTAGTTTTCATGTATATGATGATTGAACAGTGACAGCATATTATGACACCAGCTTGTATTAGTTCCTTCCTGCTAGTGTCAAAGGAACATTATCATTATGAAGTAGTTTTAGTATTTGCAGAATTAAATTACTAGGGCCATGTTCATAGGGACACTTGAGTCTTCATTTAGTTACCACAAGCCAGTACCCAATTTCAATCAGTAATGCAAGTTTTTTCACCATTATTGAAATATTGTTTGTGACACAAAATATCATAGCAGAAAGAGTTTTGAAGGATTTCAGAAAAATATTGCATAGTGTACAGCTAGCTTCATTGGTTTTAGTTTCCTTCACAACAAGGACACTAATATAAATACACCAGAGGGTCAGTTTTCTTATCCATATTTCCTATCCCTTCACAGAATGTAACAGATAACAGAAGATCAAGGCAATACTTACATGTCCATTTAATTATTACCATATTTTTATATTAATATAGACATACAGTCAGGTCCAAAAATATTTGGACAGAAACAACTTTTTTCTCATTTTGGTTCTGTACATTACCACAATTAGTTTTAAATGAAAGGACTCAGATGCAGTTGAATGGCAGACTTTCAGCTTTTCAGTGGGTTGAAGAAAAAGATTACATAAAAATGTGAGGAACTAAAGCCTTTTTTTTACAAAATCACTTCATTTCAGGGGCTCAAAAGTAATTGGACAAATTAAAAATGCTGAAAATAAAATGTTTATTTCTAATACTTGGTTGAAAACCCTTTGCTGGCAATGACAGCCTGTAGTCTTGAACTCATCGACATCACCATATGCTAGGTTTCCTCCTTTTTAATGATCTGCCAGGCCTTTACTGCAGCGGCTTTCAGTTGCTGTTTGTTTGTGGGCCTTTCTATTCGAAGTTTAGTCTTCAACAAGTGAAATGCATGCTTAATTGTGTTCAGATCAGGTGACTGACTTGGCCATTCAAAAATATTCCACTTCTTTGCTTTAATAAACTCCTGGGTTGCTTTGGCTGTATGTTTTGGGTCACTGTCTATCTGTATTATGAAACGCCTCCCAATCAATGTGACTGCATTTAGCTGGATTTGAGCAGACAGTATGTCTCTGAACACCTCAGAATTCATTCGGCTGCTTCTGTCCGGTGTCACATCATGGATAAACACTAGTGTCCCAGTGCCACTGGCAGCCATGCACGCCCAAGCCATCACATTGCCTCCGCCATGTTTTACAGATGATGTGGTATGCTTTGGATCATGAGCTGTTCCATGCCTTCTCTATACTTTCTTCTTGCAATAATTCTGGTAAAGGTTGATATTGGTTTCATCTGTCCAATGAATGTTTTTCCAGAACTGTGCTGACTTTTTTAGATTTTTTTTAGCAAAGTCCAATCTAGCCTTTCTATCCTTGAGGCTTATGAGTGGCTTGCACCTTGCAGTGCACCCTCTGTATTTACTTTCATGCAGTCTTCTCTTTATGGTAGACTTGGATATCGATACGCCTACTTCCTGGAGAGTGTTGTTCACTTGGTTGGTTGCTGTGAAGGGGTTTCTCTTCACCATGGAAATGATTCTGCGATCATCCACCACTGTTGTCTTCTGTGGACGTCCAGGTCTTTTGGCGTTGCTGAGTTCACCAGTACTTTGTTTCTTTTTAATGATGTACCAAACTGTAGATTTTGCCACCCCTAATATTGTAGCAATTTCTCAGATGGGTTTTTCTGTTTTTGCAGCTTAAGGATGGCTTGTTTCACCTGCATGGAGAGCTCCTTTCACCGCATGTTGTCTGTTCACAGCAAAATCTTCCACATACAAGCACCCCCCATCAAATCAACTCCAGGCCTTTTACCTAATTAATTGATAATGACATAACAAAGGAATTGCCCACCTCAGCCCATTAAATAACCTATGAGTCAATTGTCCAATTACTTTTGAGCCCCTGAAATGAAGTGATTGTGTTAAAAAAAGGCTTTAGTTCCTCACATTTTTATGCAATCTTTTTGTTCAACCCACCAAATTAAAGCTGAAAGTCTGCAGTTCAACTGCATCTGAGTTGTTTCATTTAAAATTAATTGTGGTAATGTACAGAACCAAAATTGTCTCTGTTCAAATATTTATGGACCTAACTGTATACTGTTGGAGATATACAATTCTAAATATTTTTATCTCTGGGTTTCTGCTTTATTGTTTTAACTGAACACAGCAGTACATAAACCTCTGCACGTTGAACCCATGCCTTTGGCAACATGTCTTATTGAACCTTTTTTAAACATCAAGTTCTAATAGGAATATAATATTAAGCTGAAAACATTTATATAAAAGTGTTTTTGTTTTTTTACAAATAAGTATGTTAAGAGTGGTTTTATAGGAATAAATAATTTTAGGGGTTATGAGTTAAATTCAAGGTTAAGGTTTAAGGGCTGTATGCAAAGTTATATGTTACGTTTCGGTTAAGTGTTTCTTTTGTTTGTTACATTGGCTGTTTGTTTAGAGGGTAGGTTATGATTTAAAGGGGACCTAAACTCAGAATTTAACTTACACAACCCTTTTATATAAAGTAATTTTGCTCTTTTTTTTAACTAACACCTTTTTATTTTTAAAAAAAATGGGTGAAGCCTTTCACCTTTCTGTCTTGATTGCTGTGGTGTGAATATGAGTGCAGAACCTCCGGGTATACATATGTCTCACATCCTGGGAGATTCTTGGCTGTTTCTTCTGCACAAGCCTGATATCGGACATGTGTAGATGGAGAATTTTTCTTTACTGAGGGAAAAGAGGTGCCTATCTCACCCATGAGCAGTGTGATTTTTTTAATTTTCAGTTTAGTTCCGCTTTAACTGCTAGAGTACCCTAAATGTTAAGGACTAATGTTTTAGAGTTAGTTTAGGGGAGTTTAGTTTCTAGTGTTAGGGATCGGTCGTGTGTTATGGTTAAAGTTATAGGGTAAGTCAAATTTTATAACTAAAATTTAAGACCAGAGATATGGGAGCTGCCATTGCTAACTTGTTTTTAAGGACCCCTAAACACAGGGGCTTTCATCTTCAACCTCACTTCACCACTATGTAAATCACTGACCTGAAATAAGCAACAATTTCGGGGTCTTAACACCTAATGTGCACATTCCTGTTTAGGTCATGATCAAACCAAGCAGCAAAAAATGATAAGTATGACAGCCTGAAATTTTAGCCTTTATAAGTTTACAAGATGACAAAGGCAGCACTTAGTTCTTCATATGATTTTTGTCTTTAAGTTTAAAGTTAGAGACAGATCAAGTGCAGGGTCAGGGAACATCGGAGCGTACAATTTTATTTTGAAAAAAAGCTGCATCAAAATGTACCACCATGGGTTTCAGAAAATGAGTACCAAATACAATGTCCTGATTACATAATTTAATATAATGGCTAAACACAGATCAACCAGAGCAAAAAACATAAGTAAGAGACCCTGTATTTGCCAACCTGTTCTTCCTAAAGTATAATTCCTAAATGCAAATAAAAATTAAGAAAATAAAATGTTTTGCAAAGATTGTAACTCACACAGACATCATTGCAAGATCGTTTCTTCGTGTGTCTCTATTATTGACCAGGTGATAAAAGCTCCACCTGTGTATGGTATTATAATCAGATTCAGGATAATCTGTACCAAGTATATCCATAAAAAGTAAATATATGGCTGATTATTTATCAGTTGCATATTAAAATCCATTTTTTTTTAAATTTCCTCTTTATATTGTTGCATATCATTTAATAAAATAACTGAACATTTACTTTGCAATGAACATTTGGATTTTCTTTACTAAAGCAGCCCCACTGGGTTCCAGAGTTTATAGTGACCAATTACAAATTAGTGATGGTAAACTGGCAAACTAAAATACAAGAAAGTACAGTAAAGATAAATATATATTTTTAGAGAAAGGTTAAGTACAAAAATGTCTTTCATAAGGAAATGAGCACCTACTCCCATAATACAAACATTCATGCACATTATCTGCCCTTATTACCTTGGCCACAATTGTACATCCTACGCATTGGCAGTGCCAATATCTATCCCACTGACTCCACCCCTTTTCGCTCCAGTAGAATCACTTATCCATACCCAAAGCTTACTCTTTAAAAGGGCCAACCATAGCTCCATCATTCGTTCCTCCTGTTCCAATCCCCAGTTCGGTGACCAGTAACCGAACTGCACAAAATATGGGAACCTATAGGGGGGTACTACTGTGTATAGGAGGCCTTCTGGTTTTTCTTGCTTGTGTCCAGGCACAAGGTAAGTTGCAAATTGTAAATGGAAATTAACTATGATCTACTATTTTTAAATACTTGTGCATCATTAATTTTAACTTTGACTGAAAAAAATTACTTTTAATAAAGAAGAATATATTAAGCTCTAGGTTACATCTAGATACATTTGAGATAATTTATTATTTATGTGTATTCACTAATACCAGTTAAGGGTCAATTTATTCCTTCATATCTTGTGTACCTCTGTTTGAACACTTCCGTGAAAAAAATCTGGTCTGCATATTGCACTTCAGCTAAATCATCTTAAAGTCTATTAGATGCCTCTTTATCTTTTTACACCTACCCACAGATGTTCTGTACTTGTAAAGATCCAGCATTTATGGGTGGTGCTAGATCCTTCTCTCTTTCTCGTTCTGCCCATATACCTACTGGCCTATCACCATTTTGGCCAACAGCAATGTATATGAGGTGCAAGAGGAAAAGCAAGCTTTGTTTCTACAAGGATGTTTAAGAGTATGGCCAAAGCAGGTAGTCATAATGAGCTGCTGTGGGTGCACATCTAGCTCAACAATATACCTGCTAGCAGCTGTAGTTTTAAGTAACATTAAGTCAGTTGTCACTGCTGATACTTCTTCTCAAAGTTCTTGTTACCTGTATATGCTATACCTTTGGCTTCAAAACTTTGAGTCACTAATCTAAAACTTATATGCAGATAAAGGGTTTGGATTATACTCTGATTTCTTTGGTTTGCATTGATCAAAGTCAACACTACACTAGTCAAAACATTTCAGCAGACACTAATTTTTTAAAGATGCAATAGAACATTTTTGACTTTCCCCTACCCTAACAGAGAACACAATAACCTGATACCCAAACTTATCCTACAACAATTGACTTTTTTACACTTTATCCACATACACATTATTGTGCCTAACTTTGTTTAAAAAGTGCAAAAGCAAATGTGCAAACTGGACCTTTTCTTACCTTCAAAATCCAGATTTATTGTTTTCAGGCTGGTGTTTAAGGTCATGGTCACATTTCTGATCATAATATTCCTAACTGCTTTTTCACATTGCTAGAAAGTTCCAGTAGACAAATGTTAGACTAACAAAAACGAAACCAAGAAGTGTATCCAATAGACCTTGGCACCTACATTTGGCCCTTCCGTAGGCGCGCTGATACACTGCACACTGAATTGTCAGTACTGGATGGCAAGATAGGCATACTAATGGTGACATTTTTGCATTCAAGCAAGTCAATCAAGAGGTCCAGTTTTCAGTATTTTTTAGTTTTTCTCTAGTCAAGTCTCCAGCTTGTTAACACTAAATGATGTACATTTCCGTCCTATTTAAACATTGACAAGATAAACCAGTAATAAATATGATAGTATTAGGTGAACACACAAAGGGATTATTATGAGCTATGAATAATTCAGCTCACATTAAATTGTTCAAAGTAAAACCTCAGCCAATTTTTTTAAGGGTTAGGAAAGAATAAGAATTGTTTGTATAACTTTATTATCCTATAATCTGGACCATCTCCCATAAAGGAGGTAATAAGGTAGTAATAAAAACCAAAGCCCCCAGACCCATTATCACATCAAATAAAAAACATTTATTTATTTATATATAATATATACATAATTCCTAGTTTGGGATTTTCCAGTTTTAAACATCTATATGTTGTAATTCATAACTGCCATTTAATGTATACATATTGACCTTGCAAATACAAGACCAGAGTTATTCTGTTTAAAATGAATTTAATTTTTTACTTGCAAGAATGCATTTTATATTATGTGTGTATATATAATAAATGGTTGAAAAAAAACTAACCACAACTCATTATTTTTTTGATTTGTTTCAGCTGTCAGTAATCAACAAAAGAAAAAGATTGCAGGTAAAATTACCTTTTCTAAACACAATAGCAAAAAAATTTGAATTTATCCTTATGTGTATTATTGTCCATGTTACTTTTGTGTCCTGCTGTAATTGTACTGTGTTATTAATGTATACATGTAAACAGTGTATTTTTTTAAATGTTGTGAGTTCATAATTTAAAAACAAAATCTAAACCGAATCATTTCATATTGATATGAAAGGACCAGAGAGAGCTGAAATACCAAAAAATGTGTTTTATTTATTGTTTCTAGTCCAGATGGGATCTCAAAAAAAGGTCTTAAAATTCAAACTCTTTTATTAGTACAAAAGGTAATAAAATATTCCAGCAGTGTATTGAAATTAATTAGCTTTTAGGCTGGGTCTACATGGATGGTTTTAAAAATGCATGTAAATGTTCCTACCACGTTTATGCATTTTTATGCACTTTTACCAGCATTTTAAAGCTTGCCTTTAAACCACTGGAAAATGCTGGAAAACGTCTATTCCGTGTTTTCCGGTATTTATGTTTCAAGCACTTGTAAAAACGCAGGAAAACTCCCCCATTGAAATCTATGAATGCGTTTTCCTGCATTTTATTTTGAAAACGTTGCAAGGATCGGTATAGATAACGCTTAAAAATGTGCCTCAAGTCCCAACGTCTGTGTAGAGTAAGCCTTACATCACTGTCTATTACTTTGTTATATTTTGGGCCATATGACAACCCTATTTAGTGTACAATGTTGCATAATATGTTAGCGCAATATAAATAGTTTATTACTAATATTAACAAAAATAATTCTTTCTAATGCTAGAACTTTAATTGGTTAATATATGGTCTGAAACGTTGAGTTGTAATCTTGGTATATCACTGTTGAAGTATAATTTAATCTTTTGTACAAATAAAAAAGTAGATTTTACTTCAACTCATTGAGACTTATTTACTAAAGTGATTTCAGCTACATACACATGCCTGATAATTCCCGCCATGACATGTGTGCAATAGGCCCCCGTTATTTTTTATCAGTTCGTTTAGAGAAAACACAGCACAAACACAACATAATCTGGTACATTTTACTTAGATTAACCATCACATCTAATCGCATCACAACCAATCCAGCTGTGGAAAATTGGTTGCTAATGATTGGTCTAAAGTATATTTTTCTTCAGGTGCCATCATTTTATTGGATTGGAAATTATTTCTGAAATAAAAGGTCAATATCTGCAATAAAACATACTTACCTACCTGTTTGCTATATTCTTTAATGTACAATGAGTTGCAAATGTACAACTCAGAGTGTGATGCCAGAGTAATGCCAAATATACAGGTAAGATTTTTTTATTGCAGAAGAGACGATGCCTGCACCTTCTGCAAACAAAAGACTCGCCTGGTTGCAAATTTTAATGTCCTAATATTGTTTAGTCTAATTACCCCAACTCAAATCCCCTCTTTGAAGACATGGATAAAAAAGTAACTCTCATTGAAAGAATGTAGCTTGTTTTTATATTTTTCACCATTGGAACATGTAGTTATGGGAGCATGCATAAACTGAGCTTTTAGCAACTATCCTCTGCAAAAAATTATCAAGCCTGGTAATAATGCCATGGGCAAAATGAAAGTTGCTTCTTACTACTTAAACAAAGTAAAAAAAAAAAAGGCATGACATGACCTAGAAGGGAAAACAGGGAATTACCTGAGAAGGTCTGAAACTAATGTGTCAACCATGTTGATTGTGTTGGTTGATACTCCTTTAATAATAAAGCAGCTTTACATGGGGCGCACGCCCAGCACGCTTTGGTGTGTCTATGTAAATTTGGGTGGCCATATTCTTTATTATATTTATTACATGCAAATATTGTCTCAGTCTTTCTTTGCACATAGATATTGTATTATTATAATTGGCGAACATCCAGTATTTGTCTCATTGGTTCATGGTAATTATCAGCAGCCGTCTGCAAAAAAATATCTGATTCATGATTTCATGTATATGATCAATGTATTTTTAAAAAATGCAAGTAAAGATAAACTTATTGCTAGTCTACTTTGATGACAAGGTTCACAAAGGATCCCTGTGGACATTGCAGGCATGTTTAATTGGTGGCAGAGATGCCTATTGGTTGGCACATGCCGACCTCTCTCATCTTCTCTGCATGACCTTGTTTTTTTAATTATATTGCCCTACATAATTTTAGCTAAACGTTTATGGTTTTTTTCTGGCATTGTAAAGAGCAGTATTATGGAATTATATCGAAATCTAATTGTGAACAGGCAGGTCCTTTATTTCATAAAGAACAGGCGTGCCCCCCGCCCCCCCCATAACCTTACCTGATCTCAGTTTTTAAACTTGTTCTCGCTTTGGCGAGGGTGCTGCCATCTTCACCCAATCTTATTCCTGGAGTTCGGTCTTTGGCCATCTTGACTGACTGGGCTGGAAAGATGTAACTCCCGCACATAAGCCCGGGAGTTTATTCAGTCCCAGAAATTCATGATGTGATGCTCAAATATGCATATATCTATGTACCGTGTTTCCCCGAAAATAAGACACTGTCTTATATTTTTTTGGCTCCCAAAAACACACTAGGTCTTATTTTCAGGGGATGTCTTATTTTTCCATGAAGAAGACTACAGTACACATTTATTGTTGAAAGTCACTCATGATCACTCATGTTCCATTGATTGTCCCCTTCTGATCACTCTATGCCATTGATTAAAAATTAGAGATAAGGAGAGTTGTCACCATTTGCCTTTAAATTCCAGCAGTCATTTTCTAGAGCAGGTTAGAAAATGGAAGGCTTTGGATGCTACAGGCAACATAGAACTAAAACATGAGGACCAGTGCACAAAAAACTTTTAAGGAAGTGTCAAATATTGGAGTCTAAAGGCAATGCATATCTGTCAGATTATCGCTTCGGGGCTTCAGTGATCCATCCTAGCGGATCTATAACGACTGTAATACAAGTGAATGGGAGAGTGCGGCTTGCTCATTCTCTCTCATCCCCCCCCCATAGAGAAGATACGTTTCAGTCATTTGTCGTTGGAAAGAATTGTGAGAGTTGGAAAGTCCAACGACACAAAAAGTCAAATGTGTGTACGCAGCCTAAGGGTAAGTTGGGTGATGGTTAAAAAAAAAAAAAAAACTTACCTTATCGGAAGACGCGATCCCGAGTTCTGGCTTCTGACAGGCGAAGTGCATGTAGTATCACTCCGCCTGTGACAGGAGCCGGAACTACAAGGAAAGCATCGGCTTGTGCGGCTCCGGAGTGTGCACTCCCGCTGCCTTCACAGGGAAAGAACTCGGTAAGTACTATTTTTTTTTTCTTTTTCTCCTAGGTCTTATTTTCGGGGTAGGTCTTATATTAGGGCAGGTTGAGACAATAGTGATAGGTCTTACTTTCGGGGTAGGTCTTAATTTCGGGGAAACACAGTATCACAAAAAAATGGTGACACCTAACGAAGAAGTATACTTTACAATTTTTTTCTAGACTTTCAGACTTCTTTTAAAGTTTATCATAGTCAAGTATAAATCTTAAAGGAATAAAAAAGGATATTCCTTCTCTTTAAAATTACCATCATCTAATGGAAGAAGTAATTGTACTAACACAAACATTTTAAAACTTTTTTTTTTGTCTAGAAGAAGATTGGGATTCTGTTGATCAAGAATATGGGGTAATCGATGTAGAAGACTATGAACCAGGTTTGTAAACATACAGAGGTTTGTGTAAAAAGTGACTGAAAAACTGAAACAGCGGCACAATTCTTTTTTTTTTTGGCATATTCAAAGGTTAGCACCATGATCAGCTTTTTATTGCTGCTGTTGTTCCTATTTTTTTTTGTTTCCTCATACATGTTTACTTATCTATCAGCAAAACGTAGTGAAGAGAAATATTTTAAATTGAGGCACAAACGTCCCAAAAACCTTACTCTACATGAAACAAATCAAAATCACTGTGTGGTATTTGATAACCCTATAAAGACAATAAAACATTTTTGATTTTGGTTTTACATACACTTTTAGTCACCTTGCACATGATTCAATATTCAAGGTTCACATTAAACTTCTGTTTTGTGGTATTTTAGTCAATGTCTACTGTCTAGTGGAAGATGGATGGTTGAACCAGTAAATGTGTCATTTTCTTGGATGAGTTTTTATTAATGCAATGTGTGTGGGTCTACATCCTCATTCCATGTTTCTTGCTTAAACAGGAGAACAACCAGCAGCTGGAAATGATGAACAGGAAACAGAGCAGCAGTCAGGTGAGAGAAATACATTTTACAATGGAGGGCTGGATATGGGGCCAAAATGTGGCAGCATATACTACATGTTTATAGAATCAAGGTATTACAGAGTATTATGCAGTGATGTGCCTTGGACCTGGCATTCCCAACCTGGGTTCTGTGGAACTTTAGGGTTCTTCCAGTGGTTTTTAGGGTTCCTTGAGCTTTGACCAACTGACATCCCATCTGATGGTGCCTGCACAGTTCCAGGTTCAATATCAATTGACAAATATCTTTGTTCCTATATATCAACTAGTATTGTGGATTCTCTTAAAATTTTAATTATCATAAGAAAAGCATAATCATTTTGCAGCACAAACTAAAAGTAAATATATGTATTGTACATTTTGGGTGGTGTTGTGTGGGGATGCCATGTTTTTTTGTAAGTAATGCAAAAAAAAAAAACAAAAAAAAACTATTATCACTGATTACTGGATGTATTTTAATTTACAGATAGAAAACCGAAGGTAAACGTCATTACGTTACCTTCCCCTGTCTATCGAGGTAAGCATACAAGCTTATAGGAAATAATGAAACATGTATTCTTGTTATTTTACATATATGCCTGATTATATTCATTCACGATTCTCATAGAGTTTTGACAGGTGGAAATTATGAAACTTGAAACTAAACAGAAACATGTCTTTGTCGTAATATGTGTAACATGTCTTTGTTGTAATACTTTAAATATAAACTTTATGCAGCTCTTTAATGCAAGTAGTGAACACCTGAATCTTACTGGGTAAATATAATAATGATAAAAGCCTTGTGTGTTTAGTGCATCTCAGTGTAATAGAGAGTAAGTTATATCCAGTCTTTGATATAAATAGGGATAAGCGAGAATGAATGCGGCCGTGGGAAAAATCAGAGGAATTTTCCCACGCTGCATTTATTCATGAGCACTGATTCCTGGATAGAGAAACTCTATCCAGGAACTCACAGTACAGGACTGCAACAGCAATCAGGGGAACAGAGTCGCTCCGCTCCACTGATTGCTGTTGCCGTGTTGCCGTGTTGCCGTGTTGCCACTGATTGCTCTACATGTGTTCGTATGTAGAGGTAAAAGAGTTCATATATTACACATTATCTGTAATTAGGCTGTTTGGAGTTCAGCTTTAACATATTTGCCTTAAGTTTTTGTTTTAGAAGTATACTAAATGTTATTTCATAAAACTACAGGTCAGAATCCCTCTCACAACAAGAGGATTTGCAGCACCTTTGGTAACTATCATTATAAGACCTTCAATGGAGCAATCTACCATTTTCCGGGTCACTGCACCTACCGGTTTCTTTCTCACTGCAAAAGCAACTTTGAAGATTTTCATATCCTAATTAGACGTGAAGTTTACAAAAACAACCCAGTCATCGTTCATATGAGTATAAAACTGGAGGGCCACGCTATTGAACTGAAGGATAAAAATGTCACCGTAAATGATGAACTGTAAGTTATTCACAATTTCTGTATTTTAGGTTACCTTCATGGTAACCTCCAGGGGGTTCAGTTGGTTTGGTGCATCCAATATTTGTATCTCAGCAATACTCTACTGAAGTGTCCCAAGTGTATGAGTAGATAAAACAGCTACCAGTTAACCAATTTTGATTCAGCAAAAGACAGGGTTTAGTTTGGACCATTGTTAGACATTTTGTATTTAAAAAAAAACAATTGCACCTTCCAAAAAAATAACAAGACATAAAAGTAGAGTGACATAGAAAAAGAACCGGCAAATGGGATTGCTGATAACACTGCTGTAATGATGACAGGAAAGATGAGGTGTGCCAGGCCCATGTACAGACATGGCTGCACCCACAGTCCTTTGCTGCTGCCTCCTTCACAACATAAGGACTGGAGAACATTATTTTTAATATTATTTGGAAAAGTATAACTGTGCTATAACAGTAGTATTTGCAGATTATTAATTTATATCTTTACTTTACAGAGTGGATTCCTTGCCATATTCCATAGGCGGAACTCAAATCTCAAAGTCTGGGACCTATGTACGAATTTCCTCTAAAATTGGTATTGAAATGGTGTGGAATGAAGAAGACTCTCTCACGGTATATAAAAATAGTTCCTTTAAATCAAATATATATTTTTATTTGTGTAGTTCTGGCTTTCTTTTACATATAGCTCACATAGTTCTATGGTTGGAGGAGAGTCTAATCATTTGATCAATGCATGTCATATGAACAACTCTTCTCTAATCACGGAGCAGTGAGCAGTGAAGTCACGAAGAATGGTTAGTGATATCTACTTTCCATTTTAAATGAACCCCTTTGTTTCTTGTTTCTGAAGGAAAGTCTGTCCTTGCCTATAGCAACAAATCGGATTCCAACTAGCATTAACTGCAGGTCAGAAAATGACTGTTAGGTTTGTGTTTTTGAAGGAATTTTGGAGCTGCGTTTGCTTTCCTCTTTGAAAATGTTAGTTGCCTAAATGTGTGAAAAGAACTGTTTTTGATTCAAAGACTCTGAGTAAGCATGATGTAAGTAACCGAGCTGAATTTCTCAGTAAACATATTACATGCTCATGCTTTAAATAGAATTGAGCATAAGCATCTGCATGACATCCAGGGATATAGCGTTTTCAGAGAGACTCATGATGTCCCATGACAGAGTTTTATTCTTCTTAAATATATTCCTTTATGTGTTACTATAATTTACTTTTATGTGTGTCTTAAAAAGTTTTTTTCTTACAGTTTGAATTATAGATTTAGAGCTTACTGTGTATACTTGATTTTACTTGAAAATACAGGAAAAGATTTTAAATCAAGTGTAAACCTAGGGCAAAAAAGTAGTCATCACTGCTAACAATCAAAACAGTTATCAATAGAAATGCCAATAAAATTAATGTATATAAATACACCCATGGTTTGTTAGTTTTAAAACAAGGGAAAAGATATAAAATCACTTCAGCTTTGTCTGCATATTTCCCCCCTTCTTACCAGTTAAAGTATATTGTATTTTTAAGTTGGGTATGATGGGTTATTTGCTTTACCAATGTTTTGTGTAATATTGTTACCAATAGATGGTCCAGTGTTCTAAAGCAGTGTTTTTCAACTTTTTTTGAGCCACGGCACATTTTTTTACATTGAAAAAATCCTGCGGCACACCACAAATCAAAAATGTTACAAAATGACACTCTGTAGCTAATTCTTTTGTCTCTAAGAATAAACAAGAAAACTGTTACCTACTGCCACCCACTGACATGGAAGAGTATTACATTACTCTGCCAGTCACTACAGCACAGACACTCGACAATGGTAATTAGATAATTTCCCACGGTACACTTAAAGATCTCTCATGGCACACTAGTGTGCCACGGCACAGTGGTTGAAAATTACTGTTCTAAAGTATGTATCCACCTCATGTCTTACGTATCCAATGGCAGGAGTTTGTTACACACTTTACATGAAGACACATCACCATCTACTGGTGTGACCCAGAAGTAAACTTCGATTCAGTGTCTAATGGCATTTAAAAACGGGGAAAAAATGTAGTTTATTCTAAAGTATGTATCGTATTCATCAGTATTGAAGCCAAAGCATCAGCATGAAAGTCAGTATCTCTCATTACAAAATTTATAAAAATGTTAAATTGCAAATCAATGTAAAGTACATTACCACTGGTAAAATAACAGTTCTGCCTTTACTAACATGGCATTGAGGAGGGTGTCCTTGGCCTTGAGTTCTACATTTCCAACAAAGTATATATGCCCCTATTTTCAAGCATGCACATACAGGCAATAAAGACCCAGATATTTGATACCTGCTCTAGCTGAGAGAAATGTTGTGGACAGAGTTCTTTAAAACACAGAGCTCTTGACATTTATTTATCCTTCAGCTAATGATTGTATTTGATTTTTTTCCCTTTAGGTTGAACTTAGTCAAAAATATGCCAACCAGACCTGTGGTCTTTGCGGACGTTATGATGGCTCATCAAACGATTTAGAAGTGGACAGTAAGTCAAATTCAGATTTTTTAATTTGGACCCAAAATATGCATTGCTTGCGTGAGTCTTCAAACCTTATTGTATTTTTTAGATGTTCAACTGAGTAATATTGAGTATGGAAACCTTCAGAAAGTGCATGAGCCAGAAAAGAAGTGTGAGGACACCAAAGAAGAAGCAAAAGGGACATGTCGTAAAAATGTAAGACTATGGTTTCCTACAATAGTAGCTTTATTAGATATAGTTAGGTATAAGTACAACCTTCTGTGACTTAGCCCAATCTTTCCATTTGTTGTTGCATCCCATTCACAAACTTTGCACTTTTAGCAACAAAGGCAGTGCTGTCAAACCAGAAACCAGCTAGCTAGGTATGCCCATTGACAAGCTACAATGCTGATAAATATGCCCCTACATCATATACCCACCCCACGAAAGTACAAGCAGGCACAGCCAAAAGAAACTTGCCTTGTCTTTGCTATGCTTTTAGTAAATCAACCCCATTGCATAAAAATTTACAACTTTGATAATTTGTGTTTTTTTTTTCACCAACAGAATGTCATATGTAGATCTGTTTTAAATAGTGAAGGTCTAAAAAGTTGCCATGCCCTCGTTGATGTTCACAAATACATTGAACTGTGTGAGCATGATGTGTGTAGATGCACTGGAAACTCAACTGGTTTCTGTTTATGTAACATCTTCACTGAGTACTCCAGACAGTGTACTCATGCTGGAGGAAAGCCAAAGAACTGGAGAACTTCTAAGATCTGCCGTAAGTACAGAACATTCAAAGAACAAATGCTGAATGTGCAGGCCTCTGAGAGTAAAGTATTTTGAAAAAAGGTCATTTTTTTTTATTGGTGGTGGGGGGGTGTTTGGGCAAATTCACCATTGGATCATTTTTTAACTGCTGTGTTTGGAGGGAATAATTTACCATAAATTATTGTGCGTTCATTTAGACAAGATGCAATCAAAAATGTTGGTAAGGGTAAGATGCTTTATTGGATGTTTATTGGTTTTGTTGCTATTGTTCCCACTAAGGAGACATTTCCTGTCTTCCTGTGTTTATTGGGACAGGAAGTGAGCAAATTATTTTCAACAGGTACACAGACAACAAAAAAACAATTTATGTTTGTGTCATTTTATATTATTATCTGTGCATTTATTCAACATTCCAATGAAATTTCCATTCACTGAAAAATACCATTTTTGGACCGAGTGACATCATCACTGGGTCTTTGTGCTTTTCTTATGGTATGGAAGTTATGGTAGCACACACATGTCATGTGTTCATTTAAACATGCTTATATATTACATTAGTGACATATTTTGTTCCCCAAACAGCTCTAAGATGCGCCTACAACCTACAATTTGGAGAATGTGGCACTGCCTGTCCAGACACTTGTACCAACCCAGAGCGCTCCTTGGTGTGTGATGAGCACTGCACAGATGGCTGCTTCTGTCCTGCAGGTGATTGTCTGTTTTTTCTACCTTCCAGATAAATCATACTGAACATTACTCATTCATTATACAACATTGTGTGAACATATACACACATGTAATAGTGAATATTTTTCTGTCTGCCTATAATTTTTTCCTCCTTAATTAAAGGGACGGTATTTGATGATATCACCAAGACCGGCTGTATTCCAAAAGAAAAATGTGCTTGCAAACACAATGGAGATATTTACCCTTCAGGAACAGGATACTCAGAGAAATGCAAAGAATGGTAACCACAACCATAACTTTTTTTATCATTTAACATATATATGAAATTTGAACAACACTTAGTTACCAACTTTTACCCCTGTGTTTTGCACATTTGCTGAATCATCATATTCTCTGATAGGAGTAGTGGATTTGCATTTGCCACTCTCATGAGGATGATTTCTCTGATTTCATTTACCTGTCTTCTGACTAAGCAGAATTTGCCATTAAAGAGTACTAAGAGCATACTTTTCACAGTAGCTGGATATCCACATGCTATTCCTACAAAAAAAATCCAACAGATTTTGACCAAGAACAACTCCAGCTCCAACTTTGTATGCTCCCCTTCTAAAATGTGTTCAATGTTATTAGCAAACGTGTGCTGTGTAAACCTAGGAATATTCCTAGGAAAGATCAATAACATTTAAACATTTTTTGTACAGATAACATTTTTCCAGAATGCCTCTGCTACTTTCATTTGCATTGCTGGTTAACTAAAGTATATGCTGAAATAAAATTTGGTTGAACTGCAAGGCTGAAAAGGGCTTGTGAGTGGGGCTATAGCATTTATATTCTGAAGACAAACTGAAAGGTTGATGTATATATCAGGTGAGAAGTTTTTGTTTCTAACAGTAATGTATCTCTGCAGCAAATGTGAGCGAGGCAAATGGCAGTGCGTCAGAAAGGCTTGTTTCGGCACTTGCTCGCTAGAGGGAGGGGCACATATCACAACATTTGATCTTACTCGCTACGACTTCCATGGACGATGTACCTACACATTGGTCAAGGTAAGGAGTGTTATATATTTTTTGTTTTCTGTACAATACAAGAATGTTCTATATGTAAAATACATCTTCTACATGTAGGTAGTGTATTCTTTCATTTTTTTTAAATGTTTCTTTTGATTGCATTAATTGACTTCCAGTTAAGTTTAAATTAACTGAAAGCCAGGAAACAAGTGTCATTGCAAATCTGAAATAGTTTTTTTTGATAAACATGTAAATGTTGTGGAATCCATATTCCTACTTCCTACTTCCTATTTCTACCTACAGGCAATGCAATAAATCATTTCTACATTGACCGCTAACAATAAAGAACACTACATGTGATATTAGTGTTCCTTCAAAACTTCATTGATTGCTTTATGAGCATGCACAATCCTTTTAAAGGAATATGTGATAAAACTTGAAGTTGTACCACACATATCTTGTGCCATGAGTGTTACTAAATTTTAAACCTTGCTTTCCTATTCTGTCCAGACATGTGACACTGCCTTGTTCAGTATTCTGGCTGAAATTGAGAAATGTGGTGAGACCGACGCAGCAACTTGCCTGAAGAGTATTAATGTCATCCTGAATGGTGGAAAAGAGGTACATTCAAGAATGTATAATAGACAAATGCTATTCAACCTATCGAAAGGTTCAGGAAAAGCATAGCCTTTTTGATGCCCTCTTGAAAAAATCCTGAAATGATCTGATAGTAAACACCACCCCGATCCCAAAACCCACCTGGTCCACGTATAGTTGAAATGGTCCGCTAATGCCCAGAGGGATCCTGTGCATCGGCACAGTCTGGGAAAATTGTCCAACTTTAAACTGCAGCAAAGTTTACATTTACTTCCTTACTACCATAGCACCTTCCCTGCTGATTTGCAATGAAGCAAGTCTGTGTTGCCTAAACATAATTGTTCTCTTTGCATGTAATATAAATGATTTACATTATGCATCTTAAGGTTTAATTCTAGTGTTTATTTTTTATCCATACAGTTTATTTTAATCAAGAAGTGTGGTAGTATATATGTAAACTCAGTCTACACCCAGCTACCCATTACATCTTGTAAGTATACAAAAATAACACAAACTCAACATTATGCTTGATGTGCAAAATGTGAAGCTGTACGTTTTTCACTTCTTTAATCATCTAATCATCTGCAAAAAAAATCTTCATTTTATTCAGCAAACATTTCCATTGCAAAACTTATAATAATGTATATTATATACATATATTGCTTACATTAATAAAAAAAAACATATTTCCTATATTCTTGCTTTGGCTAAAGCACAAGTATAGTTACAATGTTATACAATGCTGTTTACAGAATCATTTACCAAATATTATTATACAGTTTTACAGTTTAGAAACAATTTAACATTTTAAAGGTAGATATAGTGTTTTTATGTGTAAAAATGTGTGTATTATGATTGTTTTATATTTCTATACAAATAAAATATTTTTTTCTGTCCCACAGCTTCTGTCACCATTTTCAAGCCAACATCTTTTTATATAATGCTTGAAGCAAAAATTGGTCTACAAGTTAAAGTGCAACTGGTGCCTACTATGCAGGTCTATGTAATGGCTGATCCAACATTTATGGGCCAAACATGCGGTAAGAACATACTTTGTGATAATTGGTTTTCTTGCACAAATAAATATAATTTCTACAATGTCAAAATGCATGGGCATTGAATTAGCTTACATCTCACAATAAGTATTACAGATTGTCGCTATATCATAGTTATCAGCCAGAAGTAATTCTGGATTAAACTACATTACACCTTTTGGAGGAGTATATACTTTCCACAACTAATTTGTGTGTTGTAAGGGATGTGTAGTACTAGTGACCCTTGCACTTTTGCTCTACTTCCTTGGTAGTGTTGAATATCTCACTATTCGATTCGACAGCTATTCGATCGAATAGGGGAATATTGTTCGGAGGATCGAATGCCGAATTTTTTTGGGACTGTGAAGAACTGCAAGAGCAATCAGGGGAGAAGGGCTGACAGCCCAATCCTAGTAGTATGTATTCTTGGATGGAGTTTCTCTATCCAAGAACACAGGAGTCCATTTTACCACTGGTGCTGTGGATCACACACTGCTCAGATCATTGAGAAGATCACTGAGAACATCCCCTGCACTAGAGGCTAAATGGGGACAAGCATCCCCATTCATTCACCTCTAGTGCTTTGTGATTGGCTGAGGAAAGGAAAATGCTGATGACCCTTAAGCTGTCATCAGGGTTTACCTTACCTCAGCCAATCACAGAGCACTAGAGGTGATGAATGTGGAGACTTGTCCCTATTTACCTCTAGTGCCTGGGGATCCCACACTGACAGGAGGAATCATCCTGTCATTGTGGGATAACCTGTAAAAAAATTAAAGTTACACAAATCACACACATCAAATAAATTATTTTAACATAATTTAATAAGATACATTTTTTAACACTTTTTTTACACACAAATTTGCGCCATTGAATCTTGTGTTTTTCGGGTTGGGTCTATCCGAATTCGAACAGCAAATATAAGGACAATCCAAATTCGAACACTTTGGTAGCAAGCAAAATTCTTCAGTATTTCCAGCAATTAGGGAATGACACAAAAGGAACAGTGTTTTTTTGGGCTTTAACAAAACTTCTAGAAGGACATGACTTATGCTACATAAACATGTCAAGTGATTCTTGAATCTGACATGTGCATCTTTGATCCTTTCCAATGACAAAAGTCTAACGTGTGTAGGTAGCCTTAGTCTTTGTATATATTGTGAAGCTTTCCAAGTGCCAACCTATATAAACAGATTGGCAACAGAACTTTATTTTACCAGAAATAGGCAGAAAAATAGGTCTGTGGTATTTGATTGTGAAGAAACCAGGGGTGCTGAAAGTAAAGCAAACCCACCTTGTTACAATGTAAGGTATTTTAAGAAGAACTAAAGTATAAGGTATAATATTCTATAATAATGTTATACGTTATATATCTCTCATGCATTTCAAATTTACATTGTCAGGACACAGAAAAACATGAAATAATAGAAATAACTTTTTTTTTCCCAGGTCTTTGTGGTAATTTTAACAACATCCAAGCTGATGATTTCAGATCTCCTGCTGGACTTATAGAAGGGACAGGCACATCTTTTGGCAACTTATGGAAAACTCTGCCTGATTGTTCCAATGTCCAAAGCAATTTTGAACATCCATGCTCCCTCAGTGCCCAAAATGGTAGGATTTTTAGAATACAGTCACAGATTTTATTCCTAATCTTTAAATAGGATAAAAATAGAACTGCTAAAATGTAAATATTGCAACATGTCATATGTCATATGTTTTGTAATATATATTCCAGTAATTAAATTTCCCAGACCACTGCAACATTCAGTATGTAATATACATAAATATTCTTCTTATTCTTCTTCAGAAAAATATGCATCACTTTGGTGTAGCATGTTACTGGACAGTGCCGGACCTTTTGCTGATGGCCACAAAACTGTTGACCCGGAAGCCTTCTATAAGGTAAAAGAAAAACAGTAGCAATGTAATGAACAATACCAGCTGCTTTACTTCAGATATGTCACAGCAACATGCAAGTTCTCCTGAAGCTAAACGTTTTTTTGTTTATAAAGCAGACCTCTACTTAAATGGCAACCTAATCCTATGTTAACAGTCCTGTTGAGCTAAAGTAATAGAACTGATAAGTTTTCTTCTTATTGGAGAAAATGTTTCGTTAGCCTCCCACCTTAGCCTGTAATAGGACAAAATGTCAATAAAAATATGCCTTACAATCTCTACTAACAGGTAGGGTTAGATATTTTTTACTGTATTGTCATGATTGAAACAGCATTTACTCAAGAAAAGATACGTTTTCCAGCCCTTGTAGTATTATTGTATAGTATTATAAAGTATCCAAACAAGACTTTAAAGACTAAATTTTTTTTAAAACAAAATGTTTTAAATGGAACATGGTAAGGGTTAAAACCCTATATATATATTTGTTTTCCTCCAAGGTCATCATTGTTTTCATCCCAAAGTTGTTGTAGGATGTTTTCCTAATTCTTGTTGCGATGACAACCCTGAATATGTGGATTGTCTGTTTCTGGATTAGCGACAGTAAGCACAAATAAAAGGAGGACCCCCTATTGGTGGCACAAACAGCGATATAAACTTGCAGAGGGAGTAACTCTTTCCTAATAGTTCCACTACTGAAAAAAGTGGCTTATACATACACTTTTAGACAAATGATTTAATTTATTGTCCCCACCTATATCAACCACTGGATGTGATTTACTAGGAGGTCAGTTTATAAGGGGTCTGGTGAATCTGACATTCATCAGAAAAAACCTTGGTGGAGAATCAATCTGTGCCATTGAAATATATGGCCCATGATGATTCTCCACTAGGGAATGTTCTAGCCAATGTTAGATTCACTATTTTTTAAATTGACTGCTAAGTGTGGTCATAGAAACATTTAAATTGCTGAAAGAACAGTTCCTAGTAATTGTGTAACCAAAACATATTTAAAGTAATAGACAATACAGTAGCATCCTCGCTGTGGATGGTAGATGAAATAAAAGAAGAAATAGGACTCATTACATTACATTACATTGAGGATGAGTGGCAAATGTTATAGGTACATAAATGACTGAAACCACAGTCCTAAGTTACCTAGCTTTCAAATCACAGCATGCTAGAAATATGGTGAGGGTGAGCATAGCAGCAAATTGCCACATCAGGAAAACATCTTGGTGCTAAAGCTTATAGGTATTGCTTAGGATATGTGGAGAATGAAATCTTGCACAATTCACTCCAAGCGTTGATTTGGTGGGGTGCCATTATAGTAATGTTAGAAGGCAAATTCTATTTCATCTAAAACATATGGAAATAACCTGTTCATGACTATTAAGACATCTCAGACACCTATTTAAATATATATTTCTTTGCAGAATTGCATGCATGATGCCTGTAGCTGTGAGAAACAAGAAGATTGCATGTGTTCTGCCATTTCCTCCTATGTTTATGCTTGCTCCAGAGCAGGAATCTTCCTTCGAGGATGGAGGAAACATATCTGCCGTAAGTTCTACTCTGCTATAAAATAAGGCTATACATAGTTACATAGTAGGTTAGGTTAAAAAAAGACATAAGTCAATCAAGTTCAACCACTAGGGAAAAAAACATATCCCAGATTTAAAACCCTATAGGACATAGTTGGTCCAGAGGGATCAAAAGAACCCCGGTACATTTTGCTTCAACAGGAGAAAAAATTGCTTCCTGATTCCATGAGGCAATCGGATGTTCCCTTCATCAACAGTCACTGATATTTTTACTTTAAAGCCTTAATACCCAGTTATATTCTGTTGGGGCTTCTATAAACCGTACCATCAAATTATCTTGTATTAAATTCACAAATTTCCTCCAATGTCAGGGTAGTTAAAATCTCTCATGATTAAAACACTTCCAATTTTTGCTGTTTTTTCTATCTGTGCTAGTAGTTAATTTTCTTTTTTTTTTTCCTTAGCACTGGGGGTCCTATAGTAGACTCCAATCATTAGTTGTGTGTTTTTCAACCCCACATTCAACTCCACCCATAATGCCTCAACCTCATTGTTTGTTCCCTCCGCAATTTCTTCTTTCACATTCACTTTCAGATCACTTCTTACATACAGACATACACCACCACCCTTTTGTTTGACTCTGTCCTTATGAAAGAGAGTATACCAAGGAATATTGACAGCCCAATCATGTAAAGAACAAAGCCAGGATTCAGCAGTGCCAACTAAGTCATAATTCTCCTCACTCAATAATGCTTCCAACTCCCCTATATTGTTTGCCAGACTTCTAGCATTGATGAGCAGGCTCCTTAAACCATTGCTGCTTTACCATCATTGTTTGTTGTACTGCACAATCCAATGTTTGTTTGTAACTTTGGAAGCTCTTTACATTTACCCACCCACCCACTCTGTCCTAGTTTAAATATCCCTCCACCATTCCCCTAAATCCTTCCCCTAGCACAGCAGACCGCCTTTCATTTAGATGCAAACAATCTCTGGCATACAGGTTGTACTCCAATGAAAAGTCAGCCCAGTACTCTATGAACCCAAACCCTTCCCTTTTGCACCATGCCATGCGTTTAGCTGTCTAAGCTCCCTCTGCCTTCCTGTGTTGCACATGGCACAGACAATATTCCAGAGAAAATAACCTTGGGGGTCCTTTCCCTCAACTTGAAACCCAGTTCTTTAAACTGATTTTGAAGGATCCTCCATCTTCCATCTATTTTGTCATTGGTTCCAACATGGACCAAGACAGTTGGGTCCTGTCCAGAACCTCCCAGTAATTAAATAAGGCTATCATATCTTCCTAACTTCTTTAGTTCCCAAACCTCTATACCTCTAAATGACTAGAGCCAAAAATAATTAATTAAAAAACAGCATCAAAGGAATGATAGATAAAGGGACTAGAAGGAATAAATTAGGGCTAATTACAAAATAAAGGACAATATGGCAATAATATGGGATATATTTTACTGTTACAACATATGGAAGTTTGCTGGAACTGTCATTGTTTACAGATCAAATGCCACTCAATTGAAATATTTGTAAAATATTAAAATAAATCCACTAAAACAATATTATTGAGGCAATGGGCCTGATTTTCAAAGCTCTCCAAGACTAGAGAGAATACACTTTCATCAGTGATCAGCATACCTGTCATTTTCTATTTGTTAGCAAAGGTTTTCAATTCTGAACCAGATCCATTCCAGGTTTGTTAGATCACTCAGGTTCACTCATGAAAGTGTATCTTCTCTAGCCTCAGGGAGCTTTAATAAATCAGGACCACTGTATTTATCCTATAAACACTGCTTGCAAGTCTCATTTGCAGAAGTGTTACTCTTTTGTGATATAGATCAGGACCTAGCAGTCCGACAAAGAGGATGGGAATCCCTTGGCATACAAAAATTATTCAAAGCATCCAAAAAGTATCCCAAAGTTTTTTGGCTTATCTCACGTCTAAAGTCTTTAAATAGTGAAATAGAGACAGCAAACAACAAAAAGAAAAATATCTAGAAAGCAAGCAAACATTGATTATTGGCATCTTTTATATTTCTATCCTAAAATGTTTTCTTTAAAACTGCATACAGTGGTTGTGACAAAACTTACTTAGACCTAACAAAGTACTTATGTTTTACTTGCAGACTCATACACCACCACCTGCCTTGAAGGCTTTACCTACAGTTCCACAGTCAGCACTTGCCAGCCCACTTGCCGATCCCTCAGTGAGGCAGATGTTATGTGTGAGATTAATTTTTCCAGCATTGATGGATGTATTTGTAATGAAGGAACCTTTTTGAATGATGAAGGAAAATGTGTTCTGCCAGCTCAATGTCCTTGTTATTATAAGGGAAGTCCAGTGTCACCTGATGAAACAGTCCAAGAAAATGGCAAGCACTGGTAAGTTGTTTGACTAGCAGGTTACTTATCATTGCAGTCAGTCAGTTAGCTGTGTGCTTTTATGACACAAGGTATGGAACTTGCCTGCACTACTGCCTTATACACTGCACTGACACTGATTTTCCACTTTTGTTCCACTAATACAAGATTATTGGCTATAGGCCATTATTGGAAATTATTGTCAATATAGAAGAAGTACATGTATGCCATATTTGAAAAATGTTACCTGGCTGGCATGTAGCTGGCATGCAACGTTACTTTCTGAGTCATTTACAAGTAATAAGTATGCATACAAGGTCTTTTGTCTTACCTTAATGACCTAAAAAAATTAGCAACACTAAAAAAATCAGCATGGCAATAAGAATTTTCTTTGAATGTGGTGAGCAATAGTCAGCATATCTATAATAACAAATTTGAATTGCTAACATATGCATGCATAATAGGACATGTCTATATCCATGGGTTTTACTACATGATCCAGATTTACAGGGGACGCTGAGCTGTCTGGTCAGACATTAATTGACACATGTAGGTATTGCACTTTCTGCTACAATTAGGTACAATCTAGGAAATATAATTAAAAATGTGTCTAATTTACTTACTAAAATCCACCTCGTGGTCATCACCAGAGGAGCAAATAACACTGCCCTAAAACAGTTAGGGCAGTTGTGGAGAACACTGGGGGTAAACAGTTTCAAAGACTGCTAGACCAATTATTTCCTGTGCATTTCGTTATTTCCATTTCTTCAAGATAATGTTTATAACTTTAGATTTGTCCTCTTGCATATGAATAATCAAATGTTCTAATTTTGTAGTGTGTGCAAAAATGGAAGACTGGAGTGCAAAGAAATCATCCCAATCCCCGGTAATAATAAGAATATATTTTACCTGTTGTGGATTTATATAGAAATTTTTATGCGCGTGTGCCATTGGAATGTCAATGATGTCTTGGGTTGAATTATGACTTTGGCACGTGCATGTCATTTTACTGTTTTCTGAATGTTTCTGTACCTTAACCAACAAAATGGCTACCTAAACTTTTTTTAGGTGGTTTTTGTAGGGCATTGAAACTAATGTGAGAAAAGAAAGAGAAGGACAGGGTTTTTAGCAGCAATTTCAACTGGGTCGTATTATGAACAAAAACTAACAAGGGGGGGTGGCACCCTTTTTTTAATTCAGGAGGCGGAAAAGCAAATCTCTTTATATTTGGGCATTGAAACATTATATGCGTGTATAAAATACAATAGAATGCATTGTTTTATTTAAAATTGAATATGATTTTTTCTTCTCTCATAGAATGCAAACATCCTATGGTATATTTTGATTGTGACAATGCCACTGCTGGAGCCAAGGGACTTGAGTGCCAGAAGAGTTGTACCACCTTTGACAATGAATGTGTAAGATGATTTAATTAAAGCTCAGACTTTGCATGCATACATTTACATTTTTACTGAAATGTTCTTTCAATGTCCATAATCTATAAACATTGTTGTAGATTTTTACTTTAATAGAAGCTGTTTGGTTTGCATGCTTCTTAGTTCTTTCTGTGAAATAACATTTTCTTATATAAATATACCATATATATTTTGTATTTGTCTATCCTACAGTACAGCACACAATGCATGTCTGGTTGTGTATGCCCTCCAGGAACAGTACTTGATGACTTGCATGAAAGCGCATGTATTCCTGTAGAAAAATGTCCCTGTGTACACAATAATGACTTATACTCACCTGGAGAAACAATTCAAGCCAAATGCAACACCTGGTAGGTGTCTGGAGTTTATTACTAAAGTTTATTATTAGAACCTCTTGGTTTTGATTGCGTATCTTTAAGGTGTAAAGGTTTAAAAAACATATGTATATGATGACCCAATGGTGACTCCTTGTCTTGTTTCCTTGTGCAGTACTTGTAAAAACAGAATTTGGGATTGTACCAAAAACACCTGTCTTGGCACCTGCACAGTGTATGGAGATGGCCATTATCTCTCCTTTGACAACAGAAGATTCCGTTTCAATGGTAACTGCTGGTACACCTTGGCTCAGGTAAATTAATCTTTTACTCCCACAATTGTAAAACCTGTTCCTTTTTACTTGGGAGTTTATGTACTAGTTATTTTGGTGCTTTCTTGGTGATAAATTCTATTAACATAACAGAGATTGCAGACTGCATCATGGTCATAGTAGAAATGAAATAACCAATCTGTACTCATATTTTACTAATAAAGTCCTCTAAGATAAAGCAAAAAATGAAATCTTATGGCTCAGCTTCTCCTTAAGGCTTATATGCATATGAGTGCAGAAGAAAACACTTTTCTGTTAATTAACATTAGTTTTTGCATATGAAAGTATATGAAACTTATATATACTGAGGTAAACTGAGATAGGCAATCTGAAATGTGTTGTAAATGTAATATGCAATAAATTGTGAGTCTTTTTCATAGCTGTGGAGATTAGTAGGCATCTGTTTATCTTCTATTTCTTTGACTTGAGTATTAAAGACAAATACAAATCACATTGCACAATTATGTCAATAAATTTTTGTGGCTAAGTTAAGAATCTGACTATATTTGTACCTCCAGGATTACTGCTCTGATGATCCCACGGCTGGCACTTTCCGAGTAGTCACAGAAAATGTGCGATGTGGTACTTCAGGTACCACCTGCTCCAAATCTATCAGACTCTACCTTGGAGTGAGTATCAAGATATTAAAAAAACTCCTTGTCATTTATTTAACTATGGTAGATGGTATATATATATATATATATATATATATATATATACAAGTAATCCTGTAAGTAAATGCTTATTAAAAGAATTTGAAACAGTAACCTAAAACCAGGCCAATGCCACAGGCTTGGTTTCATCATTCCTGCAAATGGATATCTTTCTTTTACTACCCTATCGCTCTGTTCAGCCATGGAAAGCCAAGAAAAAAGGTGGAATGTAGAGAACGATGTTACCTACTCAATGTGACAGTCATCAAGCATCAACAATGCCATGTGTATCCACAGCCCACTGTAGGGTATAAGTGGCTTTTTATTTCCCTTCTTCTGCCCCTGCCCAACAATATTAGCAGGAATATGAAGTAAAGGTGAAAAGTTTATGCTACTGGGTGGAGTGGATCAATATGAATTTGTTGTTTGAAAGTGATACAGTTGCCAAAATTAGTCAACTGGAGAGAACAATGTCTGGTTAGAAATGCTTGAGGATAACACAGCTGAAAAACAAATGTTCATACTGATACAGTAATATGGCAGTTGAGAAATGTTAAGTTTGTTAAAAATTAATATTATTTAGTTAGAATTAAGCTTGAATTCTGCACACCATTTTCTTACCAGAAGAAACCTAACTTTTTATCCCTTTGCGCTTGTATGTATACATTTATATAGGTCAGTATTCGGCAGTGCTTTACAAAGTCTATAGTCATGTCACTAAATTTCACTCATCCACAATCTAATGAATTACAATCTCTTTGGTATGTTTTCTCAGAATTATGAGGTAATACTTGGTGAAGAGAAGTTTGATGTAGTCAAAAGGAACACTGGAAGGTATATACCCTTCAAAGTTCGTCAAATGGGCATCTATATGGTGGTTGAGGCTTCCATTGGTTTGGTATTGATGTGGGATAAGAAAACCTCCATATTCATAAAACTGGATCCAAAATTTGAGGTACATTTCTTTGTTAACTATACCCAGTGGCAATAAAATGTTTGGCAAAGTTTCACTGGTTTTATAATTATGCAAACTGACTATGGAAGACATATTTGTTTTTTTAACAACAGAGAAAAACCTGCGGTCTTTGTGGTAATTTTGATGGTAACGCAGCCAATGACTACATCACAAGAAGTCAAGCCGTAGTTGAAGATGTCATTGAATTCGGTAACAGTTGGAAACTTTCTGAGAAATGCAAAGATGCTAGAAGTATTGGAGACACTTGTGACTCCAATCCATACAGAAAAGCTTGGTCCCAGAAGCAGTGCAGCATTATTACCAGTGGCACCTTTGCCTCTTGTCACGGTCTGGTAAGGTCACCATTTACTATTTATTTTATTTGAATACAAGCAAATAACTGCTGTGTTTTTTACTTCTGTTTTTTAATGAAGATAAGCATTGCTATTCCAAGGCCAAGATCCTTTTCCCTTTTGCACTCTCCCTTTCACAAAATAGCCTGTCACTAAAAGGTTGTATTTTACATGTTTCTTCCTGCCATCTGTTTAGTAAATACTGATTATACAGGAGCAAGCAATTTTTTAAACATAAACTAGGGATTTGAAAAAGTTTTTGATGGCAATTCATCACTCTCCACTTCTATCCTCCCTCTATCAACAATCTGAGATATATAGGCTGATTTGAAGTTGAGTTTCTTCATTCAACAAAAAATGTCCAAATGTTCACTTATCTAATCATGTGAAAATCTTTTGCACATGATTGGGTATTCACAATTATTAGTAAATAACCTTGGATTATCTTTAATTACTTTAATTACCTTTCACTTATTATTAGTAACCCATTAATTTTAAGTTTACATGATTTTTGAGTAAAAATTCTCAACATTACTAAATACTCATACACTCTTGGGTTGATTTATTAAGGGAATAAAGACTGTTCAATTTGCAAAGTGAATCAATCTTTGAAGGTTTGATGGGCTGTTTTTTTTTTCAATTTCTCTTGCAGATGATTGATTGAGTATTCAAAGTTAGCACATATTCACCTCATACCATCATGCACTTTGCCAAATGAACGGTCTCTGTTGTTTTAATAAAATTGATCCAATGGCACCTAAAATACATACCATAACTATAATTATAATTTATGCAGTTATCTACAAACTAGATTTTGGTTAGAATAGGAACTATATTCAATAGTGTAATTTATTGTTTGCTGGTTTAAGACATTGGGTAATGTCTAAAAAGCTTGGTGAACTTTATTTTTACTTTTTTGGCAAACAGGTGGACCCTCTTACATACTTTGAAGCTTGTGTCAATGATGCGTGTGCTTGTGACAGCGGAGGAGATTGCGACTGTTTCTGTACTGCTGTGGCAGCCTATGCCCAAGCTTGCAGTGAAGCTGGACAATGTATTCACTGGAGAACACCAAACATCTGCCGTAAGTATCAACATATGATATTTACTATAGCGTCACAAAACTAAAAGTTGCTTTTCTTCAATGAACCCATTTTATCATCTATTCAATGCTATTTTTTTAGCTTACATACTAATAAAACTAAGTATAAGTATTCTATTTACCCCTTTATGTATGCTCACAGCCTGCCACTGCAGTTCATTATCTTCTAGTCCAGTGTTTCTCAATCTTTTATACATTGGAGAACCCTTGAGGAAACTTACAGGTCCTTGGAGAACCCCTGCTAAAATGACTACATCCACAGCTCACACAACATTAATGTGGTGGCCAGTGGTAAGAATACCTCTTGCAATGCTGGTCGGTGAAATCAATGTGACCCTAACAGATAGCTAAAAAGATTATTGGTGTCATTTAAACTGACCTGAGAGGCACAAAAACCTAGGAACCCCTGGAGAAACTCTGGTTGAGACACATTGCTGATATTTTCTCTGCTTCTTGCCCACATGAAATGCTGGGGATGAGGAACAGAAAAAACAAAACAGATAAAAGGGGATAAATACAATACTTACCAACACACTAATGACATGAATTATAAAGAGAAGTACTATATTGGGGGACACTATAAAGGGAAACTCTATGGTAGCACTGTATATAAGGCCACTATAAGGGCTATATATTGGGAGTCATTAAGCATTTTTCTATGACATCTGATATACCTAACTACAGTAATACCAGTGTATGTAACATTTTAACTCCATGGTTTCTCTCAACAGCTGTATTTTGTGATTTCTACAATGAGCAAGGACATTGTGAGTGGCATTATAAAGCCTGTGGTGCCCCTTGTATGAAGACCTGTATGAATCCATCTGGAAAGTGCTTCCAAAACTTGAGAGGATTGGAGGGTAAGTGTTGCTGCATGTCAATTCACACAGTACATTGAGAACACAACTTAATTCATTTTCTCATCAATCCAACGTTTTCAATTCGTCTAAATAAATGATATGTTCTAGCACATGGGAGTAGAGCTATTGTAGGATATTAGATTGGATTCTATGGTGAAAATCATTATGCACAAAAAAATTATATATAATACACAATACCTTGCTTAGACATTAAAAAACGCTAAATGTGCTGTGGAGTCCTACCATCTTGGATATCATGTCAGCAGCTCAAGCTGTTACTTTAGTGAGGCAGAGAAGCTGCAGCACTGTTAGTAAATGCAGAGGGCTATGACATGCAAAGAGGGTGGTGGATATTCTAGACAATTAACTTTTCCTGGAGTAATCACATTTCCTAGTTCACAGGAAGATTGCAAGTGGATAAAAATGACTTATGGAAAGCAATAACATGTTTTTTTAACTTTTAATTTGTTTTTTAAGAATTTTGTTATTAGTAGAATATTTCTGATAGCATCACTTTAAATGCATAAAATATTCTACTCTTACTGAAAAAAACCTCATTAAATTATATAAAAAAAGGATTTTAGTTGTGTATTTTATAACACTATTGACTGTATGATGGTGTGGTACCAGCTATCATGATCTGTCTGGGTACTTGAAATTTTTATATTTTGTAAACAAACTATTACATTACGGCCAACCTGTATTCATTTAACATACTTAACACAGTTTCATTTTACATTTAACTCACAATTTCATTTCTTTACCCCAGGTTGTTACCCTACATGTCCACCAGATAGGCCATACTTTGAAGAGGATACCATGCGTTGTGTGGCATCTTGTAACTGCTATGATGAATATGGAGATGAATTTAAACCAGGAGATCCAATGCCAGGTCCTAGCAGATGTTCAGTTTGGTAAGACAGTTTCCATGAAGAGGATTATATATATATATATATATATATATATATATATATATTTGATTTGTGTTGTTTGTTGTTAAATAGGAAATACATATCTTTGTACTGGCTATGAAGCAGTCCTATTACCATACAGCAACCGAGGCCAAACATTGCTAGCGACATTGGTGATAGCTGTCAGCTGCCTGGAAGCCACATTTAAAACCTCCAATTCAGTTCAGTTGACAGATGTAAAATTATGAACACTAATACAAGATATTTAAGACAGTAAAAGAAAACCCAACAGGTGTTCTAACCAAGCACAGTCAGTAGGTGCTTTTTGGCGACTCTAACTTCAGGTACACAATAATTGCTTTCAACTCCATAGCCCTACACTGTATCCAAAACTATGAATCTAGTAAACCTGGGTGATCCAACAAACCTGAAATGAAAACATTTGCCAACTAATAGCAAATGATTTTTAGGAAATCCATTGCAGGTTTGTTGCAGGTTTGTTGGATCATTCTTGTTCATGATAGTCCAGTCTTGGAGAGCTTTAATAAATCAGACCCTATGTGTGGGCCTGAAAGGAGCACACTGCAAGCTTTGTTATTTATGACTACATACTCTTCAAATGCTTTATGTGTCATTTATTAATAAGCAGCTGTATAAAAGAAAGATGGTATTGCTAATCTAAACTTATTATTATTTGTTTCCAGTAAATGCACCAAGACTGGCAGAGAATGTACCAAGGCAGAAGGTATGATATACATATACAGTCATAGGAAATACAGTATGCAATATGTAGTAAATATTTATTCTATAAATATGATTAGAATATGATGGAGAAATATGCATATTTATTTTTTAGCTGTGCCAAATAGCATGGCAATGTAAAACATTACATTTCATGAGCTTGATCTTTTTTGAAATGACCTCTTGATTTATAGGTATCCTGTTTTGGTGTTTAAAAGTAACACTGCACTAAAAGAAAAACCTTCCTCTCACGGTTAATTTTTGTGTGTGGTGGTTTAAAGGAACCTGTGCTGAAAAGTGGGCTTCTATTGGTGTACTCTCTTTTTGTATTTCAATCTTTTTATTAAATTTTGACACAATAGAAGAAATAACAAACAGATAAGATAAAAACAAAAAAGATAACAAAAAATAATAAACATTTTGAACTTTTTGAACACTGGAATATGTAACATGTAGCAAGTTCTGTCATTGAATAAAGTAATATGTTCTGTAATAGGTAAAGAACAATAACAGACATAGTAAAAGGTAACAAAACAATGTCATACTGGAAGAAAATAAAAAACAACATTTTACCATCTGAGCAAATTCAGTAGTGAGACATCCAGTAGTCAAGCACCATTACACTTGAAATGAACAAACAAGAACTGGATATCTCTTACATGTGTGTTGTGAAAAACAAGAGATTAAAAAAGGGAGTAAATCAGCGAATCAGAAAATCCCAATATTATTCCAACTAGAATGTAACCAGTAAGTAAACATAAAAAAGGGAAAACACAAAGGAGACAAGAGACAAAGGAGGTGTGTATTCTCCTTTTGCAAATACTTCTTGTTTGATTGTTCCAAAGGCTTCAGATCTATTTGATTCACTGACCTGGAACAAGTATTGAAGAGTGCTGACTGTAGCTGAATACTGTTTTGAATGTACTAGGAGCAGTTAAACAGCTAGAAAGAGAACATATACATCAGCTTTTGTATTTCTCTTTTTAATGTTATAACAAAATGCTGTTGGTTGTAAAATTGTCCAGGATTGTAGGAGATGCTGATACAGCTCCTCTCAAACCCAAAACAAAAGTGCCAAAGTGTGGTTCTACTTGTGTAATCAGCAGAGCTCCATTGTCACTTTGTCAGCCAATGACTGCACTCAAGATACATTGTAGTTGGCTGTACCACTATTCCCAAGGCATCTGGATTCCCCATCACCCCAAAAGTATAACAAGCCCAAACCTGTTGCAAACCGTTTGTCCAAATTATAGAACTCCTGAGTTCCTTATAAATGTTGTTCTTATTTGATGGATTTCCCATCACTTCATGTCTTTTTTTGTTTCTGCAGTCTGCTGCGAGTATGAAGGCTCTGAGTTTGCTGAAGGAGACATTGTCTATTACACAGCGGATGGAATGGGTGGTTGCTTAAATGCAATCTGCTCCGAAAACTCAACATTAGTCCGCAACACTGGCCCCTGCCCAACAGTACAAGTTCCAAGCACAACATTTGACTTTAGTGGAGCAATCACACATTCATCATTCTCCTCAACTTATGAATCTACATCAAGTGATATTACAAGTGAAGAGTTAACAACCTCTTCAACTGCCTCAAAACTTCCAACTGGTAGGTTGTCTTCCATACTTAACATCCCTTTCAACATCCTTTTAACAGGTATGTTTAATGCCACTAGGTGAGAATATATTTAGAATGTTGCCCTCAAATCTAACCTGGTTCTTTAAACCGGTAAGCTACAGTAGTTAGATTTTTCTTTAGACAAACCAGTCACTACTTTTTTAAAATTATATAAAAGGATAGCAAACCCTATTATATAATGTAAAATGTATTTTTTTTATAATTTTTCAACATTTTTTGGGGAGAACCCCTTCTGTTTTTACCATTAGGGCAGTAAAGAATGAAGGAGCATCCCACAGTTTCCTGGGATACATACATGACATATCCCAGGAGACTGTGGACTGTGCCTTCTCCGCATGCCAAAGATCAGGCATGCGTCAGAAAACTAGATAAGTTATGTATGAGATTAGGTATAGTTATATTCAATAGAAAATTTGAATTTATTATTTCATAGTTAGTTGAGTAAAACAATCTAAACTAATAAGTAATATAATGCATTATTTATTTCCTATTTAAAACTATAATTATTTAGCATACTTGCAGCATATAGCTCTCAAAAAATGATTTTGGTCTTACATATAATTTTACTGTTCATGGGTAAACTAGTTACATTTTATACAAAAATTTCAGTTAAGCTGTATAATATATGAAAAGTTCAACAAATGCCATAAAACATTTGGTATGTCACGGTATGAAACTGAAATCTGACAAAATAAAAAAAGATCATGGAGTGAAAAAAACATATCATTTAAAATATAGGTAAATATCAGGACCGTCAACTTTTTTTGTCTGCAAATGCTAGCCTGACTTTCTTACTTCATGTTGACTTTGACACAAATAAAAGAAGGCCAGGATGTTTGACCATTACTGACTGTCATTTGCTGCCTGATTGTTCTGTATCCCTGGCTAAGCTTGGCTTGAAGCCAGAGGCCACAATTAATTTTTAAACAATTTGGAAATAAATTGGACATTATTATTTTGTGGTCTATAAAAAAAAAAGTCAACTTAAAGTCCCATTTGAACAGTAACTGCAGTAATCCTGCAATATTGTTTTCCTTTTGATTTTGTTCTGTAAAATGTGTTTAAATCTAACCTTTAAAGCCACATATAAATGTAATATGTTATTATTCAAGGACAAATTGAATATATTACATTTGCAGTTTTCAAAATAAAATAAAGATTAGGTAGTCTTGTTTAGTTACTTCCTGATATATGGTAACAGCGCTCTGTCCCTATCTTCCAACTGTGCTCCTGTGTTGTCATCGTAGCACACAGATGACTATTTCAAAATAAAGGTGATTGGGCATCGTACTCTGTTCTCACGAATTTGTAAAATCATTTGTATTTGTTTAAAGACTCGTACTGCAAGTTTGTATATACAGTGCTAAACTAAATGTAATTTAGTTAGTATTTACATAGTTTTTATTAACATTAAGGCTAGTGTGTTATACTGTATGTGTTTGTTTGTTTCATTTGATATATAATAATTACTATGTTTTAATAATTTCATATTTTATGTTTAATTTCAGCTACACCTACTGTGTGTGTTGAAGCCTATAACTGCAATTGGACAGACTGGTATGACTTGAGTAAGCCTGAAAATGGGGCTGGAGATATAGAAAGGTTAGAAGATATTGAAGCCCAAGGTCACGCAATATGTAAAAACCCCAGGAATGTTGAATGCAGGGCAACAGATCATCCTGATAAAAAAATAGAAGATTTAGGACAACGTATAACTTGTGGAAGAAAGAAAGGCCTTGTTTGTCTGAATAGTGAAAATCCACCTATGTGCCTAAATTATGAATTCAGATTGGAATGCTGTAAATACAGGGTGTGCTCTACTTCTACAAGTATTGAGATTAAAAACAGTAGCTCTTCTGAAGAAGTTCCATCTGGAGTTCCAACCTCTAAAGGCCCAACATCGTTGCCTGGTGTTGCCTCTTCTGAAGAAGTTCCATCTGGAGTTCCTGAAGAAGTTCCATCTGGAGTTCCAACCTCTAAAGGCCCAACATCGTTGCCTGGTGTTGCCTCTTCTGAAGAAGTTCCATCTGGAGTTCCAACCACTAAAGGCCCAACATCGTTGCCTAGTGTGTCAATTCTTCCCACACCTGTCAGCACAGGTTCTACTGGTTCTGTAACTTCTCCTCCTGATACAGGCACATCAACTTCTGGCACATCTGAAATTTTCACACCTTTAACAACAACGGCCTGTAAAGTTAAAATGGATTGTCGTTGGACACAATGGTTTGATAATAACAAGCCTAGTTCAAGAAGTGATGGGGATGAACGTGAAAATATTAGTGACACAAAATCAAAGGGATATGATGTATGTACAGTCCAAGAAGTTGAAAAAGACATTCAATGTGAAGCCTTAAATGCCAAAGGACAGGCTATTTCAAACAATCAACAAAAGGTTACCTGTGACCTAAGAAGAGGCTTGCGTTGCAAAAATCGAGACCAAGCTGGAAAGGAAAAATGTCACAACTATAGGATGAGAATTTTATGCTGTACTGAGTATTGTGAGCCTCCTAGTGACTCCAAACCTATTACTTCAGGACCATCACAAACTGGTGGTGTGACAACCCCAAGTAAAGAAAAAGAACCTACAGGGTCAGCATTAGAAACAATATCCACTGGAGAAACACCTGCTTCAACATCATCAAATGAAATAACAGCTTCTGTTTCCCCAACACCAGCATGTGAAATTCAAATGAAATGCCGTATGACTCCTTGGTATGATATCAACAAACCAACCAAGCAAAGAGATGGTGGAGACACTGAAAGCATTGAAAATGTAAAATCAAAAGGACATAAGGTGTGCAAAGATTTTGAAATTGAACACAAACTAGAATGTGAAGCAATTGATCGAAATGGAGTAACAATTGCCAATAATCAACAAATTATGACATGTGTCCTGGGAAGTGGACTCTCATGCAAAAACAGTGATCAGAGGAGAAAAGAAAAATGTCATAATTACAGAATAAGGGTTCAATGTTGTGAAAAATACTGCAAGCCAGTTAAACCTGGCAAACCAGTATCTACAGATCAACCTGGTGAACCAGGGAAAATCCCTACATCTGGCACTCCAGTGTCTCCGGGTCAACCTGGTGAACCTGGCACACCAATATCTCCAGGTGAACCTGGCACACCAGTATTTCCTGGTCAACCTGGTGAACCTGGCACACCAGTATATCCAGGTGAACCTGGCACACCAGTATTTCCTGAACCCGGTGAACCTGGCACACCAGTATCTCCAGGTCAACCCGGTGAACCTGGCACACCAGTATCTCCAGGTCAACCCGGTGAACCTGGCACACCAATATCTCCAGGAAAACCTGGTGAACCTGGCAAACCAGTATCTCCTGGTGAACCTGGCACACCAATATCTCCAGGCCAACCTGGTGAACCTGGCACACCATTATATCCAGATCAATCTGGTGAACCAGAAGAACCTGGCACACCATTATCTCCGGGTGAACCTGGCAAACCAGTATCTCCAGGTCAGCCTGGTGAACCAGGAGAACCTGGCACACCAGTATCCCCTGGTGAACCTGGCACACAAGTATCTCCTGGTGAACCTGGCACACCAGTATCTCCGGGTGAACCTGGCACACCAATATCTCCAGGAAAACCTGGTGAACCTGGCACACCAGTATCTCCGGGTGAACCTGGCACACCAATATCTCCAGGAAAACCTGGTGAACCTGGCACACCAGTATCTCCGAGTGAACCTGGCACACCAGTATCTCCAGGTCAACCTGGTGAACCTGGCACACCAGTATCTCCGGGTGAACCTGGCACACCAACATCTCCAGGAAAACCTGGTGAACCTGGTGAACCAGTATCACCAGGTCAGCCTGGTGAACCAGGAGAACCTGGCACACCAATATTTCCAGGTCAACCTGGTGAACCTGGCACACCAATATCTCCGAGTGAACCTGGCACAGCAGTATCTCCAGGTCAGCCTGGTGAACCTGGCACACCAGTGTCTCCAGGTCAACCTGGTGAACCTGGCACACCAGAATCTCCAGGTCAACCTGGTGAACCTGGCACACCAGTATCTCCAGGTCAACCTGGCACACCAGTATCTCCAGGTCAACCTGGTGAACCTAGCACACCAATATCTCCAGGAAAACCTGGTGAACCCGGCAAACCAGTATCTCCAACACCAGTATTCCCAGAAGAACCTGGTACACCAGTATCTCCGGGTGAACCTGGTACACCAGTATCTCCGGGTGAACCTGGTGAACCTGGCAAACCAGTATCTCCAGGTCAGCCTGGGGAACCAGGAGAACCTGGCACATCAGTATCTCCTGGTGAACCTGGCACACCAATATCTCCGGGCAAACCAGGTGAACCTGGCACACCAATATCTCCAGGTCAGCCTGGTGAACCTAGCGCACCAGTATCTCCGGGTGAACCTGGCACACCAATATCTCCAGGAAAACCTGGTGAACCTGGCAAACCAGTATATCCAGGTCAACCTGGAGAACCAGAAGAACCTGGCACACCAGTATCTTCAGGTGAACCTGGCACACCAGTATCTCCAGGTCAGCCTGGCACACCAGTATCTCCTGGTCAGCCTGGCACACCAGTATCTCCAGGTGAACCTGGTACACCAGTATCTCCAGGTGAACCGGGAACACCAGTATCTCCAGGTCAACCTGGTACACCAGTATCTCCGGGTGAACCTGGCACACCAATATCTCCAGGAAAACCTGGTGAACCTGGCAAACCAGTATCTCCAGGTCAGCCTAGTGAACCTGGCACTCCAGTATCTCCAGGTGAACCTGGCACACCAGTCTCTCCAGGTGAACCTGGCACACCAGTCTCTCCAGGTGAACCTGGCACTCCAGTCTCTCCAGGTGAACCTGGCACTCCAGTCTCTCCAGGTCAGCCTAGTGAACCTGGCACTCCAGTATCTCCAGGTAAACCTGGCACACCAGTCTCTCCAGGTGAACCTGGCAAACCAGTATCTCCAGGTGAACCAGAAGAACCTGGCACACCAATATCTCCGGGTCAACCTGGTGAACCTGGCAAACCAATATCTCCAGGTCAGCCTAGTGAACCTGGCACTCCACTATCCCCTGGTGAACCTGGCACACCAGTATCTCCGGGTGAACCTGGCACACCAGTATCTCCAGGTCAACCTGGCACACCATTATCTCCGGGTCAACCTGGCACACCAGTATCTCCGGGTCAACCTGGTGAACCTGGCACACCAATATCTCCAGGTCAGCCTGGTGAACCTGGCACTCCAGTATCTCCAGGAGAACCTGGCACACCAGTATCTCCGGGTCAACCTGGCACACCAATATCTCCAGGTAAGCCTGGTGAACCTGGCACACCAGTTTCTCCGGGTCAACCTGGTGAACCTGGCACACCAGTATCTCCTGGTCAACCTGGTGAACCTGGCACACCAGTATCACCAGGTGAACCTGGCACACCAGTATCTCCTGGTCACCAGGTGAACCTGGCACACCAGTCTCTCCAGGTGAACCTGGCACACCAGTATCTCCAGGTCAGCCTAGTGAACCTGGCACTCCAGTATCTCCAGGAGAACCTGGCACACCATTATCTCCTGGTGAACCTGGCACACCAGTATCTCCAGGTCAACCTGGCACACCAGTATCTCCAGGTCAACCTGGCACACCAGTATCTCCAGGTCAACCTGGCACACCAGTATCTCCGAGTAAACCCGGTGAACCAGGAGAACCTGGCTCACAAGTATCTCCGGTTCAACCGGGCACACCAGTATCTCCAGGGGAACCTGGCACACCAGTATCTCCGGGTCAACCTGGCACTCCGTTATCTCCAGGTCAGCCTGGCACTCCAGTATCTCCAGGTCAACCTTATGAACCTGGCACACCTGTATCTCCAAGTCAGCCTGGCATACCTGTATCTCCTACCACATCTTCCAGCTGTAAAATTCTGAAACAAGCAGAGTGTCGCTGGACAGAGTGGATAAACACAGAAATACCAACTACTGGTGGTAACGGTGAAGAAAAGGAGAATAGTGAAAATCTGAGAGCTCTGGGAATTGATGTTTGTACTGCAGAGGAAACTGAAAATAACATTGAGTGCAAAGCTGTGAGAAATCCAGACTTGAGTTATGAAGATATTTCCCAGGTAATAACATGCAATGTAAAGGATGGATTACATTGTAAGAATAAGGATCAAATTGGGGACAACAAACAATGTAAAGATCATGCAATACGATATGAATGTTGCTCTATAACATATATTGAAACATGTGGTGAACCATCCACTCCTTCTACCGGAACCATATACACTGAACCCTCTCCTCCAGAGACATCAGGTGCTGTGGAAACTCCTTCTGACACATCTCCTACAACTAGTTTACCAATAAGATATCCATCATCCTCTGGGGCCTCACCATCTTCTGGCAGCCCAGTAGTCTGTTTCTGTCAAATAAGAGGCGAATTTTACTCTCGAGGTAAGAATGAGTTTGCTTTTTTCTAAATGGACTGTAAAATTAAGTAGAATTTCATATTATTCAAATTAATTTTTACATTTGATGGCCTACAATGATCAACACAACTAATGTTGTTTTAAGATCATGATATTACTAGATGGCCATTATTTATATATTTTTTTCAGGTTGTGAAAATTTAAAGTAACCACATACTTCCACTATAGTAACAAACTAAACATTTAACCGTAAAGGAAACTTTTCCTTAGAAAAAGATGCAATTGCCAAATTGTTATTCAGCAAATGCTAATTGCCTTGCATTTATTATGCTCTAAAAAATATGAGTTAAAGACCTGAAACAAACATGCAGCAAGGCGACTAGAAATTTGAGAAAGTGGTAGGCAATGACCATCCCTCTTTTCTTTCAGGAAGGGTTTGCCCTAAAGCACAAGGATTTCTTAAATACTATTTTCCTTGATGCAAAATAACCCCCCCCCCCCCCCCCAATACAGATGTAAAAGAACCAATAGAATGCATTGTTGTGTTGAGGTTCATGACTTTGTATATGTTTTAGATACTCCAGCATTGAGATCTCTCATAAATTCCTAATGTTCCTGCCCATCTTTGCATGTTCTAGCTCCTTCTGTTGCATTAACAGCATATAAAATTGCCATATTATTTGATGTATGCATTTCTAAAGTATATGGCAAAATAAAAACCTTTTTTTATTTTAGATAGTATGAAATTGGATTAGAAGCAGTGTTTTTTTTCACTACTCTCTGAGGTTAGAGAATTCTATTAATTTCCTGTCCTGCTAGAAATGTTTTAACAGACTGGAAATGGGGGAAACACTTTCGCAGGATTAAAGACATTAATAAAACCTAACATGGGAATTTAGCCTGTTGATCAGCAATATTATACCACTGTTTTTTTGTATCATTTATGTGTTAGTATTATGTATTTTGCAGTATGCATATATTATTAAAATATACTTGTTGACCCTGCCGAAAATCTACTTGTTGTCATCCACGGGCATTATTTCCAGTTCCAGCACTGAAGATCACCCCCCCCCCCCCTCATGTGATTAAAAAAAATGTGGTGGTTTGTAGCCCCTCTAAATACTTCTAATTCTAAGGTGACAAAATCGCTTCTTCGAAGACTGAAATCACTGTCTGCATTTTGTTGTTAACCTGGAGCAGGAATTTGGTATTGGCAGGACTACCTGGTAAAAACAAAAGGAAAAGAAAAAAAGAAAATCTTTTAATGCAAAGTATTAGGTTTTTTTTTTTTCTTGGATATCAATAGAAACAGTTACTTCCGAAAATGATGCTACAGTTTCTGTTTAGGGTATGCTACTGAATCTGGTAATGCTGTTCATTTTATATGTACATATAATTAAACACGTGAGAGTGTTCTTTGTCTTATGATTTTTTTTTTTGTGTAATTCAGGTGAAATCATCTACACTAAGTATGACAATGCTGGCTGTAAATTTCATGCAGTTTGTGGCTTATCATGCAAAATGGAATGGTATGTAGGTGACTGTAAACCAACAACAGAACCTGAATCAGGGGAACCTTCCCCCACTGAATCACTAGTTACTGTCATATTGGATGCTGGCTATACAAGACCCCCATATACAAGGCGACCAAAAAAGAAGCATCCTCCAAATGAAGGAGAAGAAGAAGGTGGTGTAACAGATGAACCCAGCATCTCATGGGAAATTGGTAATTATAAGCCATGTTTTCATTTGAATAAATCTCATAAATATCCCTCAATGTTTGTCATTTTTGACATCAGACAGTTTGTTTTTAAACAATTGACTATTAAATATTGCCATTTTAGAAATGTGTATATATGTATGGGCATAATTACCGATTTATTTATCGATTCCACAGGGCAGATAGACTTATAGAGTAGAAGCCATTCACTTAGCAACTTAACATCACATTTTTAAAAATATCTTTAGACCAGTCACATTACACCACAGGGTATTCATCTTTGCCTGTTCTCTAGCTCAGTTTGTCTTGATTGATACAGTGTGTGATGCTCACATGATAACATCAGTGCCCCTCTCTGCACTAGTTTGTGCTTCGCTGACTATGTGGATTCAACAAGCTGCTGCCAGTTATGCACAGGTGCCATTCTTTTTTAAGTGACATCAAAGCAACAATGAGATAACTGAAAGGTACAATATTCTTGAGGATGTACCAATGCAAGGGCAAATGAATTACCAGATGTGGATTATTTTCCCTTATGAAGTTTTAACAATATTTTACAGGGTGTGGACCTTGTGAATGCCAGATGCCCGACTGTAAGACAGGGTATCGCGTTGTATCCCGATTGACTCCAGGTGCCTGCTGTGCCAATATTACTTGTGGTATGTCTCTTCTACATTTTCTTTTTAACACATTTTATTGCTGTGTGAGTGACATAGGAGTAGAAAACTACTTTTTACAACAAAGTTTTTGTTCTTCAAGCTTGATACATACCATTTATATAGTCTCTTTTAGTTTTAATATTTTATCTTTATTTCTATTTAGAGGTAGAATTATGAACTACATACTCTAGTTTAAAATGAAAAACATCTTAGTCCATTTTTTTTCTTTTTTGCAGAACCGGATTCAGTTTGTGTAGTTGATGATGTGATATATCAGGTAATGTTTTTTGTTAGTTTAAATATTTGAAAAAATATCACAGTCAATTTCTATTTAGTTGTTACTACTACAAGACAACAAGTAGAAGTTGTTGTTCTACAAAGAAGTAGGTTTGCACATACTACTCACTTTTCTATGATCTTGTGCTCCTCTGCAAGTGCAGGTAGATAGCTTCCTGGCCAGCAATTGTTTTGTGTGCTATATTGAGCTCACAGTGCTCTCCAAGTTGTGGAAAATTAACAATAAGTGCCAAACTTCTTTCTAAGATGTTTGTAAGAAGTAAGATAGCTGATAAAAGCTCACACAAGCCTGGGCTGTGTTTTCTGATTTTAAACAAGCTGCCACAGTTTGGGAACACCCTTTAAGGGGGCAAGCTTTGAACCCTTTATAATCCTTGTGCTGCCACCCTTTTTAGTAAAAATCCTATGAAAACAGCAGGAGTATACAAAAGCCCATAATGTCCTTAGGGTATATGTTGACATGAATGTCCACAATTCTCAGGATAGTGTTTGGTGACAGCTGTTTTAATATAACATAAAAACAATAATCTGGAACAATATTTAATCTATTGCTTCAAGTGGTACATCATGTAGAAAACTATGTAATACTATAGGAAAACAAAGTGTACATGGAATCGATGGCCAAGTGGCTGACGTTTTTCAAATATCTACATCAGTATCTGAAGTAACAAATAGTAGTAAAGCAAGCACTCTGTGATAATTTACATTTATAATGGCCTTTATTGATTTTTTTGTTATTGTTATATTATTTGAATAAGCAACTGCCTGAGTTTTTCTTTGCAGTCACTAAGATTGAAATTTGTATATAAAAATGGTAAAATGTAGATTGAAGCACCCAATTTGTTGTTGTAGAAGAGACTAATAAGTACTTTGATAAAGGATTTCCAATGAAATAAAACAACCGAAAAAAGCATGATTAAAGCCGGATCATGCCTTTATTTTACTTTCATAAATTTTTTTATAGCGGGGTTCTCTCATCCCACAACCCAAGAATTCATGTCAGAAATGTGAGTGTGCCAAGGATGAAACTGATGAATCAGGCTTCTACGCTGTCAAATGCGAAGAGATCAAGTGTGATAAGAACTGCAAAGAGGTGGGTTGTCTGTTATCCTGGCAGCAGCCAACAACATTGCAGCCTGTTATACTCTGGCATTATATAATTTTTTGTTGTTGCATGTTATTAACTTAAATAATTAATGTTCTGCTGAGTTGGAAATGTTACCTGGATATCCATTCTAAAGCAATACTGGTCTATACATCCCTTACTTTTCCTTTTTCACTTCACTCCCAACCAACCTTGCACCAAAGGCACCATCGGATCTGCAAAAACAAACATTAGTAGACGGAATAAGTAAGAGACCCTTCTATTGTACTATGCCATGTTACAAAGATAAATATATGTACGTAAGTTTATGTCTCTGCCATGTTGCCAAATGATGGTTCTCCATCCACTGGCATTTTTACAAACAAACCATCCTATGGCCATGTTTCATTGTTACACAACACAGGTAATAGGGCAGCATGGCAGAGAAAAGAAGACATTACATTTTGAGAACACAGTTTTTTTGCTTGGTTGTGGCATGCAGATGAAGTGGAATGGTTACTCATAGACGCTGAAAATAAGTTATTTCACCTAACATTAGTGACACACAAGAATTATGGAAACAATAATTTTAATATTATAAAATGTATCTATAATACTTTTATCTATAGTTGCTAAACTTTTTTGTGCTGTTACCTATAGGGATACAAATATGTTGAAAAAGAAGGAGAATGTTGTGGTCAATGTGTACCTAAACAATGCACAATGAAGAAAGAAAAGCCTGGCAAAAAGAAGGCAGATGAAATAAATGCGTCTGAGGAAGGAATCACAGCAGATAAAGGAAAAGAAGGACAGGAAGAAAATGAAGGACAGAAAGGAAAGGAGGGACAAGAAGAAAAAGAAGGACAGAAAGGCAAAGAAGGAGAAGAAGGACAGAAAGGCAAAGAAGGAGAAGAAGGGCAGAAAGGCAAAGAAGGAGAAGAAGGACAAAAAGGCAAAGAAGGAGAAGAAGGACAAAAAGGCAAAGAAGGAGAAGAAGGACAAAAAGGCAAAGAAGGAGAGAAGGACAGAAAGGAAAAGAAGGAGAAGAAGGACAGAAAGGAAAAGAAGGAGAAGGACAAAAAGGAAAAGAAGGAGAAGAAGGTCAGAAAGGTGAAGATGAGAAAGATGATGAGGAAGTTAAGATCAACGTAAGTTTAAACAAAACTCTTGGTTGAACCTTTTTACTGTTTCTGATTATTTCTCAGCAGCGGGCACAAATATGTCTTGAATACATTATTCCTTGGGATAATATCCTAAAGGGCATATTACCACTGCAACCTATTTTAGACACTGTAAATTATCCTAATGTGAAAGTATAACACTAAAATCTTTCTTACTGTGTTTAGCTCAGCCAACTTAAAAAAAAACACTTCTAGTGTAACTGATATTTTAACCCAATAGTTGGAAAAAGAGACATAGTGGTTGCATGCGCTACTACACTCCCTCTAGTGATTCATCTGCAAATCTCTATTTTTATGCATTGAGTTAGGATAAATAACAACATTAGTGTCAGTAATTGTATGAAAATGTGACTTTTCTTCCTCCCGTAGATTGGAGATACTTATCGTCCTGAGGGCAGCACTTGTGTCTACTATGAGTGTGATGAAGATGAAGATGGAAACCCTGTTTTAACTAAAGTGAAGAAAGTTTGCCAAGAGCTTGATATTTCCAAGTGTGAAGAGGTAATTTTTAATATTTGTTTTTATCATGTAATATTGCCCCACCTTAAACATGGAAATTAATGGACTGAAACAGATATGGTACTATATTCTTTATGGTATTATATTACATTCCTTACTAAAAAATAAACATATTTATTTATTCTACATGTAAACATCAACGACATGTGAAAACCATAGAAAAAAATATATATCTAAAAAAGTTGTACGAACTCCCATACATGCTCTCTTATAGATGGTTAGGTGTTTGTAGGACAACTTCATGGACAATCAAACTTTTCATAACCCAACCAATGTGAAAAAAGGACAGTTCATTATCAATACCAAATACTGTGCACAGCAAAGCATCACACAATGTATCAAAGCTGTAAGCCCATAATGTGTCATCTTCTAATTAATAAACACACTATATGTTTCCATTAGTGAACTGAAAGGAAAGATGAATACATTCCCATAAAAGGATTAAAGCCTAGAGATCCTAGGCTACGCATGGGGTTTTACCCACACTCTGCTGGCTTTCTTAGAACATTACTTTTTGTTTACGTTTTGTTTAGGGTTGTTTGCTAAATACAATTACAAATAAACGTGAAAATTGTACTTATTAACATTTGCTGCCACATTGAAAAATTGCTAAAAGCATTAACAACTTGGTGACTACAAGCCTCTATGATCTTGCATAGCACCTGCTTACCAGATGCTCAGTACAGTAACCCTCAGTTGCATATGTTGCCTTACGACTATGTATAATGTCATATTTATCATAGGTTACTTAGTGCATTAAAATACTGTAAAGAAAATATTTTATGATAATGATTATCCTAGTTAATAAAAAGGTTTTTGTTTTTAGTGCTTTATTTATGTGTTTTTTTTCTTTAGGGTACAGTTAAATTTGATGAGGATGGATGCTGTCAGACTTGTACACCAAAGATAGGTAAGACAAAAATTAAATTCTAAAGTAAAGAAATCTGATATCCTCTAAGAATATTATATACAAAAGACATTAGTGACATGAAAATTGCAGGTCATGGTACAAGGAAAGGGAAAGCAGAATTATTGTTCTGCAAATGGTTCAGGATGGGAGTTGAAAGGCGGAAATAAGTACTTGGACAAGAAGGGTGAGAAATGTTTAATGAAAGATAGATTTTTGATTGATCTTGAAAGGGGTCTCCATGAGGGATCCAGATTTTTTGGATTGGAACATCTGTCACAGTCTATATGGACCTTTTTAAACAATAATAAGTGGTCTGAAACAGAAGTAAATATTTTTAGGTAATTATGTTTTTTACATCTAAATTGCAATAATTTTGCACTGATTGTCTATAAATTGTAAACTTTTTTCAGTTAAAGAGGTTGTGATAGTAGAGAAGCCAGTTGTTGAAGGATGCAGTGCTCGCAAGAACGTGACCGTCTTAAGAGAAGGTGACTGTGAAGGTGAAGTGGAGCTTACCTACTGCGGAGGACCTTGTATGGGTACATCAATGTAAGTCATATGAGAAATAAAAACAATAAAATTAAACAAGGCTTCTACAAAATATGTTGGACAGTTATGATTTACCAGGTCTTTATCTCTATGCGTAAATGCACATACCACAAATAGTCACATTTAAAGGCATTTAAACCTCCAATGCTTAAAATGACACTAAAAACGCATACTAAATCAATTCATAAAGAAGGCAGATTGTGACTTTAATATTTAAAATTGCATCTAATACTTACCAATATATTCCTGAATTATTAATATAATCAACAATTGGGATTTAACCTTGGCCTTCAAGCTCACTATTAATAAATAAAAGTTAGTGTTCTCCTCTGCAAGGTGAAAGTACAGTCAATAAAAAAAAAACAGACAAGAAGAATCAATCCACTTAAAACTGATAATTAATTTTTTGGAAACTCTGTTGTTGATAAACAATTTCTTTCTCTGTTCATTTGCTAAAGCTATTATGAGGGGCCTTCTTCTCCCTGTTGAATTATTCAGTTTATGTTCTACTACGAAGGAACACCCTAACTATACATAGATGGGTAGCATCATTAGTCAAAGGAGGAAAGAAACAGATTAGTAGTGTTTTATTAAATCATGCTGAAATCTATCATGACATTATCTCTTCTATATTATCTTTCATTTTACCTACACATGGAAAACAATCTAGGTAATAAATTTGTTTTTGGTGCAAAATGTATCATATATCTCAAAACATGTTGAATTACCTAATAGGATACGTTAAAAAACAGTAGTTGTTGCACTGTATACTTGTTTTAAAACAACTCCTTGCAACTCCTTGACAATATGTTTTTGCCTTTTCTCAGTTATTCCATGGAATCTCAAGGCATAGATCACAAATGTACTTGCTGTACAGAGCTTGAGGTAGTTGAAAAAAGGGTCCAACTGCTGTGTGCCAATGGAAAACGTAGAACACGCTATTACAAAGATGTGGTTAAATGTGGCTGTTCTGCTGCTCTCTGTGAGCCCCGTGGATCTGCTGAAGATCAACAACAACAACAACAACAACAGAATCAGAAGCAGTTGACCCAAACCTCTTACAGAACCAGGAGGAGATGAGGAAATCAATGAGAAGACAAGACAGGAAGGCAGCAATATACTGCTAAACATTCTGAAAATGTCCCCTTCTAATGTCTAGTTAACCTCTTACATTGTAGTTATATGTAGATGCCGAATAGACAGGCACATAATGTTTGTGTTAGCAAAAAAAAAAGTGAAAACTGTAAACCAGCTAAATGTTTTGGCTTTGCTATAACCTTTTTAAAATATGGGCACCAATATCTGAGTAAGATTTATGCTTTCTTGTTCTTGTCATTACCTTTTATGTGTATCAATAAACTACAGAATACAAAGCACATCATTCTGGTTGGACTATTCTTTTACATAAGATGCACAACTGGACCAAATGAATCCTAATGCAACCATATGGACAATGAAGGGGGGGGCAGGTGGGTTACATTATGAGGACTATACAGACAATGGTCCTGATTATTCAAAGCTATCCAAGGCTGGAGAAGATACAATATCATGGGAGAACCTAGGTGACCAGCAAACCTGGAATGGATCCGACTGAATAGCTAATAGAATATTTTTTGTAGAAATCCATTCCAGGTTTGTTGGAGAGCTTTAATAAATCAGGCCAATGATCAGAAAATACATTTCAACAATTTTTCTTGAATGGAAGATTATATTATCCAATGACAACTCTAGTGTAAAACACATAACATGGAGAATCATGTAAGATATTGTGACAAAAATGGTTGTTTTAGAAATACTGTCACGGAATAAACTATATTGTACCTGGGCTATATGCATATGAAGTATTGCAGATAGCTCGGGGCTCTGTGGCATTTTATGGAGCTTGGGAAAGCAAAATCTGGTAATATGTAACCACTGAGTTCTCCTGTGTAAATATATAAGCTACACAGATAATTGTTTGCTTAAACTCTATTTCTACAGTCAATACAGCAATCTGCATTAGGTCAAGATCATCATCATCCACTAGCCAAAATAATATAAAAAATAAACAGACCCAAAGTCACCATCTTTCTCTAAATGTGAATTATGTCCATTTAAAAAAAACATCATTTAAGTTGAAGCCTCTTCTGTATCAAAAGTACAAAACACATCATACTTAACCAAACCTGCTAAATCAGACAAATTACCCAGAAAAAGAATTATTGAACCTTGAGTCAATGTTGTAAGGTTTTGTGCTGAAATCAGCTGTTAGATCTTACACATTAGGAATCCAATGAATCACTTTTGCTGTTTGCCCCATAAGTTGATTTTTTTCATAGTGATAATTAACTCAGTATAAAAGGTGTTTTTCTTGATAATATTGTTAGTGTGAGCTGTCTGTGGAAAGTAATAATGGAAAGTTTGAGAAGCAAGGCTTGCATTGTCATGGTTCTGTAACTCTCTTTAAACTGTGTATTTTTCCTAGTAAGACTAGCGCTAGTATTTTCTTAGAGAAATTGCTAACTTATAGGTAAATAAACATAGGTTAGTACATACAATTTAATAACCTTTATTATTCATGTCAAAATTTATTATTCAATTAACTGTTATTAACTAGTGCAGGTTAGTCTGGGAGATATATGTTTGCAGCATGCCCTTTCAAATGGTGGTCTTGTAGTTGTTGACAGATGAGCCCTATAAAACACCTTGGTGTCCCTGGCCTATAAGAAGAGTATTGAGAATCCCTGGCCTATGGAATAGACACCATCAACCAGCCATATCACGGTAGTAACAGATTTGTGAGTTAAAAAAGGAAACCAGGGGACCTGTACCTTATTACAGAAAGGACACATACCATTGATGCATCTTTTACACCATCAGCTTTCTTTGTGGCTGTCAACATTTGGCTACATGATATCTCAGAGCCACAACAAGATTATTAGAAGGCCCAACATGTGTCCCTGATAGCAGGTCTGTGTCTGACCATGATCTGATCAATAGTGAAATATTTTAATGTGGAGCAATAAGCCAACATATTTGTAAGGCCCTGGTCAGTACCAGTATTCTCCAGACACCAGTCCCCAAATCTAGCACTGCAGTCTTCACCTATAGCTGCCCCCGCTCGGCTTCGGGAGACTAGTTGTATCCCCCAGCATTTGGGCTTGGTGCACAAGGGATGGTGTCTGGGGATAGGTCGGCAGCTGACCAGGAGCCCAACAATACACAGTACAGAATTACCAGGAAATCCAGAAAACAAGCTGAAGTCAAACACAGGAGATCAATCCACCAAGCAAGGTACAAAGGAAAAGGCACAAGCAGAGTCGGGGTCACAGGCAAAGGTCGGTCCAGGCTGAGTTCAAGCAGATTGTCAGGAACAGGCAAAGGTCAGTAACAGAAAAATACTCAGAATCTCTCTAGCACAGATAAGCCCAGCTAAACGCTATAAGAGGCACTGACGACTGGGAGCAGAGAGGCTTTAAAGTACCAGCAGCAAATAGCAGTGCAGGGCTGAGTCAGGAGCTGATCAGCTTTTAAAATCCCCTTCAGCTGTGCACAGCCTAAAAAGGATGCTGGTGATGCCATAAATCCATCAGGCTGCATGGCTAAAGGGAAGCAGGGGCTGCTGCTATCTTAGTTTTCCTGGCTGCTGCAAATTACATCTCCGAACAGAACAAACAGTGTTTTATATTGCGATGGCATACAGCACAGAATCGTCAGCCAGATGCTCTCCTAACATCATCTTATTGGAAACTAGCACTAAGGTCAAATATTTTCCTTGCGTTTTCTTTGTCCACTACGTACCCTGCTTTTGGCTTGTTATTCACACAAGGGAGTGATACACAAAACATGATTCATCATCCACAGTCCCAATTCATTTCAGAAGTGAAGCGTTATCCAAATTGGCCTCAAAATATGCCCAAACAGCAGTTGATGGAAAACATAACAGCTGATCAGGAGTTGCTGCATCACAAGTCTTTTTGAGGAGGGCTAATAAACTATTTTACTGTTTTCATGGTATACTTCCTGTAAGATTTCAAAAGACCTTAGTTTGGGCTTATACTAAACAGCAACTTATAAAACAGGAAAACAAATAGGGTAGAGATGATTGAATGTTTCTTGAAGAATAGAGTGTCTTCTATCTATTTGTAATAGTAATTTCCCTTATAGTTTTTTTTGTCAAATTTAGCTAAAACCATCTTGTGGTAGACAGAATCAGAAAACACAATAAGAAAACAGCTATCTGAATTTATAAATGTGATATATTGTGCTGCCCTCCCTAACCCTTCTGCATTGGCCAACAAGTCACATAAGGGTAATTATAGCCAATAACTGTCCTGGTAATACTGAGACTAATAGCGGACAGCCTTTCTTTAAAAGTAACCATTCCATTGAACATTTTTAGCCAGGAAGTGGTTTATGATGCGGCTGTGCAGACCCCAGCCAGGACCACAGTTAGGTTCTTTAAGGAGTGGGACACAGGCAAATGAGTGAATATTGGGTCGCAGTAGAATGGCTATTCTAATGCACATTTCAGCCAGAAGACCCCAGTGGGCACCATAATTTTTTTTCTAAAAAAAAGGCTTTATTGAAATAGCAAATAACAGTGTAGAGTATGTTACATTTGCAAGAAATATGTTCATATTGTCAAATAAAATTATAATGGATAAACATAGATGTCTTTTCATATTTTTAATACATTTTCAAGTTTAAACAAGTTTAATCATGTAAAATAACAAAATAAACATGTAAAAAACAGCAAGAACAGGCACCTTATAAAGGGTAAACAACAATAGTAAATTGATTAAGATGTTGTAAAAAGTGCGCTTTTCCGTTTGCCCTTGTGGCTTTAGGATATAGTAAGACAGAAAGAAGAAAGACAGAAAAAAGGAGGGGATATTGTGCAGAAGAAAATATTTTTATATATAAATAAGGCTTATATAAGTAGTATAATATTTTGGTATAGCATCCCGGGATGCATGAATAATTTCCTCCATTTGAACAAACCATTCACATGAGATTGGCCTAAACATTGATTTCCAACGTCTCGGAATCAACAATTTGGCGGCATTCAAAGCATAGAATAGAAGTGTTTTTTGTATTGTTGTGGTGTGTTGTAAGTGTGGTGTAGCAGAATTTGTGCTGGGGTTGTAATATCATGTTCCCCAGGAATTTTCAGTAATAAATTGATAACTTCATCCGAAAAAGGTTAAAAAATTGGGCAGCTCCACCACATGTGTAAAAAAGAGCCTTCAGCAGATTTACATCCCCAGCATTTTGAGTCATTTTGAGGGTGTATTTTATGTACGTCTAGAGGCACTCTGTACCATCTTGTGCATATTGTAGGTATTTTCTTGTATGCTCACATTTTGTGAACCTTTGCTCATAATTATGTTGATATTTTGCCATTCTTCATCTGAAAATTCCATCCCCAGATCTAATTTTCACTGCAAACGAAAACAATCCGCCGTGGAGTCTGGGGGAAGTGAAAGTATGTATGTATTGTATGCCTTATTGGACCAGTCGATTGGCACAGCTTTTCAAACACAGCTGTTTGTCTGGAGCATAATCTATTCAAGTGTTGAGGAAATGTCTTAATTGGAAATAGGACCACCACGCTATTAATTTGCCTTTATTCTCGGCTTGCAGTGCTTGTTTGTCTTTGAACCTGCCCCTGACAAAAATGGTCCTCCAGTAGTTTTCGATCCTCTCGCCATGATTTAAGAAACTCATTCGAGAGGCCTGGTGGGAATGCAGGGTTGGACCAAATTGGGGTGAGAGATTAGAGAACTTGGAGAAGATGATATATTAAATCTACGAGTCATCAGCATAAGCACCCTTAACGAAGCTCCAATAAAAGGATGGGGCAGGAGCTCTGGGTCTAAATTCTTTCTCTGAATCCATGGGATAGAGTTCAGTGGTATCGTGGAGTATATCTGTTCTAAAATAACCCAGTTCTTAGAAAGGGAGTTTGCACACCAGTCAACAATTCTGGCAAGGTGACAAGCCCAGTAGTATTTCCTGATATCTGGTAGGCCTATACCTCCCTTGTTCTTTGGTGTTGCAAGGAGGCAAAATGCTATCCTAGGTGGTTTCTGTCCCCAGAGGAATGTTCTAAAACATGAAAATATAGACTTGAAAAAGGAGTTTGGCAGAAAGATCGGGATTGTTTGCATCAGATACAGAATTCTCGGTAGGACGTTCATTTTCAAAATTGACGCTCTTCCAAACCAGGAAAAGGCTGATTTGTCCCAGTTTTTCAGATCTGTTGACAATTTTGAAAGGAGTGGTACAAAATTTAAATTGTACAATTCTGAAACTGATGAGGCCAGCTGTATGCCTGGATAAGTAAAAGATTTTTTTTTTTGCCACTTGAATGGGAACTTCTTCACATTCTCTCACAGTCAGTGAAATATTAAGAGAGGAGGATTTTGAGTAATTGACTTTAAAAATGGAGATGTGTTCACAATTTTTTTTTAATTTTAATGGAAGCTAGGATAGGCACATGTAGGTTCAGGAAAATACTGGGGCAGATTTCACAAATGTTCATTTTACTGCACATTCCAGTCTAAAGTGGTGAAGCTGTGTAAGCTTAAGTAGGCACCACAGTTAGGTTTTTTAAGTGAGTGAGGACAGGCTAATGTAGGATTGGGGAAACACAGGAGCTGAGTTCAAAAATTCAAAAATTTATCAAGAAGACTGTGTGTGATGAGACTGCAAACCCCCGCAGGCACGACAATTAGATTCTAGAAGGAGTGGGGGGAGGCAAATGTAAAATTGGGGGAATACTGAGGTGTAGTTATTTCTATATATATTCTATATATATAATAATATAATACCTATATTTAAGTTTATCTGTAATGAAACAATTCTGGCTGTTTTGCTTTGGGTTGATTTTTTTTCACAATTTGTTTTAGAAACTCATCATGATATGAATGGAAATGTGTCCATGTGATGGAAATACTCTTTTAGGCATTTATCTCTAGAACATTGGAAGATTTTATGTCACTTTCTGTAAAACATTGGCTTTCTGTAACATTCTATTTCAATACCAATGGTAACCAAAACAAAAAGAGAGTGTGAAACTCACCTACATGGGCAAAAGTATCTGACAGGAGCTCTAACTCCCTGAGCTTCCCAAAACACTAGTTTTAATAAAGACACACTTTAAGACAAGCCAAATTCCCAAAGCACATGGTTCTAGAATTGTTAATGGCAAAACTGCAGAACAGAGACAGTGCAGTGTAAGACAATGGAAAATGTGTCACATCTCATGTTTAGATGGTGATTGTTTATGGAAAGTGACTATAAGGTTTGTCTTGGATGGATTCCAGCCATATAGTAACTAGTGGGAAACTGAAAAGCAATCTGTCACTACATGTCTTTGAAAAGCTCAGAGACTATAAGAGTCATCTTTGTGGTTAGATCAAACAAAAATAGCTCTACAGTTCTGCAAACATTGCGTGAAAGAGCCAGACAGGACTATGGAAAAAAAATGGAAATAAAATCATTAATTTGAACTTCAAATAAACTGAATCTTCCTGGATGCAAATTTAAAATTACAAATGTAATTATTTAAACAAATTAAGTAGTAAACATTTTTGCTTAAACAAAGGTAATAGCATATGTCCGATATAGACCTACCCCCTAGATAATATTTTTCCAAATCCCTCTAAGTGACATTTAACGAATAGAAAGGTTCTTTTCTGACCAATGGTTCTTAATTATAGAGAGGTTAAAATATGAAAAAATATTTTATCAAAACAAGGTCTACATTTAAAAGTATGTGATAATCAAATCAAACAGCATGAAAGTCACAATTCATTAGAGTGATCATCTCTAGTCCTTTTGAAACTCATGGTTGTTCCTCTCCACGGAAATCTTTAGTAAAAGGCAAAGAGAAACCAGAGTATATTTTACTAAAGGTTTCAGTTTTGTTTTTTTTGTTGTTGATGTTTTCACAATACTATTTTCACCTACATCTGAGATACTTGTCTAATCTTACACTGGTTGAACTTTTTAAAGAGTACTGCCACATCCCACATTATGATACAATACAAAACCGTACATAATCCAATGGGGACTTTAAGGCAGATGCAGTAATCCAATAATCCAATATATATATATATATATATATAAAATATATATAAATCTCCAAAGTCAAAGTACTTTTTTTGGTTTGTAATCTGTGTCCCAACATTAATCTGGGTCCATAGAAGGTTAGGTTGTTTTCTAAAAGGATTCAATTGGCAAAGTAATTTTTGCAAGGCATATTTTTCATAGCTTAGTGAATGCGATAAATTTCTGCTGACATCAACTATCCAGTCATGTTCAAGAAAGAAATATTTTTTTTTTTGGCACATGATTGAGTATTTTTTGTAAAGTGAATTTTCATCACATTCACTAGGCAAAGTGAAATATCCCATACAAGAAGATAATTCACTAAGTGAATTGTAATATTAGTTTAGTCAACCACATAAAGTTCTCTCCTATACAGCAGTCACTGCAACAGTACCTTCACTGGCCACAATGGTCACTAGGACAAACAGTGAGGATAAACATACCCAATAGGAAAACAAAGATTTCCTATTGTTTGTTGTGGTGCTTTCGACTGTGTAATAGAGATATTCTCATGGGAAATAAAAAGCTAAAATGCTAACCTTTCCCCACGATATACAAACCTAACAAATTCATTTTGGTTTAGAAATGCATTGAAGCTGTTCTCTGGGCTACTGCTACACCCCTCTCCTTACTGCTACACCCCTTCACCATCTTACTTTTCATTGGGATTACAAATTCAAATGCCCATTTTATTTATCTAAAACCTGAGTCTTCTCTTGTTCTCTGTTTACAGGAAAAGGAGCCTTTCTTCAAGTGTCCACATGACTATCTGACATAATGTAGGCACTTCTAATTGCTTGTCCAGCAGCAGAGACTTTTCAGAATCCAGTAGACAAGCATTGGCGTATGTACAAATTTGGATTAGCAGTCCTCTGCACCTGGAAATAATATTGCTGAGGGGCTCAGGAAACCTTAAGTAATTCTTGCTTTAGAAGGGAAGGATGGTAGGATTACCTGCTTGAAAAGGAGTCTTAGTAGAAGTGTCACATTTATATTTTTCATATAAATTAGTAGCAATAATTAATGCTTTTTGCAGTAGGGTACTAAGTAGCAGTGGGGTTGGTGATCTAGCTGCTCTCTTGGGCTTATCAATGCGTTTTTAGGATAATGTACACATTTCAATGCTTATATGCAAGTTCTTGGCTTTTTTGTCTGTTATGTGGTAATTGGTTTGCTCAAGTGGTGGTTAGGTAAAGAAAGGACAAACAAGAAACAGTTATTTAAATGGTAGATACAAACGAACTAAATGAAGATGCCAGTAAACCTTGGGCAATGTTATGCCTAATCATTTGTCACCTGCCACAAGTCAAAACCTTCTGACTGGCCCCAAAACATAGAAAGACTTGGAAAGTTAAAAGTGATAAGTCCAATTTTAGTTAGAGAATGTAGTTTTTTTTTAGAAAATTTAGTAAAATGGGTTTGACCACAGATCATATACCACAATGGGGTAAATATAATTACTGTTTTTTATATGAGATTACCTTGATTCTGTTCCTAAAAATGGGTCTGTACTATTAGAGTATGGGTCTGTACACATTAGAGTATCCTAAGGACAAATGACATACTCAAAATATTCATTAGTTAATTTTGAAATATTGATTAGCTTGTTCCTGGCTTGTATAAAAATAAATATAGGAAAGGTCACACTCTAAACCCTAATAACTAATCTAAGTAAAAGATTTCACTGTTCAAATACAATGCTAACTCATGTAAGTAGCATGAACATAAAATAAAAAAAAATGTTATCAATCTGACGTAAAATATTATGTTAAAAGAGAGCAAAGAAAAATAAATGTGTGAAATAAATACTATTACCTACAAGTGCTGAGTAATGCGAAAGTGTGTCAGCTTTATGCAGGCTTTAACATCATTAGGCAAGCAAGATATGTTCCCCATACTAGGAGCCCAATTCTAATATTCTAATATTTCTGAATATTTTACCCTCTGTGTAGCTGCTCTGGTGTGCCTTGTGTGTCTATGGCACTGCATTCTATTCTGTGTTGGTAAAACTATTCCATAGGATTAAGAGGCTAGTATCAGAAGACAGTTGGACTAGGGAAACAAGAAGTATAAATCCGGTTCAAAAATCCCTTAGTCACTTTCAAAGAATATACAAACACTAACATTTTCCGTACACTGGTTCTAAGTAAACTCACAAAGAAACTCACAATAAACTCAGTGAACTCACTAATGGCAAGATACTAGCTCTCAGATAAGGCCTACATGTATCTTTCTCTCCTTCAGTGTCTGTCTTTGTAGTAGTGTGCCACTACACTGCTTACATACACCAATCCATTAAAACCACTAAAGGTGAAGGGAGTAACTGATTATATAATTAAGATGAGATCTGTCAAGGGATGAGATGAGGTTTTATACCTGGGGTATGTTTATTTCCCTAGTAGTTGAACATGATGGACTTATGTTTTTTTCAATCTGACTTGTTATGTAGCTATGTACCTATATTTGGCACCTGGTGAAAAGTCAAGTGAAGAGTCAATTGACCAAAAATGGTAAGCTGTACAGATCTGAGCAACTCTGACAAGGGCCAAATTGTGATGACCAGATAACTGGTTTAGGTCATCTTCGAAACAGCAGGTCATGTGTGGTGTTCCAAATATGCAGACCTTAATATCTACTAAAAGTGGTCCAAGGAAAGGCAACTGGTAAACTGATGGTATAGTCGTGGGATCCTTCATCTAGTCCAGTCCCACTGTAAACCTATTGTATCATAAACTGCTGAAAAACCTTATGATGGAAGTATGTCTTTTTTTTTTTTTCCTTTTTTCTTTATTGATTTATTGTAAACATCAGTCTAATGTTAGCCAATGCATATATATGAATTGTTAATATTGTATATTGTTAAAAAAATTCTAAGGTCTCCCCTTACCCCTGTGGAAGCCCGGTTTGGGCGAAACACGTCGAGTGGGACACCTAACCGCCATCGCTAACCCAGTATGATACTAAACCATATTGCTATTTTTGGCGAAACTAGTGGTTATATGTTAGCCTAGGATTCATTTAAAGAGACACAGCTCTCAATCTTTTAAATTATGTTGTTGGAACAATATAAATTTTGTGTTTATTTGCCCTTCAAAAGCCTGGCTTTCCATCCCTTCTTCTGTCTCTTCCTCCCACAGATACACTATATGTAATCACAGGTTGGGCAAATAGGAGTCTACTCCTCTTTGATTATCCATTGGCGCTATTCTTTCAGGTGGAACAATTTAACAAAATATGAGAGAAAGGTGTCAGAATACAGTGCTGCCTATAGAATTATTGTAGCCACAGACCTGTCAAAATCTGTGCTGAGCCCTCTCAATTACTGAAAGTACCTAAAATAGGTAGGTGAGTGCCATAACCAAATCATGTGATTTATTGGATCAGCTAGTAATGTCTTGGTGCCATATACCACAGGACATCTGCAAAGGTCTACCCAATAAAAGTAGGGTATATTTTTAGATTTTGGCCTGACCAGTGTAAGTCTCTGAGCTCTAAAAATCACCCAATGTTTTACCATTGTATTCCCCACATGTGCTTGAACATGTGGAAGATCTGAGTATGGTAACTTTTTAAAGCTCTATGCTCCTCTTCCATTTGGCAATTTCTATTAGTTTTAAAAATAAAAATTAATTGAGTTGTTACCTGAACAGGAATAAATCGAAATAACTTATATAACTTTTGTTATAGTGAAAACCGTCTAAAAGGTAACTTTTACTTACTTTCACTTTATTTACACAGCCTAAATCCTGTTGTGTTTGAAGACAAACAAAATATTTTAGAGTGACACAAAAAAAGAAGGATGAACAATTCCTGTGGAAACACTAACAACAAAATTAACCTGACAGAGATTTTAACTATACATTGTTTTATCCGTAACAAATAAGTACAGTTTTAGGTACACTAAGGTATACTTTTATGTATACTATTAGGTAAAAAATAAACATATTAATATGTAATTATTAAGAAAATTTCCTATGTAGAAAGAAGCAGCAGGGTGCCTGCTGATAGTCTTCTCCCATTCCTTCTCTATAGAACTGAACAGTATTCTGGGTACAGCACTTGTTCATTCTATTCTCACTCAAAACATTTTTTGACAAGATTATTTCCACCTGTGGCCCTGGGTCTGCATGTGGTCCTTTGGCATCGATTATACAACCTCCAAGTTTTTTTTTGCATGTTTGTGGTGGTTTTTCAGGGACTAAAAGAAAAACATTTCTTTAACATCAAATGTTTTTTTTTCTGTGCTCTTCTTCCCTTTCCCACTTTGTTAATAACATAATTTTTATAATGTTAACATAATGTTTATTTAAAGAAAGGAAAGGGTTGTGACATACAGGGTTCAATACAGGGTACAATGTGCCACAACAGGAGAGACAAAGTGCAAGAGATCAAAACCAACAAATTGTAAAGCATCACAAAGCATCACAAAGTGCAAGGAAAGTTAAAAAAAACAAATCAATCAAATCCAAGAAACAAACACATGAAAGAGTAGTTCCTATACCAACCCCAGTCCCTCAGTACTTAGTCCAGTAGAAACTCTAAAGCGTAGGCCCTACCATTGCCGAGAGGCACATAAAACAATGGGAGGACAAAAAAGAGTGGATAAGCATGAACCACTCAAGCCTCTTACACACACCAAGGTCAATCTTCGTGGTGAGATGGAGTTGCCCTAATATTATCACTTACACAAAGATCTCTCTAGAGTAGAAGATGAAGAAGCTTTGGGACATAGTCAGAGGTCCCAATGCTAGAACAGAAGTAAAACATCCAGAAATAGTGGGAACAAATCAAGAAAGTTTTGATAATTTGACAGATGCCTGCAGTAAACAATGAAGAGGTAGATTAGTGGAATGTGTAGAGATGTTAGTAGAGTAAAGAACAGGTGGTGAAAAAAGGGGAAGATGTAATGAGAGGATAGAACAAGCAGATGAGGGGAATATATGTAAATAAAGGGTAAGAAGGAACCAGTTTTCTCGATTGTTCAAGCATGACCCCCCACAAGCATACTTATACCCCTGAGGAAGCCTGGTTAGGTAAAATGTGTCGGGTAATACCCTTGCGATATGCATGCAAATACTCTAATACTTTTTTGCTGGATCCTAGGGATTGATTTATTACCACTAGAACTACTATAAGTAGTAAATTGCCTAATGTCTAGAGCCAGTTTTTTAGACTGTTTGTTTTTTTAATAATGAATTTAAATTAATAATCCAGGGCCAAAAATTCTATGAGCCCTTGAACTAGTTGTTTACTGTAAAGAGCCAGAGTTGGCCTGATCCTTGTCTATGTTGTCTTGTTTATTGAACACTTTTGCTACTATGACCTTTGTACAAACATTTTTTTTTGTCTTTTTGTATTTGTTTACTGAAGTAAGAAAACCTTTCTTCATTATCATTTGCCATAAAACCTCTTCATTTGTTTCTTGATTTGTTACCATTTATCTTTCTGGGGTTGGCAAAAGAGATATTTACTTCTCCACAAATATTGCTTGTTATCACTGTACTTTTAATCTAGAAATAGAGTGTTGAGCTAGCCAGTCTGGTGCAATAAAACAGACCCCAAAACCCCATGCATTTACCATACAGTACCCTGCAGCTCACCAAGGTGACACAGCAATCCTCTGTGCAACCAGCCCTTTAGACAATCAAAAAGTTCCTTTTTTGTTACTATTTTTTACATTTTAAATATTAATTATTGGGCTCTCTTCAGTCTCTGACAACTTTGTAGCATTACATACTCTGGGCAGTCTTTTAGTAATGTCAGGCGACATGCTTTTAAAACACACATACTTGTAGCAATTTAGTTCTCTTCAATCTTGCATTATTAGTAATAGGAGATATGCTAACAACATGTTCAACACTCCTAATTATCAAAAAGAATGGTATCAAATTAATTAGGAATTGTTTCCAAAACATTGGTTCGAATATTAATGATTTATATACTAATCTATTGCTTAGTTACAAGTGAGCTTGACTTTTTTTTACAAAATACTAAAAACAACCTATGCTAATACAAGTGGATACAAACTTAAATTTGACTGTATTTTATAATTATGAAAATCTTCAACATCTACCAACCATACTCATTTTACAGTCTCCTGCATAAAGCCCTACTTTAGTTTCCATCGTATTCTCAGTGACCTGGATCACACCTTTCGTGTCTACTTTTAAACAAGTTGGATTTTTCACTTAAGATAAGCTAAACATAGCCTTCTCATTTGTAATGCTTGTCTTGCACTATGTCAATGAACCATTGTCACTTCAAGACATTTCTTGAGAAAGTAAATTTTATCTATCCGCTACAGTGCAAACATCCTGGGTCAAACTCCTCCGTGTTCAAAGAAGCTGAGAAAGAGGCTCAGGTTGGTCCACACTAATACCCACCCATGATACACTTCACATCATCTGTGATGTCACAGTGACTTAGGTCACAGGGTTTCTTTACTATAAAAAGGGTAGTTTAGGAGAAGAGCTTCACCACCTTTGAATGAGCACAGGTTCAGTATCTAGTGACTGAACTTTTCAAAGATGGGGACGTGGAGGGGTTTGAATTTAGCAATATGCCTCTTTGTAACAGTGCTAATCACTAAATCTGAACAAGGTAAGTACTGAGTAGATGTGAGACTTCCAAAAACAATCCACTCTTTTTTCGCTATTTTAACGTGTGTGGCCTTTTTGGATGTGGTTAGTAGCTTAGTTTATTTTATTCAGTGTTTTTTTATATTGTATGGGTTATACTGACATTTTAAAATGTTTTAACACCCACAGAGTAAAACCCTGTGGCAGTTCCCAGGTACATAGCAAGGTGCTTCTTTGTGCCCAGGAGCGTCAAACAAGATGAAAAAATATGTTGTTTTTGGGCACTGTTCTCCACCACAGCCGCGGCCACATGCAAATAATGGTTATCAATAGCTTATTTTAATTGGAGAGGTTGGGAACATGGTTGAGCCCTGCAGGAGAACAGTGCAGGTCTGAAATCACCCTTACTGCTTCTTAAAAAAGAAAAAAACTAGGCAGAATACAGTGGAACATAGGAAGCTTATGTCACCCTCATGAGTAATTTTAAACCCAAAGCACCCTTACAACACAACAACAACTTTCAAAGGTTTCCTGTGTCCTTTCATTCCAATATGTTAAGCAAAATATTTATATTTTTTCAATAACTCCAGGTTTTTACAGAAATGTAAGGGAAATAGGAATGCACAGTTTTGCACATCTCCATTGCATTTATGGGTTGTGTTAGATAGATAGATAGACAGACAGATAGATAGATAGATAGATAGATAGATAGATAGATAGATAGATAGATACTCAGATTTTTTCTGGAAAAAGAAAATACCATATTTCATGCAATATTTATAGTGTCTATAGGAACACAACAATTGTTTGCTTCCAAAAATTATAAAACAAACACAACTATAACTCATATAAAACTAAGCTAAAATGACTTATGGCTGCTTGAATTGAATAGTGTAGTGCTATATATTAAGCTAGTTTATCTATTTGATAGATCTTTGTATTTAGCTAGCTTTGTGAATAAGCAGCAAGCCAGCTGTGAAATAATGTTACACATTTTTTTTATGTTAGTATACTATTCATACTTGTGGTAGTATACCACTAATTTTTCCTGTTTTTCGAATAGGTCTAATGTCCTCAGATTATTCAGTGCAGCAGTCAACTGGTAAGAATCTGTTTTTTTATAGGCAATGCAATCGTAATTTATAAACATAAGTGAAACTTGTCATACAAGTGTAAAATTGGTAAAAAAAAGGGACATTAAATTGAATTGCACATAGATATGTGGGAACAATTCATGCAAATATTTTATATAGCTAATGTGTGTTAATTTACTATTCATTTGTGCCTGTTTTATCAAAAGCAAAAATCCAGCAGTCATTTCCACCTTGAAGGCATAGCCTAAACCAACTCCCATTCTTGATTATTAATGTCAATCACAAATTTGTAACACAGACATTTGTTTTTTTGATTTATATATAGATCTTTCAACAAATATATGAATGTTATAAAAAAAACCAATACACGTAATGCCTTTAAAACTGGATACTCACAATAGGATCAGACAGTCTTGATCTGAGCCATGGTCAATCCTTTCTGATAAGGTTTACCATGCAGATGAGATAAAGCGATCAAAAAAATAACAAAAATAAAGGACTAAGTCAGTATTGAGAAAAAAAATAACTTATATTTGGGATATATTTTGCAAATACTTAACAAAACATCTGTGTTGCATATTTGTATTGCAAATTTGTTTATATACTTTTCTCATTGGGTACTTATATGACTACCCAGTTCTATGTATTTGCGGGGGCAGATTTGGCAACATGAGATGACTCTGTGTAAAATGCTTCCTAAATACTAATTAAACCCACTGACATTCTAAAATGCAATTTGAGATTTTAAGTTGACAATTTGTAATCAACGTTTTATTTCACTATTTATTCACTTTGTATAATATTGATTATTTTCAATCAACTACAAGAAGATAGAATTAATTGTTTTAATGATTTAAATACCCTTTTTCATTAAATTTTATTGACTAAATTTGACATCACATTAATCTGGTGATTATTTGCAATCATATGTGTTTTACTGGTTAGATTGAAGTGTTAAATATTAACTGAAAGCTGACAACTATATTGATAGTTGTTTGAAGAAGAAAATAATAAGCCTCCTAATTTTCCTCATTTGGCACATAATATTAGCAAAAGTGCCCAATTTTAGCTTCCTATGTGCAAATGCTTTAAAGCCCATTCAAACTTACCTAAACAATGGGCTTCCATGGACTAAATAATGAGCAGTGGATTGCTGATGTTCAAACCCACCCAAATCTTTTTTCATATTAGAAAACTGTACAGTTTAGCTTTAGGTGTAGAACAAACTCTTGCAAACCCCCCAACAAACTATAATTTTTTAAATGTTATTCACAAAACAAAATATATTTCTCTAATGCTAACAAAATACCAATATTTACTTATATGATAATAAAGCTCAGTATATCAACTCACCAAGCTAATATTAAAAAACAATTACAGCCAATAATCAGGTCTAATATTTACTTTCCACAGAATTGATTAAACAGAATAATATTTCATTTGTTTGCATAAGGCTTAAGTTCACAAAGTTCTTGTTGGATATAACGATTATGTGCACTAACTTAAATATATCCAGGTTACCTGCTAAAACAATAATAAGCCTAGATACATTATAAAGAAAAGTTTTTGAAAATATTTACTTGCATACATAAATGTTGTGTTAAGTGTACTTTTTACTTGCAAAGGTGTCTCAAAATGCTCTTTATTAGGTATTTCAATTCTATATTACTAATTTCTCCAAAAAAATATCAAGGAATTAATTTGAATATTAATGCTAACAATTTATATTTTAGTACTTTAAAGAGTGTAGACTTAGTATATAGACAATTTGGTTTGGTTTGAGAAGTAACAATTTTAGTTATAAAATTAAAGACGAGAAGTAACTGTTTCACAAGGTACACAAAATTATTCATAGCTATATACTATACCACCTGATGATAACTAGAGTAAAATTTGGATGTGTTGATGATTTTTTTTTCTAACAACTGTTTCCACAGAAGCCCCTACATTGGTGACTTTCATTGGTACTCAAGCTCCGGTTATGAGAAGTAAGTTCATACAGGATAAGATAAACAATAAATCAAACATTAAAGAGATTTTCTGGGACACATGTTTTGTAGAACAACAGTTTATTACATAAAGATTGCAACTTTTGTCAATAGCAATAAAAAAGATATAATCTCCTATTTTGCTGGCAAATAAAGTAAACACTGTGATTGGCAGCTATGGACAAAAGGGGACCACCGCATTCAACTTTTGTTTAAATTTTCAATTTTAAACTGTTTAAAATCAACCCAGAGATCGGGGATGCAGGCAAGCATTACTAATGTATTTATTACATTTGGAGGACCCTTAAACTGTGTAATGAGTGAAGTCAATCTTAGACACTTGGTTTTCATTTGCAGGTACTGTTTCTGCCCACAATGGACAAGTCTGCAGCTCCTGGGGAAATTATTACTTCAAGACATTTGATGGTGATGTCTTCTATTACCCTGGTACATGCAACTACCTCTATGCTTCAAACTGCAAGAATAGCTTTGAGGATTTCAACATCCAGATTAGGCGTTCCATCGTAAATAATCTTCCAACTATTAGCCATATCACCATTAAGATTGATGGAGTTTACATTGAACTGGAGAGTGGGAGCGTGAAATTCAATAGCGAGCCGTGAGTAATTCAACTTTTTTTCTTTCCTATGATCATTAAGCATTACATGTCATTTGTAATAGAATAGCAAAATAGAAGTAAAATAACCAATCTATTCAGTTAAACATGTTGTTTTTATACAATTCTAAAAATTGTTACAATTTAGGATAAAAAGCAGAACCTTGATGAGACAGCTCCATATTGTTCCTTCAGACAGTAAAAATTCTCCCTGGTCAGAATAATCCCTTCATTACCTACTGTAATGGGGAATACAAGTATTCATTTTTAGTATTGGTAATTTTGTGACAAAAAGCATACAACCTAAATTGCCCTGGCTTCTTATATCTTTGGATTCCCCAACAGCAAGATGTTCCTTCAATGATTTTTATTTCTGCTTCTATTTATCTGGCCGTTTTGTCTGTTTCAGCCCATTCATGCTTACTTCCTACAATTCTTGCATTAAAAACCTTGCATTCCCCTAAATATATAAAATAAATAAATTGAAAAAAACAAAGGGGAGAGTAGTACTTTCCTATATTGGCTACAGCAAGAGTGCAAACCTATAAAAATAAAGCACAATACAGAGCACAATAAAGCAATATAAAGCACAATAACAAAATACCGATACAGTCCTCAAGAAATATATAAAACTATTAGATAATTTAACTCTTAATTACCTACCAAAGTGGATTTGTTTTGGTACATTAACTATTTAAAATTATCTTATACTACAGGTCATCGCATCTTTCATTAGATTCTATTAGATGAACCAGTTAAGAAATGACCTGTGAGGTCCCTCATTCAATAGTGGTTTCTTGAGAACCCCAAAATCTAGGACTAAAACAGAGGTCATAGTGAGCTCTATTGTATTTAGGGATGTATGTGATATACCCCTTTCAAAAGAAAGTTCATTGCAGTTGGATGAACATTCAGTTTAGCAAATATTCTTTAAAATTGGGTAAATGTTTTTCTTTCAAATACATTTTTTTAAAATACCTTTGAAATATTTGAATACTTATAACCCATTGGCTGAACGCATGTTGGGTTCTCTTCTGTTTTTTTTAATTTGGGTGAACATCCTTTGAAGTTGGTTGACCATTTAGAAGAAAACTAGTATAGAAAACACCTTATTATTATGCAGTTCTTTATTGGTTCATCCAGTTCCAATATTGGGTTTGAAACAATAAAGAAAGCATACATTGCCAGATGTTTACTAGCAGAATTCATGATTATTACATCATTCATTTTATCCTCTGTTTTTATCATATTTATATTGTAAAAATGTAGTGCCAACCCTTGCTAAGCCTTAGTTGTCAATTCTTTTTTATAGAGTGGCGCTTCCCTACAGTTTCTCTGGAGTCCAGGTTGGCCGGAGTGGTCTATACATCAAGATAGCTGCAAGACTGGGCTTACAGTTTATGTGGAATGAAGATGATGCAGTTTTGGTAATTAGACTAGTTAAATGTTTTTATGTTGCATAGAGGTAGATAGATGAGAGACTGGATCCTAAACTGTGAAGGTGTTCATCTTTCATGCGATTTTAAACTTTAAAGGCAAAATTACAAAGGCTGTTCATTAATATCTCCCCTAAATGTGTTAGTTACCTGACATAAAGTGATACTTTAGCTTTACTAACCTGCATCCCTGATCCAGAACAAATTAGGTTTTAAAGCCACAGCCAATCAACTAGGGGTAGGCCAGCAATGGGAGCCTCTGCATTTTTTTTTTATTACTGGCATACTTTACTTGGTTAAAATTAGCCATTATCTTCCTAGTTGCTAGAAACCACATAAGCAAAGAGCTCTATTAGCAGAGCAGAACCCAAAAAGTCTTATTCAACATTTCTCAATAGCAAATTTACACTATATATAGAAAAATAGAGCAACTGTTATGTGATCTTTACATAGCTGTAATGATTCAATACCTTAAATAGGAAAAGTGTTATAATCTTTAAAAAAAAGTTATAGCAGATTTAGGACACATACAGTAAAACTGTTAAAGGCTGATTTTGAGTGGTTAATATATTTTGTTTCTTGGTATAGCTTTCTTTGGCAATATAATACAAGGATAATAGCAATATGATAGTGTTAGTGCTTTGGTATTGTTAAAAAGTAAGTTACTGTACTTTGGAACTAACCTTCCATTTCAATAGTTTGCTTATATGTGTTAGATCATTTGACTATTTTTTTGGATAAAGCAACATTCTATTCAATTTTCCAAATGTATTTTATTTATAAAATTATAAAACTATTTTTTATATGATCATATATATTAAAGGAACCTGCCACTTACTAAATAGACATTACTAAGGCACAGGAGGCACCACTAAATTGTATATATTACCAACCATGGATGACTATTTTTTGTGTATCTACAAGTCCTTTGTGTTGCTTTTTATGACTGTATTATGGCAATATATAAATATTTTAAGTGTTTTGTAGTGGGAACTTACCTTTAATCCTAGATTCATGGGAGAAAGAATTAACTAATTTTGTCTCTTTAACTTACAGTTGGAGCTGGATCCAAAGTTTGCCAATCAGACTTGCGGTCTTTGTGGAGACTACAACGGGATCCCAATTTACAATGAGTTTATAACAAACAGTGAGTTTTTACTTAATTGTTGATTTGAAACATAAAATTAATAAACTACATAGTTATATATAAGTAATATTTTGCAGATGTTCAGCTCTCCAGTATTCAGTATGGAAACATGCAGAAGATGAATGGACCACAAGAATCCTGTCAGGATATAACAGTGAATCCACTAAACAACTGCACTGACACTGTAAGTTATATTACAATTATAACGTTTATAAAACAGGTATACCTTAAAGAGCACATGTTCCACTAACAATATTTATTGAACTACAATGGTAGAATAAAACAGAGACATTCAGTACAGTCTGCTAACTTTCAGCACCAGTGGAATAGTCTTTTAGGTTCACAGCATTCCTGACAATTGCCTGCACTTCGCCATATTTTGTAGGTAGCAGGTGAAAAGAAAAACAAACACTTTTGCTCTTCTTTTCACCTGCTTCCTACAAAATATGCACCAACCCAGTGAAAAACAATACACGTTCCTGATAACCTTTTAATATAATGCCCTTATCATACCTCTCTGATATTTAACAGCGGAAGATTTGTGAAGTGGTCTTGATGGGTGCAGCATTCTCACAATGCAACACTCTGGTGGATCCAGCTCAGTACATTGATGCATGTGTCCAGGATCTGTGCAGATGTGGAAAAGACAATATTGGCTTCTGCTTGTGTAACACCTTTACAGAATACTCCCGTCAGTGTGCACATGCTGGTGGAACCCCGCAGAATTGGAGAACAGACCAACTTTGCCGTAAGTGACAAGAAAGTTTAGTGTCAAGGAAATTAATATGATTGTAAATGTCAGTAGCAAATTCTTTAAATAACTATGGAAAAACCTAAATATTTCAGATCAATAAAGTTTACAGTAAAAACAATTATTCAACCCTGAGAGTAACTAACTTTACTTTTCACTGCAGCCTTGACATGTAATATGAAAATGGAATACAGGGAATGTGGAAGTCAATGTCCCAACACATGTACTAACCCAGACAGGTCATTAGTTTGTGACAGCCACTGCATTGATGGATGCTTTTGCCCTGAAGGTAATCATACAACACTATCATAAAATACAATATAATACAATATTTACAATAATCAATATGTTACAATTAACACATGTTTTTCTAATGCATGATTGGATTATGAAACTGTGTACAGTTAAACTAAATTTATTAGGATCAGCATGTATTTACATAGCACAGTTAACTGAGATACTGATTTGCTGTTGTTTGACTGTATACATTAATTTTATCATATATACTCAAATGCAAACCTAGGCACGTACATTCCCTTCAGCCTAGACATATCTCTTTTGCAACTATAATCAAATCACAAAATTTCAGCATGATGAAAATGATTTCTCCTTTCAGGAACTGTATTTGATGACATCAACAACTCAGGATGTATCCCTGTCCAGCAATGTTCTTGCACATACAATGGAAAAGTATACTCACCAGGAACTGGATATTCATCTCAGTGTCATTCTTGGTAAGTTTTAGATGATAAATGTTGAAAATTTGATGTAGGGTATATTTCTATTATTACAAATTGCTGAGCATCTCCTTATACTTTTGATAATGTATCCTGTAATTGACCAGAGCTTCATTTTAGTATGTTTATGTTCTTTTAAAACAACCTTTTGTTTTTTTCACTATGTCTACTAGAAAATAGAAAAACTACACCATGTCTGCAACAAATATTAGTCTACATAATAACATGTTATCTAAACAACATATTAAAATATATGTATTCTGTTTGAACTTGTTAAAAATGAATTATGTCCCAAATAAATTTTTTATGAAATTACTGGACTGAGGGGAAATTTTAAAAAATGTTGCTAAAAGGGAGGTTTGCAGACTTATTCTATTCCTTAGTGCCGTCCTTTAGTACACATTATTTTATATTACTGGTGACTAGTGCCTCAAACATTTGATAAATTCAATTATTTAGTATTTCTTTTTTCCTGTCCACAAATTCTTTCCTGTACCATACAAAATATATACTGATGATGCATTCTTTCTCCAGCTCCTGTAATGCAGGAAAGTGGAGTTGTATTGAAACAGTATGCGCTGGAACTTGTGCCATTGAGGGGGGATCACATATTACTTCCTATGATATGACTCGTTACACCTTCCATGGAGACTGCAGCTATGTAGTATCTAAGGTAAACAGAATATTATTTGCATATATTTATTTTGTATCTGCTCACTGACAATACTTGTAATGGCTTAGCTAGACATTTTGATAACTAAACTCATGTCCTGCTTCATGTAGACCACTTACACAGTATTCAGAGTAGTTTTCTGACTGGTCCACAGTCACAGGAGGGAGCTTTGAAAGACTTACCCAGTTACTGTGGTTGCCAGGTAGTGTCCACCAACTATTTACATTAACATGTCAGGAACAGACAGATATTGGATGTATCTAAAAGTAGAACTCATCACAAAAATGCCTTAATGGCTAATGTTGGTCTTCCTCTGCAAACTCTAGCCAGTAGGCTTTAGAACATCCCAACAACAGACTGAGAACAAGCATGCAGTAAATAAGACATTAAATAGTCAGAATTTTAATGACTCAAAAAGGACTAATGATAAAGTATTAGCATAGGAGTCAGGATAATAACATTTTCAGTAAGAGAAAATATGAGAAAGGTATTAACTGCATGTGCACCACTTCTCCCCAGGGCTGCAAAGTATAGATATATGTCCCACCACGAGGGGCATTCTGTGATGATATCTGTTTATCTATGGCTAACATAAGTGACAATGTGACATGACAATGGCTGTGGGACAGTTAACACTGGTGACATCTGTCCTTATTTTGTATGTTGTAATGATAGGACCAAATGACGTGGTTTTGATATGGTGTTATATGATGAACTTTGTAATATATTAGTTAAATGAATTCACTTTATCAATAATATAACTTTTATAATTACCTGTTTTTTTAAGACATGCTACAACAACACCTTCAGTGTATTGAGCGAACTTCGTAAATGTGGACTAACGGACACTGAGACTTGTCTGAGAAGTGTGAGCCTCAGTTTAAATGATGGAAAAGATGTAAGTTTCAAATGTTTTCTGAAACATAAATACAGTATCTATTACCACATTTTTTAAAAGGAACATGTACAAGTTTTTGGTTACTATATGCACGTTATTTTTCTCTTCAACAGTTTATCTATGTAAAGCCCTGTGGAAGTGTATATGTAAATTCACTTTACACCCAGCTGCCCGTTTCCTCAGGTATTTGGAATTAATGTTAACATGAGTAGAAGCATACATGAGGAAATGTTTGCCTAAAATGAGAAAACTGTGTTTTAAAATGTATGTTTTTAAAAGAAGTGGAGTAAAAAAAACCTATAACTGTGCTTGAGAAAACAGGCAAATCTTTATGTCACAATGGGCAAAAAAATAACAGTGTAATTAATTGTGAAATTAATTATTGTGATTTCACTTGGTTAACAAGCAATATTTGTAAATATTGTTGTGACGACTGTTATTATATTATAAGGGTATAGCTGCTATTGTAATATAATAATATACCGTATTTTTCGGACTATAAGACGCACTTTTTCTTCCCCAAAACTGGGGGGGAAAAGTGGGTGCGTCTTATACACCGAATACATATTAAATATACCGGTAATTAAAAAAAATCATACTCACCCGATCCCGCGATGCTGTGGGCTTCTTCTTCTCCTCGCTCTCCTCCCGGCTGCAGCGCGTGTCTCCTCCTCCTCTGAGCGAGGAGAAGCCGACATGCATACCCCCGCGATCCCATAAGCAGGCTGATCCAGCCTGCTTATGGGATCGCGGGGGTATGCATGCCGGCTTCTCCTCTCTCAGAGGAGGAGACACGCGCTGCAGCCAGGAGGAGAGCCAGGAGAAGCCGACACCCGTGCCCCCGCGATCTCATAAGCAGGCTGGATCAGCCTGCTTACGGGATCGCGAGGGCACGGGTGCCGGCTTCTCCTGGCTCTCCTCCCGGCTGCAGCGCGTGTCCCCTCCTCCTCCTCTGAGCGAGGAGAAGCCGGCACACGTGCCCTCGCGATCCGGTAAGCAGGCTGATCCAGCCTGATTATGAGATCGCGGGGGCACGGGTGTCGGCTTCTCCTCGCTCAGAGGAGGAGGGGACACGCGCTGCAGCCAGGAGGAGAGCGAGGAGAAGAAGAAGCCCACAGCATCGCGGGATCGGGTGAGTATGATTTTTTGGCACAGGGTGATCAGAAGGGGATACATTGTGTCAATGTATCCCCTTCTAATCACTCTGTGTCAATGTATCCCCTTCTGATCACTCTGTGTCAGAGTGATTAGAAGGGGATACATTGACACAGAGTGATTTTTTAGTATTTTGTTCAGAATCTTTTTTTTCTAGGTTTTTCTCCTTTAAAATTGGGTGCCGGAGCGTCTTATAGTCCGAAAAATACGGTAATATAAATGTGAACATTTAGTATCATACTCTAGATGGCTGAAGTAATGCCATTCCTGTCACACCTATCTGTCATTCTGTTAAAGACAGACAGGTGTGGCAACCATAATTTTGAGCACAGTCTAGGCACTTTTGCCCACATGTAGGATATCCAAACTTGGATTGCTCAAAATCTAACTTTTGATCTAAGCTCAGAATAACTCAGATCTGAAACAGAACTGACTTCCTTCTGAGCTATCCAACCACATTATTTAGTTAGCTATTTCTAGAGTAAGCGAAGAAAAAAATAAAATTAAAAGGTTTTATCAACTGTCCTGTCTAAGCAGTTACGAATATACATAATACAACTGTTTAAAACACATATATTTTCTTTCATGAGATTGCTTACAGAATGTCAATTGTTGCTTTATACTGAAAATTCAACATTTATCTAAGCAGAACTTTAATTTTTTTTTTACAGTCAGTATTTGTAGTATTTGTATATATAGGTCTTTTTAAATCAGTATATCATTTAGACAAAAAATAGATAATGAATAAATATTTATGTTGTGCCTGAAAGCCAGGAACTGACCGTAATGATTTTTAATTCTGGTTCCACAGCTAGCGTGACTATCTTCAAACCTTCATCCTTCTTCATCATTGTACAGACAACTTTTGGTCTACAGCTGGAGATCCAACTTGTCCCAACCATGCAGCTATACATAAACCTGGATCCATCTTTTAAAAATGAAGTCTGTGGTAAGATAAACTAATTTTTTTCAACATAACATATATTTTTGTACTAGCAAATAAAGAATATCAATTCTTCCATACCTGCTTCAACAAACTATATCAATTGGCAATAATGCATTAAAACAGATAATAGGCATACACATAAAATCTGATTTTCACTTTCTTTTTTTTTTATTTAATGATGATGATGGAAGTTCCACTTGACTTTCTAAAACAGGAAAAAAAAAATAAATCAGTATGAGCTTTACCTAAACATATTACAAGTGAGCACAAATTTATTTGCAAGTCAGTGGGAACCTACAGAAAAATGTTTTACTATTTTTTTTACTTTTTAAACTATTACTTTCTTTTCCTAATTAAAAACAGTCTGTCATATTGTGAATGATGTATCATATATTGATAACACCATGAAACTAATTGTATGTAATCTTTGTTCCTAGGACTTTGCGGAAACTTCAACAATATACAAGCTGATGATTTCAGAGTACTGAGCGGAGTGATTGAAGGAACTGGGTCCTCATTTGCCAACAGCTGGATGACACAAGCAGACTGTCCAACTGTTACAAACAGCTTTGAAAATCCTTGTTCCCTGAGCATTGAGAATGGTAATCCTTTTATGTTCAACAAGCCATAGGCACAAAATGTTGAAGGCTACAGATTTTTAATTCTGCTTAAGTTGGAAGATACCTGTACCACCTTATAATTACTGATGGCTAATGACCTAAATCCATCCTTTTTAAACCATAGTGCATATTTAAATACTGTAAATCACATTGCTGTCATTTGAAATTATTTCTACTTACCAAAAAATATTCGTACATTTAATTACTAGGAGTTTAGTATCAACATCTGTGTTTCTACTGTCCTTCCACAGAACAGTACGCAAGTCACTGGTGCTCTATGTTAACTGATCCAGAAGGAGTCTTTGCAGAATGTCATTCAAAAGTTAATCCAGATGTTTACAAGAAGGTAATAATACAATTTTTTTAGTACATATTGCACCTCACACGTGACATTGGACAAAATAATAAACCTATTCTGTATTCACTTATTTCAAAGATGTATCTGAATTCTATATATTGGTAGACATGTGTTCACAACACTGCAGAGTCAGTTAAATTGAGGCCAGGATTTGAGGCACATGGCAGTCGAATGAGTTGAAACCTTGCCTCAGGCAAGTTTTCATCTAAAAATTTTGCTTCAACACTAATGCATTGCACTGAGAAAATATAAATTATATGTCCAAACAATGACTTCTCAGACATGCTATTGGAGTCCAAATACACAGTTGGGATTTTTTTTATCTAGTGAAGACCACAGGTGCACACATCCCACAGAGAGGATGATAGAGACAGAACTATTTACATATAGAAATAAGGGAAAATGTTTTTGTAGCAGCATAGGCAAATAACCAAAAAAGAGAGAAAAGTTATAGCAATAGGACTAAGAAATACAGTATGGCAGAGATTAAATGTTTCAAGTTGTGCACATATAGACTATTTACAGCAATGTCCCAGTTGCTAAAGCAGAATAGGATGTGGTTACAGAGAATAGTCATTTTAATAAATTCAGGGAAGTAATTCAGAGATTTACTTACGATTTCCCTGGAGATCAATGTCTTTTACACTGAAGTCCAGAACAAATTTGAAAGCATTTGAAAACAGCTGGGGGGATATAGGAACCCAGGAATAAAAAGACAACCACTAGAACCAGGGTACTCTGGTAACAATTGGGAAAGTACTCAATTATTTGCCCGGTCTCATTAAGTGTGACCTGTCTAAGTACCCCATGAAGAGGAAGGCAGGAATCGATACTCACTGGGTGTGTAAGGAGACCCAGGGAGTCATGGGAAAACCAGAAAGACCTGCACCTACACTAGGTACTCTGTTATAGTATTATAAGCAGCATGGTATAGATGAGGGCAGCACACATAATACTGAAAAGTGAAGTAGCAAACATATTTTCATTGGCATCCTGTATGACAACCAATTTCCTTTAATCTCTGCAGAACTGCATGTTTGATTCCTGTAACTGTGCGAAGAGTGAGGAGTGCATGTGTGCTGCATTGTCCTCCTATGTGTATGCCTGCGCTATGAAAGGGATTATTCTTAGAGGATGGAGGCAAAGTGTTTGCAGTAAGTATAACAATATTTTTTTCTAGCTAATCAGCTCCCATCAAGTAGGAAAATTTCCATTGTAATTACCTTTATATTGTTCAAAACCAACAGTTTCCAGTAGAGTATGCAATTAGTACTCATTGATGAAGATGTTTTGTTATTTTTATGGGAACTAGTAATAAGTAATTTCATCCGTTTGCACAAGATGATGTATTAATGGCAGAATTTATAGAGTTTTCTAAGCCAGCATCAAAGCATTTAAAGCGATAACACAAAACCATCAGTAGGCAGTACTATTTGATAAAAGAGACATACAGTGCCCCTCAGTGGCATTTTGTTTCTGCTCTAAGAGCTCGGCTTTGTATGTAATGGATAATGTAACTCAAGCACATGCGCAGGAGTTACATCATCCAATCAGTGAGGGGGATCATGTCTCCACGGATGCCCACCGTGGAGCCAGAGGTGTAGATGGCAGTGGCCATTCTTGCAGCGATGATACGTTCTGGACCTGTCATCACTGCAGGACGACTGTTCAACGCAAGTAGTACCAATGAATTTGGTTCCACTTTAAAGTTCTTTTGCCTTTCGTGACATCACTGCATCACCCTTATATTTATTTTTTTTCTTTTCATCAGATGTTTTCTTCTGCAACCTTTTCCAAATGCATTACCGGATTCATAACTTAGAGATTGTAGGTTTTCACAACTTTTGCCCCCGAGTTCTACACTAATTCATCATTAGCAGACATTTTAACTTGGAAACCCTAAAAGAACTGCATCCCTGACACCAAGAGGTTTGACTAAGACGTCACCCTTCAAGTCCCAAGTCAAGTCTCAAGTCACCAAGAATTCTTTCAAATCGAGTCCCAAGTCAAGTCACTTCATTTATCCCCATTTGTCCCCTTATAGAAACAGAGCTCGGATCCTGGTCAGCTGAAGAGGGCAGGGAGGAAGGCAGTGAGGTTTTTGTAACACAGCCTTCCCCCCCCCCCCCCCCCCCCCATAGGTCCCCTGCTTTCTCCTCTGACATCAATGCCTACCATCCAAGCACTTGATGACACCGCCCCCCCCCCCCCCCCCCCCCCCCCCCCCCCGCCCCTACCCCTTCAGCTGTCAGAGGAGAAAACTCAAAATGCAAGAAAGACAGGGAGGAAGGTAGTGTTATGTTACTGAAGTTTTCTCCTATGACAGCTGAGGGTGGGGGGTGGCTGTGTTACAAAAGCCCCACTCCCTTTCAGCTGTTAGCAGAGAAAGCAAATCGCGAGTGGAGTTGCAAGTCACTGGGGAAAACCCCAAGTTGAGTTGCAAGTCATTCATTAGGTGCCCTAAGTCAGACTGGAGTCCAAATCCCGCGACTCGAGTTCCAACCTCTGCCTGGCACTCTGGCACAAGTTATTTGTTAGGCCTAACAAGATGTCCAGCTATGTCATAGAAAGTCTCTGTTCCTACACTTTACTAGCATATGAAACATAAACCTCTGTCAGTATTATAACCTATTTTTTTTTACTCTCAGCCACATACACCACTAGCTGTCCTGCCTCACTGACCTACAGCTACTCAATCAGCACATGCCAACCCACCTGCCGTTCCCTCAGCAGCCATGACATTACATGTGACGTTTCATTTGTCCCTGTTGATGGCTGTATCTGCCAGAATGGAACCTACCTGGATGACAATGGCAGATGCGTCCTTCCATCAGCCTGTTCCTGCTACTACAAGGGAACTGCAGTGCCACCTGGGGAAGTGGTTCATGATAATGGTGCTATTTGGTGAGTGATGGATTAGAATTGTCAAAATTGTTTCTTACAATTTAGATTTTTAAAGATTTTCTAATTATTACCAAATTATATGCATACTTATGGAGACCACTGTAGGCATAGAAGGTGTGAAAGAGTAGGATCTGAGCTGGCAAGAGGTGTGCTTAGCTGGTTCAGGTTTAAAAGTTATTTATTTGCATAAGCAGAAAAGGTAGCAAATACGTGTCTCTGCTTTGCTCCCTTTAGCCACTGGGAGTAAAATAAAGTATTTGGCACTTCTGGGTATATTAAACATTTGACTTACTTCCATTCTCATATGAGACAACCATAGTACCAGAGTGGTCACCAGGAAATGGAAAAGAAGTCCATACCCTCATGAAAGCATCAACGAGCTGGACTGGTGCCTACATTCTGCTTTCTTCCCCTAAACCTAGCAACCAAATAAAGTGATGTAGGAGGAAGGAAAGATGATATTCTGCTGGGGAGGTAAAGAAGTGAATGACTCTGATACTTTACTCTACATGGTTAACAAAACATAACTTTATCATTAACCTTTGATACTACCAATGTGACCCAGCATGGATGTGCTTGATTGCCGACAGCCAAAGAAAGACTTAAGATGTTGGCAGACAAGTATTTGACAAGTTTACAGAATAGAATATATGGAAGAGCTACAAAAGAGAAGGGTGCTGTTAAATAGCTAATGTTTAGGTTAGTCTTTAACACTGTCAAACTCACATTTTACTATTTTATGTTACAGCACATGTACCTCAGGAAAACTAGATTGCATTGGAGCTACACAAGTACCAGGTACTTCTTCACACTCCTTCTTTACACAGTCCTACACATTTACATATTTTAGTGAATATTTATAACTAATAAAAGGGCATTACAAAATGCACCACAGCTGGTTAGGAATAGATATCAAAAAGGACACTTACCGTACTATTAAACTTAACATCCCATACAAATTTTTGAAAAAATAAAATATCCCTATGTCATTGTAATTGTATGGTAAAGATATATAATGTAAGATAGTATTACTATACCATATAAACCTACTGACAACAGATGTAGCATTTGGATGCCTGTCATTTAGGATGAAACACCTCACCCGAGGTCCTTGGCAGGTATAAAAAATAACAGAAATATTTAGGAATCCACAAGCAGCTGTCAGGAACTAATTGACTAGTTGACTTTCTTTTCATACAAGTTTAAAGTAGATTTGAAATATTAATATGCAAATATACAGAATTTAAAGAACTAGCTGATATTGATTTGCCAAAAAACTCAATTATGAACAAAATAGACTTAATCATGCATTAATCATTTTCTATGTATAAGTGAGTCCTTCTTTACTGACATAGGTGAGAGACATGTGTAATTTATATTTAAAACTATCTGTCTTTTAGTTTGTGCTGCCCCTATGGTGTTTTTTGACTGCACAAATAAGACTGCAGGAACTAAAGGAGCCGAATGTCAGAAGAGCTGTCAAACCTTTGACATGCAATGTGTAAGTTAACATTAGTAAATACAATAACTAATTTATATATATTTGAAACTAGTGGATCAGCATAACAACCTGGTAGTAATCATTTTCAGAAGGCAGTTAGCAATTAAAGCCTACTGTCATGACAGGTTTCCTGAAATCTACTGTTGTCCATACTAACTTAAATAAAACAAAAAACTTTTAGTTATAATTCATAGGCTGGGGTAGGGATTTTTTTAAAGACACCTCACCACTGAACAGAAACCTCACATAAATGATATGTGTATTTTTATACAAATTATTTACCTTTAGATTCCATAAGGTTATAAGTTCCATAAGCTTATAAAGGCCCTGAGACTGATGCTGAGCACTACCATGGAGCAAATGATATCAGCAGTCCCAATAGACTTGGTGCTTTCACTCATGTGACATTCTATAGCATTCCCTATCATCCCATCCACCTGGCAGCTACATATTAGGTTATGGAGGTAGAGGCGAAGATAGTAGGCTAACACTGAGATTATTTTCATACTCACATAAATATAGAGGGTTATGCTAACAGGGAGGAAAGTCTCTTAGGGAAACAGATCTTGCCAGGGAAGTGTCCATTTAGGAGAGAATGTCGTGTCTCCATGTACCCCTAGCCAAAAACGAACAGAGGAGCTAAATAAAAGGACACTATTTTATATTTGAGTGTGTATGTGGGTCAGGTGTATATGACACTTTCCAATCCCCTTTACAGCCCCTGCACCCAACATGTTATCATGACTAAGCTGAAAGATTCATGTATCTTAAATATGTTTTTTTTTTCACAAGTATCCTTGATGGTGGGATTGCAAAAAAATATTTTAATGCATGTATGTTAGCAGCAAACAAAATACATTTCACTCAAATAAACAACGTTATTTCTAATCATGACGCGGGTAGCTCGGACCTTCTAGCCCATCCCTTATAAACACCATTGTCATGACTACCTTCTACTACCAAACTCCCGCTGCATACCAGCCACTCCCCCCAATTAAATACCCCAACACAAAATCTTGGATTTAAATTGGCTGGCAAGCAGCCGTTTATTTAAAACACTAATAAATAAAGTTTAACTTTCCAAATAATTAATAAACAAATATCCAAATAAATAAATGCCAAAATAAATTACATTTTACACTTTGATAAGCATACATTAACATAAATTAACATAACACTCCATTATTAATATAATTATTATTATTAAACGGGATTATATAATGTTAACATATTACATTGAATATAGCTTAATGAACCAACAACTTAATTCCCCTTTTAATAATACATAACCATTACAACAGTATCCATAATGTTATCAAACTCCCAATTATACACCCAAACAACCAAGCTGCAGGTCTCAGAAGGCAAAATCCCACCCAACAAGAATTGAACCCTTCCAACATCTCCACCTTGGCCCCTAGCTGCCCAGCACTGCCTTCAGGAGCCATAATCATCCGTTCACCATAAAGGGGAGACCCCACCAAAGGGGATCCCCCCTGCCAAAATCCACCCCTTTTCAATACACTGAATCCCTGCCTTCCAAGACCCCAACCTCTAAAACGAACCCACCTCTCAACTCCACCCAAACATAAGAGGGAGGGTGGGTGGGAAACTTTTTCTGTCCAAAAGAGGGCCTCTCACTATCGTCCAGCCCCTTTTAACATCTCCCATTCCTAATCTCCTCCTCTCCCACGTTGTACACTAGCCCAGCCCCCTCTGGCAACACTACCTTTTTTCTTAACCCCTTAAAAGCTCTGGGCTAGGCCCCAGCACCCGGTCATGTAGGCACTGCGCCTAATTCTTACGGCTACGTGCCTCTCTCTATCAGTACTTTTTAGAGTCAGAAGTATATAGCTTTAGAAAGATTGATAATCATCTGAAATGTCACTGAGAACAAACCATCTTTATTTCTGCTGCTGACATTAAAGCATTTAAAGATATAATTTACTTTTGGGCTGGATGTTCCATATTGCAGGTTTCCTGCAAAAATGGAAGACTTGTTGTCTTTGTTTAACCATGAAGGATTTAGGCTATACATGGGGACTTTTTAGATGGGATGCGTAATCTAACTTTTTGTTGTATCCTAAATATTTTTTTAATCATGTTTATTATAGTACAGCACTCAGTGTATCTCTGGCTGCATTTGTCCTGATGGATTAATTGCTGATGGTCATGGCGGATGTGTTAAAGAACAGGAGTGTCCATGTATCCACAACAATGAAGCCTTCGCTCCAAATGCTACAATCAAAATGCAGTGCAATACCTGGTAACTAGTCACAAGATTTTTGCCAACATGTAAAGAGCCTCTATTAAAGCAAAAACAGGAATGTTGCCCAGGACAGTAATTATACTTTGACTAATATATTTAAAATGAAAGTTTAGATATGTAACTTATTTACTGATCGTTTTTAATATGGGTGGGTCGTTTTTAATATGCTGTATATTTTGTAAAGCAACATTCAAACTTTCAAATCCAAGGAAATATTGTGAATTTTATCAGTGCTGAAAATACTTGTAATTAATTTAAAATTGAGAGAATAAGCATGGTATACATACCATGCATACATATATATTTGCATTTCTGTGAATTTTATATAGTCATTGTGGAAACATTTTGGAGTCATCAGAGCAATAGGTGAAGGAAAGTCCTTCAATGGGGGCACCTGCTCATGGTCCAAACATCTGTATGGCTGAACATACATTTTTTTCTAAATGTTTCCTTTTTTTTTATTTTAGTACATGTGTAAACAGAAACTGGGAATGTACCAGTGAGTTGTGCATGGGAACCTGTACAATATATGGAGATGGTAACTACATCACATTTGACACCAAGAGATACACATTTAGCGGGGACTGTGAATACACCCTGGTTCAGGTAAATATCCATTTATATCTGTTTTTTTTGCTTTCATAGACATCCCATGCAATTTTATAAAGAAACTCAACAGACTGTAACAAATTCCTCTAATATGGATATCTAACTTGTCTCATTTATCCTTTCAACCTCAGGATTACTGCAGCAGTGACCCATCCAAAGGAACTTTCCGTGTTATCACTGAAAATATTCCATGTGGATCTACAGGCACGACCTGCTCCAAGTCCATTAAGGTCTTCCTCGGTGTAAGTAACATTTTCAAACTAAAAAGTGAAAAAAATATTATGCTTACAAGATTTTAATTCTTTGACAAAAGAGTTTGTAGGGTTTTCCTGTCAATAAAAACATTTTCTTTTTGCCTAGAACTATGAGCTTATACTGAGTGATGAGAAATTTGAGGTTGTCCAACTTGATTCTGGAGTATATGTACCCTACAAAGTGCACCAGATGGGCATCTACATGGTTATTGAAGCTCTTAATGGACTAGTTTTGGTGTGGGATATGAAGACAACCATGTTTATCAAGCTGGAGCCAAGTTTCCAGGTATGCCATTGAAATTAAAAAAAAAGTTTAACAATTCTTGCAATTCTACCAAAAAACTCTGTTATTAAAACATATAAGATTTTTTTTTTTAATTTTAATTCTTTCCCCTTTTTATAGGGTACAGTGTGTGGACTGTGTGGTAACTATGATGGAAATGCCATTAATGACTTCACCACCAGAAGTCTATCTGTAGTAGGAGATGTGGTAGAATTCGGCAACAGCTGGAAACTCTCACCAAGCTGCCCAGATGCTTTAAGCCTCAAGGACCCCTGCACCCTAAACCCTTACAGGAAATCCTGGGCACAGAGACAATGTAGTATCATCACCAGTGCCGTGTTCTCAGCTTGCCATCGCTTGGTATGATCCTGTGTATACATTCAATTTAAATGCATTACTATATTCACATGCACAAAGCAAAACACTACAACAACTACTAATTTAAATTACGATAATGGTATGATGGCATAGAAATGTACTAATACGTTTAAGAACATTTCTATTTCTGAAAATGTATGTTGTTGTTTATTGTAGGTTGATCCAATGAAATACTATGATGCATGTGTTAGTGATTCCTGTGCCTGTGATACTGGTGGTGATTGTGAGTGCTTCTGTACTGCTGTGGCCTCATATGCTCAAGCTTGTAGTGAAGCAGGAACCTGTGTCAATTGGAGAACCCCTAACATGTGTCGTAAGTAATTAATTCAGCATCTGTATAAAAGGTATTACAACATTATTTGTAAATGTTCTGTTTTTTTGAATCTATATTGATTTAATCCTTTGCAAAACTCAACTTTTGAGATATTTAAAGTGAATGACTCTGATAGGGGGTTGTAAAATTAATAGCATTTGCATTAAAGAAGCATAGATTTAATCTGTTTCTTTTTTAAAGGTGCTATCCCTTCCCTCTGTTCCTTTTTTGGTCCTGCACTGTCCTTTCCTTTGGTCTAAAAATACAGACCTCTGTAAGAACTGTGCTATTTAACTATCAAATCTGCTGCGCTACGTAAACCTTCCTACCAACTAATATTGACAGCGTTTGTCATTCTAAAACCAAATATAAAGGGAATATAGAGGAGAAATAAAGTACTTGTGAGTTTAACCAAACATCATTTTTGGTATTTTATTGCTTAATTGTTGACAAAATTTTACCTACACACTTTGTGCTAGTACTGATTTCAGAAATTTGGGGTGTGGAAGAGACTAGTTGCACATGCATGTTGTTTTGCATGACCTAACTTGGGTTTAGAAGAAAATTGACCAATATTTACTAAATACCATACAGCACCATGTGCCAATGATCATCTGGACAATGATCATATACATGGGCTAATACTGTTGGTACCAAATAGTTCCTGTTTACCATACAAAAAATAAATTGCTATCTAAAATTTGTAATTGCCCAATTCCTAAACTGTGTATGGACACCTTTAATATATTTGCTCTAACTAACTGCACATGGCAGTAGAAAGTAGATACTGCAACACAGTTTTAATCTCTATAAATTCACATTAAAACTGCTGCCTGTAATGGAGAACTTGAGGCCCACTCATGCCTACATATGGTAACACAAGCACTTGTAACTGTCAGTAGGCCCTTAGAATTTCCATTTCTGGGCATAAAACATCTACTACCTTTTACCCCTCTAACCCATCACACATGTTTTTAGGTTTTCCTTGTGAAAGAAAATATCATCACATAAATCTGCAATCCCAGTTCTTCAATCCAAAGGACCACTGATTCAACATTGCACACAACAGCTAGTTCCTGTCTGTCCACACCTGCTAATGTCATTTGTGTTGGTCCTCATATTAATTCTGAATGGACCTTGCTGCTGGGGAGTGGTCCCACTGGAATTTAAAAGATTTAGGCTTAATTGTTAAATGACCTTGACTTTAGATAAGTCTATTTTTTCCAAATGGTCAGTTATAGAAAGGCTGGAAAGCGCTGTAGAAGGGAGGTTAGGATCATTCTGAAGAAAAACTTTAAAATCAGAACATAGATGTAAGCCAACCAATATGGGAAAGTATGTAATTTCTACTAAAATGAATTTTTGTCTAGTTTACTGCAGGAAATTTAAAATAAAAAGGCGCTTATAATTTCAAACTTCTTTCATCTCAGTTAGGACCTATTCACACCGCTATGCATTGCAAAGCAATTGTAAACCCAGTTAAAAAAACAGACATGATAATGTATTGATGATAGAAATAACTTTTTGTGTCACTGTTTTAATTATTTATTTATTTATTATCAAAACAGCACTATTTTGCGATTTTTACAACCAAGAAGGTGAGTGTGAATGGCACTACAAACCATGTGGAGCCCGGTGCATGAAGACTTGCCGAAACCCTGATGGAACCTGTTACCATAATCTGCCAGGTTTGGAAGGTAAGAGCAGACACAAATTATTGTGAATGATGTTGCTGCACAATTTTTAGAGTTTATAAACAATTCTGTCAATAAGCATAAATCGTTTATAAAGAGACTCTGCTAAGCTAAGTAATGAAGACATCCAGAATTATCGACACATACTTGTCACACACAAATATTTGTTTCAGTTTTGGATAGAGTTGGAAAGGCCTTATTGCTATTTTTTAAGGATATTATTTACTTTTGCATGATCACTGGGGAAGGATGTGAAAGCTTTGTTGTCACAACAACTGATGCACTTTTTTGTGTAACGTGGTGAAGAGCAGATTCCCTAGTAGTGTTTATGGGTCCCTTTGAATTCTTCTTACTTCTGGTGACACAAAAAAGAAATTGATGGGCTTTAATGCAATTCTGTATTGCAAAGGATAAAAAATGTAAACCCAATGATGCCTGCCTTTTCTTTACTACATAGTCATTTGTTGGACCAGGGCACCCACATAGCATGTAAAGTGTATGCACACTTGATATACACATGCTTGTTTTAAGTAAATGATGAACCAATTAGTGAGGATAATAAATGCAACATACCAAGCAAGTTTTTTCTTTTTAAAAAACACATTAGTAATTGTATGCAATCCTATACTTGTACCCTGACATGTTCTTTTTACAATACAGATTACACATTTACATATATACTACAGATTTACTGCGTTTAGTAACCAATATGCAGCAATATTCACAGGGATATGTTGAATAAAAATGTTATGTGTCCACACAGGCTGTTATCCCAACTGCCCAGAGGATAAACCATACTATGATGAAGAGACAAAGCGATGTGTCCCCGCATGTGATGTGTGCTATGATGACTATAACAACAGATACCCTATTGGATATGTAGTACCTAATAAAAACAACAACACATGTACAGTCTGGTAAGACTTTTATAAATCTTACCTACATCAGGATTTGTAAAATTCAGTTAAACAACCTGTGTGTTAGATTCTTTTGCATGTGTCAGAAAATACCATTTAGAGATAATGGGTCTGATTTATTATTAAAGCTTTCCAAGGATGCACTTTCATCAGTGAAGCTGGGTGATCTAGCAAACCTGGAATGGATCTGCTCCAGGATTGAAAACATTTTCCAACAAACAGCAAATAATTTTAAAATTCATTCCAGGTTTGCTGGATCAGCCAGCTTCACTGATGAAAGTGTATCCTCTCCAGCCTTGGAGAGCTTTAATAAATCAGACCCAGTGATTAAGGAACTTACCTAGGTTCAGATTGCTATGGGTTCGGTGACCTACCTTTGTTAATCTAAAGTTAACCACCTATACTTTGCATAACCAACTGTGCAAATCGTAGAACAGGTTTCATTGGGAGCCCACTGCTAAAACAAAATAGTGGCTAGTGATCCAATTGGCTGGTGGTTTTTAGATGGGGTGCTTTCTCTAACAACCACCAACAAATGGGAGTGCTCCTGTGTACACTAACATGCATTTGAGGACCGACAGCCTTTTAACCATGGCAACTACTTTGCTTTTTGGTGTTCACCATTTTTGAACCTTTGAACATTAGTTCAGAAACCTCAAACACACCTTAAACTTTAAAGTAGTTGCAAAATTGAACCTCATCCCTATTTAGTAATTATTAGGCAAAGGTAAAATGATGCGCTTTGGTATTGGTTAACTATTTATACATACAAAACATATGCATAAATCAAACTAATTTTTTCCCCACTATTTATTTATGCAAAATATGGAATATATTTTATGTAATTAAATCTTTACCTCATTCAAGAATTTTATTAGTTATTGCCAAGGTGGGATCCAGGAGCACAGGAAGCTTGGAATGCTAAGAAGTTACCTGCATGAAATTAAGAAGGTGTTTATCATAAATAGCATCCTCCAAAATAGACTATACCGTCTACATCACACCCATGTTGTATTACTTTTCAGGAGAGCCCTCTGAATGCCAGTGACATGTCTGAAATGTCTGAAAAGCCCACAGATGCAATATCAGCTATGAGATTTTTTTTAAATTTGTTAGGCAGGCTTCTGGCATTATAGTAAAATTGATCCGGACAGTTGTAGAGCCATCTGATCACTTTTACTGAACTCTGTTTGTGAAGGCTAGATTAAGAATTATTTATGGTTATTATTTATTGTTTACTTTAACATGGTAAGTTGAAAATGCTTTTAAAAGTTTTCCCTCTGTTTGGTCTCTATGAATTTTTGAAATACAATAGTACAAAAAAGGAAATAATTATGTTTGTATTCACTAAAATTAAACAAAGTTTATTGCTTTATAGCTTCTCAAAAATATTTAGGAATGGTATTTGGAGGGGGGGGGGGGGGGAAGTATTTGGTATTTGGGTTGTAATATTCAGGTGTAAATATATATTTTTATATAGTGTCAATTGTCTTTAGTAGAAAATGACAGATAGAAATGGGCCTCATAACAATTGCTTAGGATCTTAAAGATAAAATAAGCCTTTAAAAACCTACAAAATCTATTTTTCCACTCTACTCACCAAATGTTCACAAGTGGTTTGGCTTCAATTTTGTACAATTTTAGTTTTTACCTTTCTCTATATAAATTGGACTGACGTCTGTGGCATGATGCTAGCTACCATTGCTGACATGCTCCTCCACACTCAAAGGCCCCACTTCTTGGAAAGTAGTTTTGAAGTATGGAATAAAAGCTATGCTATGTTGAGTGGGTGGTCTATCAGGGGACATTATCACTTTGCCCTGAATGTGATAGTAAAGTTGGTTTTAAGTCTTAAATACAAGGTAGTTCATGACCAAGTATATTTTAGCCAATGTCATTTTTTCTGCCCCCTAACAGTATTTAAAGCAGAGAAGTGTTTTTGAAACATTATACGATATATAGCTATGACCAACTTTTTCTAGAGTGGCTGGATCCATGGTGTTACTGAGGAGAGCAAATCATGTTACTTTTCCCTTTTTGGCCATTATTTATATATATATATATATATATATATATATTATTTTTTTTTTTTTTTTTTAATTAGCCATTACCAGACATTATTTAATTTTTTTTGTATGTTTCTCTTCTTATGTTTCTTCCGAAACAGCAACTGCACAAGAGAAGGCATCAAATGTTACAACCTAACAGGTACAACAACAGCATGATTTTGATATGTTGGTCTATAACTAATGGAAAAGATCTAAAAGACCTGGACTGCATAGAGAAATGGGGTAGCCTACTATAAATAATTTGACTTTCTTTTGGGGGTTTTATTAATACACCTTTCAATGTGAAAGTGTGCCAGTATACATTCACTGTTCCTAAAACTAGTTTTACACATTGCAACTGTTGGTGGAAGTTGCTGTCACCGTTTACGAGAGATTCGTCAACATTTGCTGTGTGCTTACTAAGCGCATTTACCCCAGTTTCTTTGAGGTCCATTTGGTCCATTTACCCCGGACCCATTTACTTTGAGGTCCATTTGAAAAACATCCACATATTTTACAAATGCACATTATATTATGCTGGCTTCAGGTCTCCAAAGCCACTGTATCACAATAAAAATTAATCCTAATAAGCCTTAGAAAAAAAAAGTTTCCAGGTCCTGTGTTTGTTTGTGCTTAATTAAGAATCACACCACAACATGATATTTTCAATTCTGTTGTTAAATGGTAGCCATGATATGTTTACCCTAGTATAATGAAATGTGGATAATGTCAGTAGATTACGGGTTACAAATTTTTATTGAAATTTTCTAAACAACCAATCAACTTAAACTTCAACTAACATGTCTGCTTTTTTTTTTAACAGATTGCTGCATTTATTCAGGGCGTATGTACAAGAACACCGACATAATCTACAACACAACAGATGGAACTGGGGGCTGTATACAAGCTATATGTTACAATGGAATTGTAACAAGAACAATTGAATCTTGCAGCACTACAGCACCTACCACAACATTCCACTTCTCTACCACTCCTCCAGTCACTTCAACCACTACTCCTACAACAGGCACAACATCTACAGGTAAGTTTCATTATTACACATCTTACAGTGTAGTTCTTAAATATAAAAAGAAATAAAAGAATATACTTTAGAGCAGTGGTGCCCAACCTTTTTTCATTTGGAGGCCGCATTTCACATTTAGATAAACCTGCAGGCCACAATGCAAACAAACATTAAAGATGTATGTTTTCAAAAATAATAGTTTTAATTTAAAATTAAACTAAATTGAAATGTTTCTAGTTACCATAACGTACAGTACATGCACCAAATAAAGGGATGACAAATCTGCACTCACCATTTTATTAATGAAAGATACAAAACTTAAGCTATCATACAGTGCTGGCCGGTCATATAATATTCCCTGCTTACCATTCCTGTACCAAAGAACAGAAACTACACCATAAAATGTGTCTTGTCAGTTAAAGGGGGGGAGCTAACTTTGTACCCAAAAATCTATGCAATGGATATGCAATTCATGTGGCAGATAGCCAAGGGGTACATGTACTTACTACTATATGTTCAGGTCCCTACATCTCCCCATTCGGGTTCACAGAAGGTAAGTGGCCAGCTATGTGTGACAGGGTAGGAAGGCATGATAGGTATAGTTTTTGGTATCTTGTGAAGGTGCTGTAGTGATTAAATTTGATGGGGATTTGGCCATAAGAGTCCTACACTTGGTTACATTTCCCTTTTCCTACAGAGAAATTGAGGTTCATAGAGAGTAAGGGGATAGCTACATGTGATAAGGTACAATGATATGATGGGTATAAAATAAGGAGGGGTGGTCAAAAACCATTTCCCACTGGCTCCCACATTTCCAGTTGCCAGCATGTCTCTGTTCCTGAGAAAGTGAGGGTCACAGCAACCTCACCGCCAGTCTGAACGCAGTTTTGAAGTTTTGTGAACAGGCAAGTATATATTTTGGGCACCACAGCACACAGCAAATTGACAGTACCCTAATGCTCAATGCCATACAAGTGGCCCTTGGGGGTCCCTAACATGCAAACTCAATTTGGGGACCCTGGTCTTGAAATAGCCCCCGTGAATGGGAAAATATCCCTGCTACTATCCCCTTGTTACTAGACGGGATTCAGCAAAGGGCTGGATCTAGCAGTTCCGCAGGCTTGATATGGCCCGCAGGCAGTAGGTCGGGCTTTAGAGACTTAGAAAAAAAAATAAGTATAAAATGTGCATACTGATGTATTTTGAATATCTTCCTATCCATTTAAATAATTTTTCTTTTTTTTATATGATGACAAATAAGTTTTAAAAATCAGAAAACAATATGACTTTGAAAAAAGAATATAACATAATAGAATAATTTACTATTTTTTGCAAAATAACTATTCAAACTGAATTTGAAATCCTAACGTTATCATACAATTAATTTGCACAAGTGCTATACACATTATTTTTTATTCTTTTGCAGTTTGTGCAACATGCACTTGGTCACAGTGGTTTGATATTTCCTATCCAATTTTCGAAAGTGGACATAATGATAATGGTGACTTTGAAACTTTGGAAAATATTAGAAATGCAGGATACAATATTTGTCAGTCCCCTCGCAATATAAGATGCAGGGCACGAGCCTTTCCTGACACTCAACTCGCAGATTTGAAGCAAAATGTAACATGTAGCAAGGATATTGGATTGATCTGTTACAACAACTATAACCTTCCAATCTGCTATAACTACGAAATAAGTATAGAATGCTGTGAGCCTCTTCCAACATGTGGCCCAACCACATCATTATCTGCAACAACTAGTCCATCATCCTCAACTGAAACATCTACAACTACCACTTGCGCAGAAATGGATTGTCGTTACACAAACTGGTTTGATTTGCATGCACCTACATCAGATATTTATGATGGAGACAGAGAAAGCTTGGCTGAAGTTAAAGCAAGAGGATATCAAGTTTGCACGGCAGATGAAGTTGCAACAAATATTCGATGTGAAGCAATTTTGTACGGAGCCTCAAACACAACTGCTCAGAAACAGATTTATCAATGCAATCTCCAAAACGGCCTGATGTGTAACAACCGTGACCAAATAGGACCAGAAAAGTTGTGTTACAATTACAGAATACAGTTTGAATGTTGTCCAAAATATTGTGAAAAGACCACACCATACACCACTAGTTCAACTAAACAAACCACTACAGAAACATCTTCAACAAGTACTCCAACATCCACAACTGTAACAGTTACAGAGACACCAACCCCTCACACAAAAACTGCTACAGAGACTACTGTGACATTTTCTGAAACAACATCCACTAGTACTGCCTCTACTCCTACAGTGACTGTTCCAGAAACAACGTCTCCTACTACAACCATTTCAAAAACTTCCACAACTCCATCAACCACAACAGTTACTGAAATAACTCCAACTACACCATATACGCCAACACCAAGCACTGTGACCGTTACTGAAACAACCACAAGTACTGTCTCAACTCCAACAACAGTGACTGTTACAGAAACAGCAACACCTACAACAACTGTGTCAACTACTTCTACAACACCAACAAGCACAACATTTACTGTCACTGAAACAATTTCTACCAAATCAACCCCATATACTGAAACACCTACCACTGTAACAGTTACTGAAACAACATCCACTAGTACTATCTCAACACCTACTACTCCTACATCTACTACAGTGACTGTTACAGAAACAGCAACTCCTACTACAACTTTCTCAACTACTTCTTCAACACCAACAACCACCATAGTTACTATCACTGAAACAGTTTCAACAAAATCAACTCCATATACTGAAACACCTATCACTGTCACTGTTACTGAAACAACATCCACCAGCACTATCTCAACACCTACAACTCCCACATCTACTACAGTGACTGTTACAGAAACTGCAACTCCTACTACAACCATTTCAACAACTTCCATAACTCCAACAACAGCAGGAACTGAAACAACTCCAACCACCCCATATACTCCAACGCCCTCCACTGTGACACTTACTGAAACAACATCAACAAGTACTGTCTCAACTCCCAC